>NC_056536.1:17992290-18594790 GCF_910596095.1 Thunnus maccoyii
TTCAAATGATCCAATATTTCACCAAAAATGAAAGATTAGAGGGAAAGTCCCCTTTGTTTAATCTTCTTTCCTCTCCCATGACCACTCATGAGATGTATCAGGTGACCCTTTGGAGGGGCCCAACCCCTAGGTTGGAAACCACTGGACTAAACCAGCTAACTGTACATAAAGTATATCAAACTAGCTCCACCTCCAGTAGCTACAACAGTAACATGTTGCTTACATGCTGATGCCTCAGTTTTAATAATCTAATGACGTCATATATAATAATATATCAGTCAGAGGGACGAAATTAGTACTTTTACTTTAATACTTCAATACTACATCAAGCTGCTAAAACTTATGTACTTTTACTTAAGTAGGATTTTTCATGCAGGACTTTTACTTGTAATGGAGTATTTTGACATTGTTGTATGGGTACTTTTACTTAAGCAAAGGATCTGAATACTTCTTCCACCACTGTGTGAAGTGATGAGCTTAAGCTACTGCACAGTAAATCATTGATCCATCAATGTCAAATTTATTGCTCTCTCATTGCCACTGCTGAAAATAATATTTTCTGAGCAGCAGGTCTTTTGCTACCATGAAGAAAATTGTCAGCTAAGCATAAATCGTCCTATTAAATCATACAAGAAATGTATAAAATCTGTCTATTTTCTTTGAGCTAGTAATTTTAGATAAAGGCCTCCTCACTTTTTTGGCTTTGTCCAACAAAGTGGGTAGAGGAAATTGGGCACAGCAGGTGCCACAGAAATGAGGAGAGGGAATAGAAGGGTTTTTTTTTTTTTTACATTTCTTCTCCCTTGAGAGAAGGTGTGAAACTAGACTAAATCTCATTTGAATTCTGCTCATGTTGGCACCAAACAGAAAGAACTACGAGTCACTATGAATAACTCAGAAACTGCTGGCTTGTAGGTTTCGATGCTCATGTTTCAGTTTGGCCACTAGGGGTCAATACAGACCAATATTCTCTCAGTCTCTTTAAGAAGACACTGTTTGCTGACCTGACTGCCCAGCAGTCATATTTCTGATTAACTTGCTCTACAATCTTTTGCATCCTGGACATTTTGGTAGCCTGTATCTCTTTTGTTATTTATTGGTGAGGTACTTTGTTTGCAACCCTGAGAGGTGCAATATGAACTAAATTAAATTTGATTTGATTCAATTTGGTCTCTTTAGACTAAAGTAGCATGAGCACAGTAGCACCCATAAGCACTGTGTCTGCAATGCTTAGGGACCTTAGAATGACTATAATATAATTTTTATGGTGCCACTCTAATATTTCTGTAAGTACTAGAGTCCCCCTACACTCAAAAATATGTTTTGTTTATTGTTACTTAAGTTGGGCTTCGTCGTTCAGCATGATGTACGTGCAGAGTTTGACACTAAAAGGCCGTTTTCATGTGTATGTGCTGAAGGAGGAAAGTTTCTCTGTTCTCACCTTAAATCTCAGTTTAACGCATGCATGTATGAGCATGATCTATGACTCGTCTGGAAGCCAATTCTGGCTTTACATGAGTTTGATGTGGACATTTGAAGCCTCCAGTGCACGTTCACTGAAAATGGACTTTTCAATCAAGTAGGAGACATCTTTGTGTCCGGCAGTTAATTTTTAAAATGAACAATATTTGCATATTCATAGATTTTGTATTTTTCAATGAAGAAGAAGGAGGAGATGAATGATGAAGTAATTGAATTATGGGGGGAGAAAACATATCACACACAAATTATAATTCCAAGTAATTAATTCTGAGTATTTTTAGATGTCTTAGAAGATGTCTGGAGGGGATCTTTGCATTTTTTGTGGTGTGATATATTATTATTTATCAAGTTTTGCCTTTTTTATAAAGAGATTCACCATGTGCTAATATGTACTTGTTGCACAGAGCTTTATCATGGACATGACAGAAAGAAGAAACAGAATTCATGTAACAAATCGGGTTCGATGTGTTCAATGTTGTGACAACAAATAGTAAACAGAGGGGGGATCTAATAAGAGAAGGATTGTTCTTAGTATGTTACTGTGATTAGTATTACTTTACATAAGTTTAGCTCATATTTCAAGATTTCTTTATTATATTTATAGTCATTGTGCAAAGTACAGTACATTTGTGATTAGGTGCATAAAAAATGTAATGCAAAAAGAGCAACAATCAAACACTAAATAAGGTAAAATAGTTCTTCAGGATTCTTAAGTTCCAAGCCATAGAGGGTTTGGTAACTTTTTAAGGTAATTGTGAGTTTCAGGGTTTAGAGGGGTTAATATGTGTGTGTATATCTGAGGGCAGGAGGTGTCTACTGATGACTCAGAAGAAAGTTTGTAAGTGGCCAAATGAGGATTAGAAGGATAAGGGGTCGGGTTTGTTTGACACAAAATCTTTAGAACAACCAGAGGTGTTTGTTTATCCTGATCAATGTTAGTGCTGTGCATGTGTCTGTTTGTGTTTGTGTTTCTGTCAGCCGCCTATCTGTCTGCTTATCCGTGTTTGTGTTTGCAGCTGAATTTTGTCAGACCGAATCATGACTCAGCCAGCCAGATTCTTCTTACTGTAAGATCTGTCATCTCTCTCAGCCCTGCTGCTCCGACGGTGACTCAGTGATAGTCCTGCTGTCCCGGCGGCCATGACCCTAAATGAGCCAGAATCACATCCACACAGAAAGAGCTTGTATGTTTCTGTATATGTATGTGTGAGAGAGAGAGAGTGAGGGTGCCCCTGATAGCAGCGTGCATGTGTAACTGTTTATCGAACGACATGTCGCTGCTGCATCGTGTGTGAGTGTATGTGTGTGTCAATGACCCAGGGAGACAGCAGGGCCAAGAAATGACTTAAACGGCCGCAGCTGCCTTTCCATGGCAACAGGGTGTTTTAATGGAGGGACATTATGGGCTAGAGAGCAGGGTAATGACCGCTCTGGCCCGTCGGAATGCCTTGATCTTATCACCATGGCGAGAGGGGATGCTCCCACTTTCTGATGGTCTAATAGCCCCTGCTCTAATAGACAGGCAGCCTGGGCCATTGAGGTCACCCGGAAACACAGGACCACCCCTCCCACCCCCCCAACACACACACCCCCACACACCCAAACCCCCACAACCACTGCTCTGCCACAGAGGCTCACCGTAACCGTATTCAGTTTTCTGATGATGTACGCTGCCTTTCTGACCAATAGGCTGCATGTTGCAAGTATATTTCTGATAGAAATGTAATCAGATGGCACCTCTACCAGGAGAGCGGAGGAGAGGAGAGAGGGAAACAAGAGAAAAGATGAGGAGAGAGCAGACGAGAGATAAGGGCTTGTTGAAAACCTGTTTGCAGAAGAATGGCCTGTCACTGTTTTGGCACCCTCGCAGACTCTCGTACTCGCTTACCCTCCCGAATCTCACACAGCACAGCGGAGTGTATACATGGACAAATCCTATAAGACCATTTCAATACCACAACAGTCTTCTTCTAATCTGTTTGTTTGAAATTTGTGATTAATCTGCAATTTTCTGCAGACCTAACGCAGGCCTTATCCACACCTATTTGTCCATGTTAAGGGGTTGAGTTATTTCTCAACACGATTGGTGGGATGCCAGTGGAGGAGTATATGTGTGTGTGTGTGTGTGTGTGTGTGTGTGTGTGTGTGTGTGTGTGTGTGTGTGAATGTTGCTCTTTATCTCACTCAATGAGTGAATGGAGGTTGGCTGTAAGGCTATCTGTCCCTCTCAGACACCCAATCTGTCTCTGTCACTGTGCTTGCAGCCCCGACCTGCACATACACACACACACACACACACACACACACACACACACACACACACACACACACACACAATCTTGGTTAAGATGAACTGGCCTCCTGAGTGACATTACCCTTGCTAGATGCACCACATCACTGTTGGTGTGGTTTCAGCTATACCAACAATGACAGAATGTACTGACTAAATTTAGTTATGTTTTAGTTGGACTTTGTTGAAATCAAACTAAGAATTCTGATCTAAGTTCCATTTATTACAATCGCTCTCTCTCTCTTTCATGACAGGCAGACGTTGGTCAGCATGAGAGCTGTGCCTGTGCTGAAGTGTCCCATTGAGTTTGCTGAAGTGGACTTATCTCTCTACCATCCCTTCTTGTGTCTCACTCTCTACTGGATCCAGACAAGGCTTGAACGCCACACTCATCCTGCCCTCTTCTCACAAGAGAGGCCTCTGTCTTCTGGACTCAGTCAGACGCCCTCAACCACACATCCTCCTTAGAGTTGGCAAAGTGCCGCGTGAAGCTCGAGGTAATGATCTTGTGTGTGAGGACTAGACAGTTGACGGCGATGTTGAGGATGTTGACAGAAATGTTGATGCCACTGCTGAAGATGCGGCTAATTCTTAGTTGACAGTAAAGACACACAACCACAAAGTGAAGCATAATTCCTGAACTCTTGCTGTTATAACACCCAATTTTCACACACTGTACACATTTAAGATCGACAGCATAGTCTGAATTGGGGGGGGGGTACGTCTGTAGTTGCTAGGGGGTACGTGGAATATTGTGGAGTAACTCAGGCAATTTTAAAAATAGAAATAATAGAAAAAAATACTTGCATACCTATATTTGTGTTTAGGAGAGAAATAAACACACAGTTAGGATTATAAATTGTATGTGATGGTGATCTTTAGTATGTTTTTTCACAATAACCAGTACAGTTTTTAGGAGGGAAAATAATAACAAGACCTTACACTCAAAACCAAAATTGTCAACCTCATTTTTTGCACAGCCTAAATATTAACAATTCCAGGATAACTACTGTCTGTATGTTTTATATGAAAGATTATTGTATCAGTGTCCACTTTTACATTACTAGTACATAATAGTGTCAAATAACATCCGCTGATTGCCTGGCAACCCCTTGGTGACAACAAGACTCTGCAAGAGAGAAAATAAGTTTATTTCCCGAAATGTCTTAATATTCTCCTGATCATGAGCTGGAGGCCAGAAGAATGATGAGAAGAGGATACGTAAAGTAAGAATTAATGATCTATTCCAGAGAATTTTGATGCACATATGCATTTGGCCACCGCACACAAACAATGTTGACAGTGAAGATGTGCAAACCTAAATAATAAATTCTAGAGCCATCCGATGCAGCACACAAACTGCGTCAGACCACATTCGGTGACTCTCTGTGCTGTTTCTGTGTGAGGACAAACTGAAAAAGTTGCAGTATTTCAAACATCTATTTGTGTGTTTGTCCCATGGGCAAAAGACCTCACGCAGAGTTGCTAGCAGTTATATTTTTTGTGTTGTTTTCATCCTCATGTAAAATGTAAAATATACTGTATAATCCTTTTATATTGGTTGTACTAATTCATTCACAGAACAATCAGTAAACTGCCTTTTAAAGGGGAAAGAGTTACATTACCAACATTTATCATTTGTAAAGTGACTTTATGACTGGTTTGCAATACAAATGATCTGACAATCAGACAATCAGTTGAATATCAGTGGTAGCGGTGGAGGCTGTGACAGTGTGTGGATGGTCCTGTTGATGATAGATTATATGTGAGCGTGTGTGTTTTTGTGTGTGATGTACTCATATTCATGTAAACTTATGAATTGTTTCTGTAGCTTTTCCTGCGTGTGTTTATCTGCATGTAGTCATGTTAGGCGTGGTGAATCATTTGTGAAATGGAATCATTTATTTGCTCATCAGGAATAGGGAGCTTTTTCAAGCACGCACAACTTTCCCTCTCTAATGCTAAACTATAGGGTGAGAGAGTACACTGCAGCAGCTGGATATTCACGTGTATGGTGGCCATATTATCAGATTCCCCCCAACTGATCCAAGACACAAACCCGCGTCAACCATCACCATCCCTTACACCATGTAACTTCATCAGATTACATGTTCCTCGTGCTGTTGTTGTTGTATGCGGCTTGGCTCTCTGTGTGGTAAACAGCTGTTGGTGTGTGCTTTAGTGTCTGATAAACACATTAGACTGTTGTTTATTCTCCCCCAAACTATCCCAGTTCAAACACTTGATAGAGATGGAGCTCCAAGCCAATAATGGAGATGTGAGCATTGTTACAGCACTGTGACCAGTGAGAGCAAAATCATGCTGCCCACTCATACTTAATACACACACTCTTGTACATGTTTCTGACAATTATCGTTGCAGAAAACCATTTTTCCGAGTCTCCTATATGCAGTGATTTTCAACATTTTTTCACCCTTCCCTTCATCTTTCTATGCCTTTGCATCAAGGGATTTATGATGTTTTAAACAGCATTTAAAGCTTTAGTTTTAGTGTTTTACTGTATATGTGTGTATAGTGGAGCTTGTCAGTCAGTAACTCTACATACGCTTTTCCCTGCACAAGGAATTTTGTGGGACGGTGCAACATGTAAGACCATCACTATTTATCTCTATGTAAATGGGGGGAATAAGTGTTTGCACTCTCAGTGTACATGCATGTGTACTCCCCTGCATATATACAGTATGTGCCTGTGTTCCATGTGTGATCTATAATGTACACCCAGTGCAGCGAAGGTGGTGCTGCTGCCTGCCCACAAAGTCTCTGCACGAGAGCAGCAGTGTCTGAGGTGGATCAAAACACTGTCAACAGTTGGCTTTAGTCACTGGAGGAAGATATGGACACAGTATGCTGTGAAACAAAAACAAGGTGTGGTTGTGTCCTGGCCTTTTTCGCAATCTGGCTGTCAATGGGTATGATTAAAATACCACAATTCCTTTAGGCATTGAGACATCAGCGCGATGCTAGTGTTTCCCCTTCCCTCCTGAGCTTTTGCTAGACAGGAGGTACTGTGTAACATATGATTACATTAAATTTTTTTGAGGACATTAGAGTGTATTTTTAGTATTGCGTTGCCCGTTCTATTCTTTTACCTTTTTTCACGACCTGTTACACTGAATTTAGAGGAATTAAGTAGAATTTCATATATATATGTATGTATATATATTGTAAAAAAGATAGTTTGTTTTAACTTGTTTTTCTCTGATTTGAAGTTGCCTATTGAAATTAAAACTCTCTCATCTATTGATGTGATATAGAATAATTCTAGATATATGAGATCAGGCTCCAGATTTGGTTCCCGCAGCTTCAGTGTTTAAGCTGGGTTAAGCCTGTGTGAAAGCTCTATTATACTTGATTGAATTATCTCCTTACAGAGAGTGGGAGTCCGAAGCATAAACAAGTCATTCTGAACAGAGGAGAGGGACAGATGAGTTTCCTTCTGTTGTTTTTGTTTCACCAGCACTTTATTGTAAAACTGAAATGATATTGTTCCCGTGGCAGGTCTGTGTAAATGTTTTGTGCACAGTATTCTTCCATTTCATGCCGTGCGCCTGCTCTGTTTACCATTGTTTACTGAGAGACTGAGGCTACTGTACTGTGTCCTTGCCCTCCATCAGCTGTCTCAGTGCTGGTAGAAGGTGAAGAAGCCTTGTCAGGGGAAGTGTGGAGGCTTTTTACTGCTGAACTGGGCTGCAGGCATCAGCAGACTGATTGTGAAACAGACACATATGAAGATTTCTATGAAAATGTTTATAATTCTTTGTATGGTGTAATATATTCAGGTGTATTATAAGTGCTAAAGAGAATACTGTATATATTCCAGGAAGATGAGCAGGGAAATTGACATTGGAGAAAGCTGCACTTTAAAACACAAACAAAACAGTCTTCCACATTCCTCACGGAGAGTGTTTGTTTGTGTGGTGTAAGTTTGGGATTCATCATACGAGTAAATTTGTGTGTATCTTTTCTGGTTTGTGTTTTTAAATGTGAAGAGTCTAGTCGACTGGGAGAGGGACACAGCCTCCAGTGATGTGATAAACACATCTACTCCACTCTAAGCAACAATAAACACACAGTTGTGAACATGTTTGAGTACAGGTAGACACTCCAGTAGATGCTTTCACATTTCACCCATTTGCCACTTAAGAGGCTCCAGCTTTATGTAATTGTTTGTTCAGTGTTTAGACCCTTTAACATTTGTTCCAGTCTGAAATATCTCAACAACTATTTGATGGATTGCTATGAAATTTTGTACAGACACACAAGGTCCCCAGTGGATGAATCCTACTGACTTTGGCGATCCCTTGACATTTATTCTTCTTCACCATTTGTGGAAAGAGTGAAAGTATCTCAATAACTATTGAATGGATTGCCATGGTGACTTTGCACCACTAGCAGGTCAACGTTTTCACTTGTGTTGTGATATATCTCAACATCTGCAAGATTGATTGTCACAAAATTTGGTACAGACGGTCATGGTTTCCAGAGGATGAATCACACATTGACTTTGGTGAACCCCTCACTTTTCCTCTAGCGCAACACGTGAGATTGACATTTGCGAAAAGAGTGAAAATATCTCAACAACTATTAGATGGATTGCCATGAGGTTTACAACAGATATTTAAGGTTTCTAGAGGATATATTCTAAAGACTTTGGTGATCTTCTGACTATTCCTCTAGCAGCACTAGCAGGTCAAAGTTTTCATTTATGCTGTGATTTATCTCAACATCTACTTGATGGATTGTCACAAAATTTGGTACAATAATGGTTCCCAGATGATGTATTCTAATGACTTTGGTGATCCTCTGACTTTTATGACCAAATACCTGCAAAACATGACATTCCCATCAGCCTCCGATGTACTGTTTAGTGCTTATGAGCAAATGTTTGCATGCTAACACAGTAAACCAACACTGTGAACACAATAAACATGATACGATCAACATGCTAGCATTATCATTGTGAGTATGTTAGCATGCTGATTTGAGCATTTAGTTCAAGTACAGCCTCACAGAGCCACTAGTATGGCTGTAGACTCTTGTTTCCCAGAAGCAGAAATCTGATGAGTCTGATAGTACATCCCTTTGGCCCACCATATGCTGATTAAAAGTCATACAGATGAGCAGAGTTTTGGTTTGATTGTGCGTGCATGCTGGGATGGCTCAGCACTATCTATCAATGTCACTCAGGTAGCCATGGTATCACTGTTAGTGTCAGCATCAGTGTGTGTCAGCTGGTATCACTCACTGGTATCTATGTCTGTGAGGCCTACACAATTTGACCCTGACCCTGTATCTCTCCTGTTTCCCACACCTCTGTCTCTCGTTGGGTGTACGCGCGCGTGTGTATCAGTGTGTATTGTCAGCCCAAACCCCCAGATTCCTTGGTATGTTGGTGGAATTTCGACTATTTTTCCAGGTCACTGTTGTTTGTGCCTTGTGAGGTGTGTCTGTAAATTCCCACACAGGGAGGCAGATAAACACACTCACACTGTCACACGCATATACAAACCTCGTCACATTGCAGCCCACACCTTGTAAGGTGAAGAATTCACTGCAGCTAACCATCTAACTTTCCAACGGAGGCTCAGCACTGACACTCCTTTAATCTTCATTGCTTTAACCTTCAAGCGTTCAGTTAATGGAACCTGCTGAATATTCTGCTATCCAACACTAAACCTGAGTGAGTTATATCACGGATAAATTAGGGGTGACAAATTGGTGCTGTGTCAAGTCACACAGGCTTTCTACTCATGGAAAATTCATTGAGGTCAACCTGCATGTGTTTGTATGTGTCAGTAGTTGGAGCAATTATAGAAGCACCGGAAATGTTTTACATGGAACAGTGAGTGAGTGCTGAAATATTGCTCTGCCAGTGAGGTGGAATTGTTTGGAAAATTCTAGTTTTATTCTTTTTTCAGCAAATTTGCCAGTTCAAAGAATTGATCTGCCAGCCAGTTGCGTTTTGGAAAAATATTTTAAGTTACTTTGAGCGAGCTACGATATCATAGCATTACTGCTATAATGGCTACCAAAATGTGTCGCTGTGAAGCAATATAGGAAATGACAGAGCAAAGGGACTGGGGGAAAGGTGTTGAAGGTGGTGGGGGTCGGACATTTTTTGCTGTAGGTCTCAGCAGATAAGTGTTTTGTGTCGTAATCCCTTATTTTCCCTCAATGCAGATACTGCAATTCATACCCATACTTTCTCTACCTCTCGGTCTCGACACCCCTCGGGTCCTGGCAGGTCGCGTAAATATTAGTCTGAGCTCCCTAATAAATCTGCACCTCCTACTGCTCCCACAGCCCTCCAACTCAAACCTGTTCCCAACAAAGCTACACCACCTAATACCTAATGGCTGACACCCACCCTTCCCCCTCAGAGGGAGAGTAAAGGGATGAAAGATGGATGGAAGAGTTGACACTGCAGGCAACTATACTCTAGGTTTTAATCCAGCAGAGCAGGTGTTCTTCTGAATAAATTCACCTCATCGCTGACCAGCCAGAGAAGAGCTTAGCTACATGAGCAAGCCGTTAATGTTTAGGAGGTGTCAACAGGCGACGGATCAGTGGTGGTCGTTCATAGTGCTGAAGGTTCTCTGTTGATACATCTAAACTTTATGACCCCTGACCTCGCCAGACTCCCTCTCCAACCTCCGGAAAAAAATGACCTAAGTTCTACTGGCCCTGAGGGGTAAACCCATACCGTCCCGTCACACACACTTGTATGTTTGCATGCACTTTCTGGTCACAAGCAGTGAGTGACAGAGTAGAAAGGCTCGCTAACATACTGAGGGTTTTACCAGACAGGTGATAGGTGAGCTCAGGGGGCAGTAAGGGGGTCCCATCCTTGCCTGCAGGTATGCACATGTGAATATGTGTGCGAAACAGATCGCATGGCTGACACCCGGACCACCCCAAGGTGAATGTTACTGGGGAAACGTTGGTGGGGTCGCTGGCTAGATTCCCACCGACAGAAGCCTGTACCAGAGGCGGGGAGCAGGAGAGAGGCGTTCAGGGCGATGTGGCAGGTGGGGCGGGTAATGATGATGAATTGTGGGGAACGCGGTTCTTTCTGCTCAGATTAAGATCTGCTGATAAACATGCCTGCCAGGTCTTAAGTAACCCTATACATTTCTCTCTCCCCTCCATCCATCTGTTTGACTTGTTGTCTTTCCTTCTCGCGCTCTCACACCTCTTCGTTTTTTTCTATCACAAACTGTGGTTTAAAGCTCCCACAGTGTAGGTGGTGGACCCTGTCCTGTCCATGTACCTTCACACTATACGTGTGTGCATCTGCGTGTGTGTGTAATTGGAGTACAGTTCATCCTCTATTCTCAGGGTTGTTGCCATTTGGCAACCAGAGCTCAGCCTGACATGCTGTACATCCTGGACAAAAGGTTGATAAATCTACATAACTGTCACTACTGAGACGCAGAGGGAGTCAAGAGTGAGAGAGAGAGAATATAGACCAAGTGTAAATAAGGATCATACAGTTGGGAATAACTGTGATGATGGTGAATAAATGATTGGGGCCATGTGCGCTGTCTGCCTGTCTAACAGTCTAAAGATACTGCAGCAATGTATGTGTCAGTGTACCAGTTAGAAGTTTAACACTCAGGGCAGGTGTTGTACTCCTGGGCCTTTACGTTTCATTTCATTAAAACATAAAATATTTAAAAATCAGCAGGACCCCAGTTAAAACTACTTGTACTTGTGATTTTACCACACAGCTGCTTTGAGAGCAAAGAGCCCAGTGAGATTATTTGTTAAATTAAAGGATACTTCTGGTTTATTACAGTTTGGGCCTTATTTTGTAGCTTTGCCCTATCATTTTTATTATTAATGATAACATTGTATCCACGAAGTTAATTGCTGAGATTTAGGTGCGACATTGTTACAACGGGGAAGTTAATACAAGCAATCAAGATGATCAGACAGATCGTAAACAAACTGAAAGTTTAGCCAGATTGTCTGAACCACTTTATTTGGAGGTAAAGCCAAAAGCAAGCACACCCGAAATATAGGTAATAGTGCCACATTAACTGTGTGGATGCACAGCTACTGCAAGTGTGGCAGATCAAAGCTAAACCGCAAAGCCTGTCTGTAAACTGTGATGGATGCTAACAAAGTCTGCGTGACAATTTTTTGTTTAAAACTGGTAGGATAATCTGGCTGCTTGTGTTTCTTCCCCGTCTGACTTCTTTTGGCTATTTCAATACATTCACAAATCTCATCAATTAATTTGGTAAGTACGATGTTATCATAACTAACAGAACTGATGCAGAACCTATTAAAAAATAGTTGTAAAAATGTAGAAGTATCCCTTGAAGGCATCATGTTGCCTTGATGCCTTTTCTGTGCCCTCAGTCAGTATATCTCCTCCTCCTCTCCTTCGCCCACAGCACTGCCTGCCAGCTAGGAAGACTAATGGTTTGTCTCTCATACTCTGCAACAGGAATGCTCTCAGCCTGGCATCCAGGACACAGATAGACTGTGCCACAGGATGTTGGCACCAGAATAGTCTCAGTGACTGGAATGGCTTGATAATATTACCCTAAGGGACAATAAAGCTTATCTTATCTAACGATATGGGCCTCCTGTGGCTATTAAAAGAGCACTTCTAAGATGTTAAGGGCTCTTTTTGGGGCCGATTAAGTTTGTAGACTGAAAGGTGAATCATAAGTGGTCTAACATCTGTCCATTAAAAATGTTGATTATGAGGTAGTATCACTAGAATGAGCTTGTACTGAAGGAGGACACTCAGGAGAGAAGTTTTGTATTTTCTTCTTAGCTGCTGTATCTGAATTAGTTTCTGTTTCCTGCATCAAGGTATCTCCAGAGTAGATGCATTGCATTTCCTGCGTGTGCCTTAGCATGGCTGCTTCCTGTCCTAGGTTTGGGCAAGGAGAGATGGTCTTATCAACAGGACATAGTGACATGCAGGATTAGTATTGTATTATTGTTGTATGGAAATACAGGTTTGCTCAATAAAGAGGCAATGAAGCAATGTTATATCATTTAGTCTCTCCAAAAAGGCATCTACCTTCTGTCTTAATTTTGTCTCTTGTGTGCGAGATCCTTTTGAATTCACATTATCAGGAGTCTCTCAATTCTAATATAAGTGAGCCCGGACTGGCCTGAGAGGCTGGGGAGCAGAGGGGGCTGAAGCAGAGAAGATTGCTGGAAAGTATTCCCTTTGATAAGCCGGCCAAGAAGCCTTTGATTAAATGTGGTCCCAGCAGGAGCCCACACTAGGTCCTCTGTGGCACGACCATGGCCAATCACCAGCTATCAACAGCCCCAGGTAATTACAGCCATCTAGTCATTAGCCTGGGACCCACCTGGAATTCCACATAGCGAGGGGTGGGATGAGGCCAGCAGGGGTTGGGGCTGAGGTTGGGCCTTTAATCAAACACTTCCCTCCCCTTGTCTGATATAACGCACCCCACCCCAACTCACACAGAATCAGCCTTTGTTACTGACATAGATTGTATTATTACTGCCCCAGTCTCTCTCAACTCATTCTGGTGAGGAGCAGCGATGGTGTGTGTGTGTGTGTTAGTGAGTGAGTGTGTGAGATAGAAATAATGACAACAATACAACAGGACTTAATCACTAGCCTGATCAATCATCCTGATTGGTTCTGCTCTGTCAGCACTATCTATTCTCTTTCTTGATCTCATCTTCTGTATCTGTCTAAACAAAAAACAAAGATCCCAGTGTCATACTAATGCACCATATATTTCATATGAACATCTGTTTACATAAGGCAATATACACAATGTTATACAAGCAAGCTGGAGAGCAGAGAAGTGAAATTTGTCTGAGGTTGTGGTTATGCGTGACCATCCAGGCCCTCTTCTTCTTCTTCTTCTTCTTCTTCTTCTTCTTCTTCTTCTTCTTCTTTTTCTTCTTCTTCTTCTTCTTCTTCTTCTTTTTCTTTCTTCTTCTTCTCAACGGCAGGCAGTTTGTTGTCTTACACACTGAAAACTAGAGTACACTGTATAATCACAATAATAGGAGTGCTCTTCTCTCTCCTTGTGTCAGTCAATGTAGTGCAGTCTCATCCGCAGATGAGAAATGAAACAACACTTTAAAAATTTAAATAAATCACTTTAAACAGCTTTTTTTTCCTCTCTTTTTTTTTTTTTTTTTTACAGTTGCATTCAAAGTTCCAATGATGCATCCGTCCATTTATTCATCTGGTGTCCATCTCCCTGTCCTCTGGTAGTCCTCTGCCTGGACTTCTGTTTGACCACACAGAGCCAAACACTTAGATGTCCACTTCTCAAAGTGCACTTTTCAAGCTACTTCCCAAAGTCAAACCAAGCATTCGTTTTGGTAGATTAAAGTGTATTTCCCCCCCCAAAAGAAAGAAAATTATGTGAATATATGATGTTGTTGTAATAATACTGGATACGTTTGAAGGCTCAGTTTATGTGAAAATGTGTCTTTAAAGCATCATGAAAGCAGCAAACCATTTTTAACCCAGAACCACACGCTAGAAAAAAAGTCCATCTGGACTGAATCTTTGATAAAAGCCCAATCCGTCCAAACCCCAGAGTTTTCACTTGTTGCACTGTTCATCATCTGATCCCAGCAGTTCAGTCTCACAAACAGGGGCTAATGGGTATTTATTCATATTGATGGGTACTGAATTCTAGTGCTTTCACAGAAACAAGTAGAAAAGCCATGCAATGATGAACCGAGACAGGGGCAGGGGAGGGCGGAGATGCAGAGCACTTTCAGACAAACTTTCCCAGAATGCCACATTCCACAGGATGACCTGCAAAGGGGAAAAGGGTGGGGTTGCATTACAGGGGGCGGAAGGGGTGTGTCCTCAGGTCTGGTCCAACCATTCGGCTCGTTTGGGGGCCTTGCACGTGTGTATGTCCACAGCTTCCTCGCAGTCCTTACACTCCACAGCGCAGCACCATTTGAACTTGCACTCACACTTGGTGATTTGTGTGACTCTGGTGGTGTCGTAGCCCCGCCCGCAGCACATGACCTCACAGCCGTCGGTGCCGCGTGATGACTTATTGCAGACCCGCCCGGCCGTGCCCAGGGAACCTGCACAGAGAGTAGAAAAGAGTTAGCTATAACGGCTAAAAGTTAAACTAAAACTAAAGCTACTTTCTATTGTTTCTATTGATTAATCATATGTTTCACTTCTTTGTCAAATCTTCCATGAAACAAAAAGCAGCCAGTAGATAATTTTATAGAGAACCAAAGTCCTACGTAGAACTGAAATGGTAAGTCGATTAATTAGTCTCAATGCAGTCTCTCATTGAGAATTTTTTTCACCTGTCTTTCTGAAAAAGTGACGTGTTCCTTGGTTACCTACACATTCTAATATTAACAAATATATAGCACTTTTATATCATAGATTAGAATGTGAACCCTTCATAATTTTACAAAGTTAAACAACTATTTATTCTTTAAGATTCATAAAACTAAAGCTCCTATGAAATCTGACCAGTAGGCTTATTACACCTTATCTTAACTTTCTCCCTCCTGATATCGACCCACGCTCTTTTCTTATATCATCTTGTTAACTTTTTTGCTGTAATCTCTGCCGTCTTTAAAATATCTACACCGTCCTTACAGCCCTCCACTCGACTGGCCTCAGTCTGTGAAGCTGGCAACGTTTATACTGCATTCATATGATGTTGGCAGAATGGGATGAATATTCCAACTTGTAATTTTCAGGCATTATTCCAAGCGGGTCACCCCCACTGCTAGACTTTTCGTTACACAATTAAAATACCTTAAATGAGCTACATGTGCAGTTTGTGAACCACAAGTGAAAAGCAGATAAAAAGCAGGGTATTTCTCCTTTTAAATCACCAAATTGATTCTTTTGGTGTTTTATTCGTGTAGAGTGTGATGGTGGCAGAATTCCAGATATCTCTGACTCAGAATTACAACTTGGAGACTGATGTGTGGTTTTTCTGGCTTGACTACTCCAATTTACGGGAACACCAACACCAAGACTGCGGCAGCTTTGGGCTTGTAGGAAATGGTGTGTGTTAATTGCAACTAAAAACAGAAATTTTAACAACTTTCCTCAGTTTTGTTTTTCTAAATTTTACCATCCCTGTCCAGAAAAATGGAGTGAACAGCAAGACGTACTATTCAGCAAGTTTCTGTTCCAGGACTGGAACTTTAATTCATTTGCATTATTACAAATGTCAGTGTGGTTTTGAATTAGGTTTTTCTCAGTTTTGGAATAGAAATCTGATGTTTGACTTTCACTTTGGCACCCTATTTGGTTCGATGTCTAATCTACAGTAGCATGCTAGCCACCAGTACTGAGTGTATCATAGTGTTAAGCAGTCTGGCTGTTACCTAATGCAGAGGCATATTGTCTGTGTCTTGTGTGAATGTCATCCCCACAGAGATTAGTGCTGGTGTTTGGTGTGAGAAGCTCCCTGTTTGAACTGCTACCTATCACAACAAGCTGCCCATAGAACAACAGACCCACACACACAACTATGCGGTGTTGGTAGAGTGGCCTATAGTTACACTGCCTTTCCCAAGCCACTGCTCCCTTTGAAGCCGCTCTATTTGTGTGTGCGGGTGTGTGTGTGTATGTGTGTGTGTGTGTGTGTGTGTGTGTATGTGTGTGTGTGTGTGTGTGTGTGGGTGTGTGTGTGTGTGTGTGTGAGGGTTAAATGGACAGTGGAGCGTGACAGACAGACAGGCTCTCACACTCTGAGGCCCACTCTGCCCTCCAGCTACGCTTAGTTCAGACAGACAGAGAGTGAGAGAGACTGTGACAGACAGAAAGAAGTGATTTTTTTAAAATTAGCTGCTTGTGTCCCTAGGCTGTGGATTCCACTGGGAAGGTGAGAAAGAGGGGGAGGATGGACGAAGGGACGAAGGGACAAAGAGACCAAGGAAGAGGGAGAAGTGGACAGAGATTCAGTTTCTGAGCGATGGAGGTGTTGATCCCAGAAATTTGTCTGAGTATTTTATCCATCATCCAGCCAATCAGAAACAGTCATAACCGATTAGGTGCATTGTAGGATGGTTGATCAACACATCCTCTGACCATGGGGTGTGTATATGTGTGTATATGTGTTGACAGAGACTGACAGAGGTCAGGTGGTCACAAAACGACCATGTCCCCGGGGTACAAGGATATTAGCTTCCTCAGACATCACACGGGAGGCCTTCTGTGTTATCTGAATACCATTACACACACACACACACACACACACACACACACACACAGACTGACATTCACACACACAAACATACTAGTCATGCATGAACATACACACAACATACACATAACACAGTCGGGGCAATCCATCAACATCCATGAGAAATTGCCTCTCTGCGTCTGTCAGTCAGATCTACCTTCTTCTTCTTCTCTGCCTCTGTTGTCTTACCTGCTGCTTTGTCTTGCAGGCAATAATCCGGAGAGTTCTCAAAGTAGACCAGGTCGTTCTTGGTGGCCTTCCTGAAGGCTTTATTAGCTACAGTGAAGCCTGTCCCGTCCTGATTCATTGTCACCTCGATGGCCCCGTTGTATTTCCTCCTCAGGTAGTCACCGGTCTTCCTGAAGTCTGACATGGCCATCCAACATGTCCGCAGTGTGCATGAGCCACTCACACCGTGACATTTACACTCCAGCTTCATGAAACGCTTCACTGCCTAAATACATAGAGAGAAGTCGGGATTGTGTGTATGTTGTTTTAGCCATTATGAAATTTTTTGGGTTTTACGTGTTCTAAAAATACAGCACTAATGCAGGCAAGATTTTTAAAGGGTTGGTTTACCCAAATTACATGAAAACATAGTTTCTCACTTACTGCACCTAGTGGTATTTTGTTAGACATATTTCTGCCAGAGAGTTCTGCCTCTACTCCAATAAAATTGAGGTGGATGGATTTTTGGTGCTCAAACCAATGAAAAATAACACTAAAAGTTCATTGTCCCCATAAAAAATGTTGACAGTGAGATCTGTGGATTACCCGTAATTATGGGGACACTTTCATTTTTTATTGTAGTTTTTTTTTTTTAATGCTGTGAGCACTGCAAACAAAATTCCATTTACCTGAACTGTATTGGGGTTCATGGCACAAATCTCAGACCCAATTTACACTTCTGAAAATGTCATATGAAAATCATATCAGTAAATAAATCCTCTTATGTAGGAAAAAAATATTTTAATGCAAGGTGTAAATGCAATAGGACTGTCACTTCAAATATCAAGTTCAAACTAATTCAGAAGCAACACATGTAGCCTCTCCTATATATGCTGTAGCTGCAGTCACACCAGGTTTTGCTCCTTATTCTCTTCTATAAGGAATGGGGTGAGATATTCTAAGTGCAGGTCTCATACTGACCCCGCCTCATTTGCTGTGCGTAAAATTTAATCGGATTCAGCTCTGACGTGTGAAATCGCAAAACTCTCCAAAGTCCAGCCAGTTTAATAGTCAGCTTGTTGAATGCTCTTGTTAGCCCACTAGCCATGCTAGCTCCTGCAGTTTGTACTTACAACTCTGCCCACGCTTTTTTTCAAGTCCCACCTGCTTTTTGCCTCAGCACATAAGCAAATTTTGACAGTTCAGAGACCGGTCTGACCATGTTCCGCTCTCTTGCGGTGCCTCCAATGCCTCACTTAAGTAACAAACTAACATTACAAAGCAGTTGTGTTTAACAAAATCAGCAAACAGGCGAACAGTGCATTTTGCACTTTTACACTGACAATTTTGAATTTGAACAAATGATTACAGATCAAATATTTAAGTGACAACCTTAAAGTGCATTCAGAGCACAAATCTACAACTCTTTCCTCTACAAAGGGAAAATAACATGAACCCATACAGCAGCCTCGCTTCCTTTGAACTGAGATGAGCTATGATTGTTGTCATTCTGCCAGCTCCACCTACCTAATTTGCATATCCTAATGTGGGTGGAATTGAAATAACAAGAAAGCTTATTTAATACCTGGTGTAAATGCAAAGGCCCATGATCAGTTGTCATTATCCAGATAACATATCCAGAGACAGATTTCTTGTTAATACCAGATGTAAATGTCGTCCCAGATGCAAGTATGTCAAAAACTTTGGCAAATAAAACCAAATCTACCTGCATAGCTGGATATACCACTAGATGTAAGTGAGCAAATTTTTTTTTTCGTAATTTGGGTGAATCAACCCACGAAATAGATTCTACTGTAATCACACACTTACTGTTCGGCCACAGCGGTTGTTGTGTAGGTTCATGAGTGCCCGTGCATCTCGGACAGTCTTCTCTTTGGCATCTATGAAAGCTTTGGCAAACTTTATCCCGTAGTTGATATTATCACTGCAGCCACCCCAATCAAATTCTCCTCTCTCATCGCTGGCCCGTCCACGCTTGTGGGGATCACAGTTGCATGTCTTCAGCTCACCTTGGCTGCAAGCGCGAGTAAGCGCATACACCACTCCTGCTGAGGAGATGGCGTAGACGAACGCTGCTTCACGACTGCCTGAGAAACAGAGATAGCGAGAAAGTGCAAAAAAAAAAGAAAGAAATGTTAGACTGAGGTTGAAGTTAGAATAACACACAAATCTATTTCTCAACACCGGATTTGTAGTGACTCATATCATGCAATACAATAGGTTCTCCAAAACCTAAAGACTTGGAGCTTTGCAGCCCTCATGTTAACATGCGTACACAGATACACATAATGCCATGACCAGGCCTGGGCGTGAGCCATCAGGACATGAAGGTGCAGCTGACGGGGGCATATCAGGCCTGATGTGGAGTATAGGACTGCTCTGTTTAAATATTATCATGGAAATAATCCTCACAGCGGGGCTCTCCTCTGCTCACATAAATTGTTTAAATACAGGCACAGTGATACCCCATTAATCAACGCCAGGGTGATGTCATGACAGCATTATCTACCATTGCTGTGCTCATCTGTTCGTTTCTGGTCTCTTCAGTTCCTTAGAATATGACTCATCTATTGTGTGGCCAAAGACACATAGAGAATTAGATATAGTGTTTGGTCACAGTTGCAGCACCCGTGGGAGTGAATCCCCCAAAAAACAACATGGTAGCCAGAATTTGTTCATCTTAAATCACTTAGTCAATCTAACAAACATGTGGTTTTCACTTAGTGCCTCTGTTGTCAAAGTCAAAAAAGAAAATGCTGCACTTGGAATGAGAGTAATCTCCCCAGTGATTAAATAGATCCTGTTTATGGAATCAGCTCCTTCTCAAGTACAAGCAAGCAGAACTGTATCTTGTCCATTTTCATTGCCAACATTATGCCCATATGGCCGTGGTCGGTCGGTTGGTCAGTCAAAAACTTCTGTCCAGAGCAAGAACTATCATAAAGAACTATCAGCCGTAAAATTTGGTGAAGATATTGATTGCTTCTAATGATTTTAGTCACTCCTTGACCCTCCAACAACTATCAAGTTATCTCAAAAACAAAATTAAATTTGCTGTGGACATTCATGGTTCCCAGAGGATGAATCTTGATGTTTCTGGTGACCGTGCAACCTTTCCTCTAGTGCAACCTTTCCTCTAATAAAAATCCAATCTTGTAGAAGAAATTAAATAAAAATTGCCATATAATTTACTAAGCACATTCATGCTCCTCAGAAGATGAACTTGTTCTGTTTTGGACCCTACATAAGCTTTGCTTTAGCATCAGGCTACAGTGTCAACTCTGCAAACACAATATTTCATTATGTGATAGGCAGATTGCTGTGTAATTTGCTAATCACATTCAGCTCCCAAGATGAGAAACCACTCTTTTATGACCTCCACGTCCTTTTCTATAGCACCACCCTCAACACTTTATATTTTTAGCCCTGCTGCTGTTAAGGCTCTAAGAACATTAACATTGCAAGTTGTTGTTGTTTGGTCTGACCATTGCTGTCATATTATGGGGTGTAATTAAATTTGCATCCTTTAGGGAATTGCTAGACTTTTAATCTTGTTTTCAGATTTTGTAGATTTACCAGCACTTCAATCACCAAGCTTTCTGCTATAATACTGATTAGAAATGTAGACATTTGTATCTGACTACAAGACATTCTGCAATTCTATCTGGACCAGAAGAGTTTGTGTGATCCAACCTTATTGTTCTGTATTCACTGGAATTTCTCATTTCATCCGGGGGGTGAGGAGACGGGGGCAGTGGGCGCTGAGGGGGTTGATGTGTGGGAGGATAGAGGAGGGCATTGCTGGTCATCATTCAGACCTGCACTGTTTGTCTGACAGTGAGAATATCTCTCTAAATATTTACATCTACATTACTGTTTATTCCTCTCCACCACACACACACGCATGCACACACACACACACACACACACAATCACGCGTGCACACACACAGCCTGTATCTCCATATGTGCTGCTTTTTCTCCATGCATCGTTGGCCCCCACACATGCTTATAGGATGACTGGAAGAGGGACAGTAACAAGGAGCCAAGGAGAGTCAGTGATGTCAGACGCTAAGAACCTTATTTTGTGCAACTTGTATTCAGATATGCTACAGTGAACTGCTCTAAATGAAGCATTTACCATGCTTTGCTTGAAAAGCAACAAGGTGAAGAGTAAGGATAATTCAAGAATACCTGGTTGCACTGCATGCAACAGCGACTTACAGGTGGATCACTGCATCCATTCTCTGTATTCAGAGTGTAACAATAATCATCTACGCTGGCTATTTCAGTATCATTGCACAATATATCCATGATGTGTATATTTCTGAAGACTGTTGTGTTGTTATTCTGTGTAAGTGCACTGAGAGCCACTAAACCGGACTCAAATTCCTTGTATGTGTAAACACACTTAGCCAATATAGATGATACTAATTCTGATGGGTGATTCATACAATCATTATCATCTGATCTTGAGAGCGTTTGTCCCTCTGTTGTTTAATGAATGTTTGTGTCTGTGGTCATAAAACTTTATATGGAGGAATTATGCATTCCTTGGCTACAAAGATGGGGGAAATATGTATGTTAACATGCATGTGCACCTGTGTTCATGTGTGTATACGCAGGAATCTGTTACAAACGGAGAGGTCTGGCAGGACTGGAAAAACAAAATGACGACAAGCCCACATCCTGAAGCCTGTGTGTTTATTGACGAGGCGTAAGGCATTACAACAGTCCATTAGCGACTATAAACATGGAGCACCAGTATACGTGAGTATGAGAGGGAAAGATCGGAGAAAGGACAGAGCGAGAGGAGAAGGGAGAGATAAGAATGGAAGGCTGTTAAAGTGAAGAAGAGGGGTGAAGATGAGGAGTGAGATAATGGCAGATGGGGCTCAGGTTCAAGCTCGGTATCTGTACTCATTGGACATACATGTAGACACAGACATGGACTTACTCCGTAGCAAGACGCGTCCAAACACGGTGTGGTCACGTTCAAGTGTGCTGCAGTTCCAGCGATGGTGTCTGAACTGGTGCTGGCACTCTCTGATCCACTCCTTTGTGCCCTCACCGATGGCCTGCATGATGTCTGGGTGGCGTTGGCAGAGCTGCCGCTGCTTGTTCACCAAGGCTGGGATGTTGTCACAGATCACACGGGCGCCAAGTGCACCAATGTACCTGAAGATCCAAAGAAAACGCAGAATTCTAGGCGGTTTTGAACAGAATCCACAGAAGACGGATTCATATGCATAATCTGAATACAATACACTGCAGTGATTTATTATACATTGTTATTGAGTAGTGTGCATAGTTGCCCTCATATGTTAGGTGCCCACACTTATAGGTGGTGAATGGTGTGAAGAAGAGCTTCAGTAACAGTCCTCTGTGAGTCAGAGTTCACTACACTTAACAGTTTAAGGTTTGCGAGTAGGAGGGGAGTGGAAACCATTTACTCTGCTCTCCAAATAAATAAGCACTTAACCTCTCCCCACAGGACCTTCGTGTGTATGTGTGTTTAAATGTTTCCCAGTGGGATAGTTGAAATCATGTCGTCACAAATCAGAGCAAGAAGTCTGGGGCCTCTAATAACCCTGTCAAACTAAGACCCCATTTACTCACTTTACTCCTCTGACGTTTTTTGCTCGCTCACTCTCATTCTCATCTTACTCACAGTTCTCCCGCACGCTCCTTCCAATCCCTGTCCTAATAAAACAGACTTTTACTGTATCACATCAAGATAAATGCCGCGTTTTAGCCAAGATAAACTCTTTTTAGCGCGCACCTTATCGTGACGTGCCTCTGTGTGCACGGACGAGACCACTCGCAGCTCGGTGGCTGCTTGACTTTGGCGGGTCAGTGAGGGGAGGTCAGGGAGCGTGTAGCTGTGTGGTCGTGTTTTTTACGAGGCCGGGCGAAAGGATGGAGACTGGAGGCTCTCTACTCCCCAGAGTGGGATTAGAGAAGAGGAATAAGAACAAAGTGCTCATCAAAGGAAAGAGCCAGAGCAGCAATTCACACTTAATTTTCTCTGTCTTTCTCTCTGAGAGTCAAGAGGACTTGTGGACTTTATAGGATAGTAAATCATTGTCCGCAGGTTTAAAACAACATGCTGTAAAGCCCTGCAACTATACTGTGGATCACAGGAGAAAGACAAGTGAGGGACGACTGAAGGCCTCTGTTGGTTTCTGATGACAGCCACAATTCCTCCTATCTCAAGATTTCCTGGATCATACAAGAAACACTCAAAAAATGTGGACATTAGTAACCTGATCATTTTCTCTTCCATTATCAGTAAGAAAGACTAATTAAGTCTTGGGATTTCCTGACACATTCACTAAGAACGCACAAATTTAGCAACATATTGCACATCAGTTTGCTTTTTCCATTATGCATGAAAGAGTCAAAAGGGAACTTGGCCAAACCTGCAATTATCTGGTGCAGACATGCACACACAGCACAATGAAATTCAATATTTAACACATTTTAATCTGTTTAGGCTATTAACCTTGCTGAATAATTGGAGATTAAAATGTAGGTATTATAAACATTATGTATTTGTGTTAAATAATACATTTCTCAAATGGCCCTGAACATCCCTCAAGGGGTGTTAAAGTCCCAGATCTGTCCATATCATCACTTACACCCACAGAAATATGATAAACAGTTAGGTACCATATCTCCTACACCAAATTCCCCTCAAAGCCAATAATAGCCAGCCAAAGCCTTTACACACACTCTTCCAACTACTCCCCATAACTGCTTTTAATCTACACAAACTATTAGGCATTCCATCACCCCTACACCCGCCCACACACAGACACTTCTCCCATAAACACACTCACACACATGGACATTTTCACGTATGTTATTGCGCAGGCAATGAGATATTTTTTCACCCCTCACCTATGCTCTAGATGGCTGGTTTTGGGGTATTTTAGTGAAGTCACGTGTGTGTGTATGTGTGTATGTGTGTTAGTGTGTGTGTGTGTGTGTGTGTGGTATACCTGGTGAATTAATGACTGTTCGCTTTGTTGAATGCAGGCTCCAGCTGAGCTGAACACGCGCTCAGCCAACAGCGCCAACATAAATTACATTTATCGCTCTATTATTATTACTGAATATGGCAGGCCAACAAACTGACACGAAGAAAATGCATTTTAGGAAAAAAATCCTAAAGAAGCTCGAGTCTCATTCACAAACTCGTAATTTAGTGGGATTTTTTTTTAATACTGTTAAAGCTCCATCATGTTTCTTTTCTCTTTTTTTTCCAGGAGCAAGTCAATTGGACCTAAATTAAACGATGACAGAAAAACACATTTAGAGTTTTTCTTTGCAGTCATTACCCCATAAAAATTACAAGGCGGTGCGCTCACTCGTGACAAATAATAGCCAATGAAACTCATATTAATAAACTTGCAGCGTTTAAATCATTTGCTGCAAAGCTGCACGAATAAGCCCGAGAATAATAAAAGTCTCATTTTTTTGTCAGCGACTGAGTGCAGCAACACTGATGAGAAAAGCACTGCGAGCTTTATGTCCGCGAGAATAAATTAACTAATACAAACCCTTATTACGGCCTTTTCTGTCTGCTGCTGGAAAACCACTGTTCCTAATTAACTGGGATAGGTTTTGATGAAGTTCAAGATGTTCAAATCATGTGGCATTTCTTTCATTTACTTTTAAAGTTTGACGCATAATTTGATTTTAGTTAATAATAATATTAACGATAGTCTGATAAATATACTCTCTTCACATACATTTTACTCCAAAAGAAAATACACAAATTCAGCTCCCATAAATCTTTTTGGCAGGCAGGTAGGCCTGTAGGTGTGATGGATGCAGACACTACTCACCACCATGAAGAGTCCACTCGAGGGGTGACGAGCAGCAGCAGCAACAGACACGCACAGTAAATCCTCGAGCTGGCACCGGGGTTTTGGCATGACGGAGACCGGGATGAGAGTCTGACTCCCGGTGAACCACAGCTGCGAATCCGGGCTGCCCGGAGGCTCACAATGCCCAGCATGGCTTTTCTGATTTTTTTTTTTTCTTTTTTTTTGCCCGCCCCCCAGAAAATTAAGATTGCAGAAGAAAATGTCCAACTTTAATAGATAATATTTGATGTGAAGTAGGTTAAGCACACATACAGCAGGCCTCGTTATCCAGTGTGTGTGGCTCCATGTTGCGCGTCTGTCAGGAGTGTGAGGAGCGCTTTTTCGGTGCCATGTGCGCACCAGACTCTCCGCTGAGCACTTTTGCCTGCCGACAGGAGGTTTACCTGACCAGACCAGCAACAAGTGTCGGCTGTTTCACCTCTCCAGTCAGCTCCCCCAAACACTTATCCTCGGTTTTTGCTCAGTTCAGAGGCAGAAATAAGGTCCGAATCGCAGCTGGAGCTAGAAGTTGGTAAATGCGTGTCTGGCTGCGGTTCTGTCGGCTCTGTGCTGGATCCGATCCTCGTACCGGACCTCTCCTTTATCAGTGCGCGCTGGACAGAGTCAGAGCTGAGAGAGAGAGAGAGAGAGACATGAGGGAGGGCTCCTCTCGCCCATTGGGCAGATAGGGGTTACAGAGTTTGACTAGGAAGGAGATATTAAAGAGGGATGGATGGATAGAGGTGCGTCTTTGTGTGTGTGTGTGTGTGTGTGTGTGTGTGTGTGTGTGTGTGTGTGTGTGTGTGTGTGTGTGTGTGTGTGTGTGCTGGGGTGAAGGGGTGACGATGCTGTTCAGGTCCTAATGTGAGGAGTTCATCTGTAACCACAGACAGAGTGATTATAATTAATGCAGGCAATTTTCCTGTATGCATAAATATGTTTAAATACAATCATTAATATCAGTAGTCACACACAGGCTATAGTTATAGGAGATATGGTATTCACAGATATTACTGTCAAGTATTAGTAATTATAATTATGAATATTCTCTGTATGATGATGTTGTTTCATGCTGTTCTTGATGTGTAACGTCAACCTGCCAGGGACTCTTTATAATTTGGTGTAATTTTGGCTCATTTAAATCATATTGACATGAACTAACACATGCTGTCTCTGACAAATGATTACATAAATAAAGAAAGCAAGTAAAACAATTGACAAAATTCAATTTATTATCACAGTTGCTTATTTAAGTAATGCCTGCAGCCTCACACCACCTAAAGCACAGCAGAAGTGAAAGTCAGAGAAAAAAGCTGGGAATGTGGGACTGGGAGAACAGAGCCAAATCGTCCAGTGGAACAGCACTATGGCTTAAATATGAACCACATGTGTAAGAGGGAGAGTGCTGAGACAGCGCTGGAATACAGCATGCATACACGCACACACACAAACACTGTACATTGTCCGTGGAGCGACCATCCTTACCTTTCTTTCCATGTGTTTGTGTGTGTCTTCAGAGTTGGCAGTGAGCTGTCATCCATCATCAAATCTCTGATGTATCTCTTTGTCCTTGAATGGCTCCTGACAGAGTTAAAAAAAAAATGTTAGAGTACCCCAAGACCTTTCATAAACTCAAAAACCACCGCTTCACTTGTTCATATGCAGTTTTTATCAGCGTAGACTTGAACTTGTCTGGGGTGTTGGTGATATTGGATTAACAGTTGATTCAGCTGACCCAGCAATGCTAACAAACAAGTAAACAAATCAGGAAATTCCTGTCGGAATTGAAACTATTAGAATTAGCTATAGCTGTCGCAAACTGCTATTTCATCAAAAGCTTGAGAAAACATTTCTAGTATTTATGCCAAAGCTGCTGTTTAAAGCTAAGCTCCTTTTAGACACATTTGTATTTCTGCTTAGAGCTCGGCGGGCAAACTGCTGTCAGAATGGGACACACACACACACACACACACACACACTTTCAAACATATTCAGAAACAGGCACACGCACAAACACAAAGACTAGAGTGGGTACAGATTTGTAAGAGGCTGCGAGGTTAGGCAAAAAAGCTAAGCTCTGGTGAATATTTGTGCGCTGCAGCTTAGCTCACAATTTTCTGCTAAATCAAAAGGAATTAGGGAAGCACAAACACGGCTGAGTTATGCTTGCTCTCTCGGGGCTGGAGCTGGAACAGACTCTCTCTCTCTCTCTCTCTCTTTCTCTCTCCCAGCCTGTGAACTTGACCCCAGCTTTCTCTTCATAAACAATAACAGAGTCAAGTGCCTTCTTGTCAGTTGGAAGAAAAGTTTGCCCTGATGTACAAGGTCCAATCTGGCAACCATCTCCTCAGAGGAAAAGTACTGACGGGAGTTGCTGTGTTTAAATGCTGCACTGGGGTGAAGGAGGGATAAAGGTGAGATTTACAGAGGCAGGGGTTTTTGACTAATCCAATTGATTTCTGTGTTGATACATTATAATCACTCAGGATTATTTCTGAAAGGAAAGTTGAAGGAAGAGAGAGGAATGGGCTGAATGAACCAAGGGCAAACCAGAGGCATGCACTCCAGGTGGAAGGGTTGGACTAATGGTCCAGTAATGTGTCCCTTGTAGGGATCATGCTGTGGGTTGTCACTAGTCAGGCAGTCCAAGGATGAGCTCAGCGTGTATTCCCATCCTTTGGCAGGCTGGAGCAGGGAGGACAGCCTGTCGTCAGGGAACTGATGGGACACACAGAGGCAAACTCAACACAGTGCAGGTCCATGAAGTGAATAAGAGCAAAGAACAGGTGGAGGGAGGAACAAAGACAAAAAGTAGGTGAACTGAAGCAATTAAAGGAAAGATGGGGAGTGTTCCTGTATCCACCATTATTTACCAACATTTCATGCTAACAACAAGTGCTCCTGGCTAAACCCAAAAATAAATTGTTCATCACTGTCTTATAAAACAACTCACATGAGCATTTTCTAATCTGGTGTTCCAATCAGCAGCAGGACAACATCGCTTGTCAATGCCCTCCAAAACTGTTGATTCATGTGACTGTTTGTGGTCACGTGGAGAAAGAGTGTTCATGTGCTCACTTTAAATCTGAATTTAAGACATGCACATAATGAGCAGGATTTTTGACATGACAATTAGTTTGAAAGCCAGTCGTGGTTCAATATGTAACTCATAAGTGTGAAGTAGAAACCTCCAGTGCACATTGAGAATGGACTTTTTACTGATAGAAGTTATCATAATCTAGTAAAAAAAATATTTGGATTTTTTAATGAGGGAGTAGATTTAATTTTGAGAATTTTTAATGAGATACTTAACTTTTTTGTGGAGAAAGCATGTTAAATACAACATTCAAAAGACAAGTATTTTTAGGTAACTAAAACTTCTTTGTCAAGTTATGGCAAAGATCACCCTAATAAAAGATACCAGCATCAACTGTTGGTGTGAGTTCTCTTCTCCACAAGGTTTCGAGACACTATAACCTTGCCCAGACACGTCTGTCATGACTCGCATGGCCACAAGAGGTTGCTTGTGAGGGTAAAACACAAATGTTTTAAGTGTTTGAACAAATGACCATGTTTTCCAGATGATTGCAGTCTCCATTATAAATATTTTATTTTAATCCCTGCAGGATGACTTTTTGGTGATGGATTTAATGCTGACATAATTTCTGCGTGTTAAGTAGCTGTGAGGATGAAAGTACCAGGCCTGTGTGGCTTTTAGATATTAATCAACTGAAAATCCAGTAGAATTATCTATAAAGCTAACAAAAGGTCAGAATACAACACAAACCCTATAAATACACCGTCCTCCAGGGACAGACAAGCTGCCATGTGTGAGTGTATGTGTGCACGCATATGCATGAGTGTGAGCCAGAGCACCAGATCTGTGATAATTTATTGTCTTGTAAATTTAGATCTGCTGACAGCGATGAACTGCCTTGAACAAACACAGCGGTGCTGGAACTCCAAAAGCTTCAGAAATGATTGGCTAGCTCTCAGAGAAGGTGTCTGGGCCTGTTGTCAACTACGATCACAAATGTATAGTTTTTAACTGTGCATTTCCAGTTATTAAAGAGGTACTGCACACTAAAACATGTTTTTTGAGCTGTAAATTATATTATATGACTTTACTGTGATGAAACATATCAATGCTTGTGTTAATATTGACATTGACACCAGATTTATAAAAATCGGCATTTCATAGGTTGAAAATGGCTCAACCTGTCATCTGCCGTTAAAAATCAGCCCTGAAAAGGCGGGGCCAATGCCGACGTAGAGTCAACTGTTTGGGAGGTCTCTACGTCATGAAATTTATATAAATGGTAGAATGAAAACGCCCACCTCCCCCAGCCCTGCTCTCTATTTCAAATATATGCTGATCGAGAGAGACAGACCAGTGCCGCAGCTAACAGCGGCACTGGTCTGCTGGAGGGTGTCTCTCTGTCTGCGTCTGTCCGCAGGAGGAAGCGCTTCTGGCAGCTGCAAAAGCAACAGAAATCCTCCTCGCATCTCGCCCTGCAGCTCTTCAACTGTCCAGCTGTCTGTTCCTGCAGTTATAAACTGATAAAATCTTGTTTTAAAACGTTAAATCGCGGTGTAACCAGATCTCCACCGAAACTGTCTGGCCTGTCTGTCAGCTGACCTGTCCACTGTGGAGCAGCTCAACCGAAACTTAACCTGCTCTGCTAAAACGCCAGTTACGGTGGACAGATTCAGAGCTGCGGTCAGACAGGTTCAGTAATGGCTCCCGTTACAGCACGATTTGATTTTTTTTTAAAGATTTTACCAGCTGATAACTACAGGAACAGACAGCTGGAGAGATAAAGAGCTACAAGACAGAATGCGAAATGACTTCTAGCCCGTTTAAATGTCGCTTCACTGTTTATCTCCCTCTTATTATTTTTATATGTCCCTGAGCAACTCCTGCCCTCTTGCCTCAACTCCCCTCTCCTCTCCTGCCCTTCACTCCCCTCAACCCCTCCCCCACGCCTCAAAGGTTCAGATCTGGGGGTTCGATTACACTTTAATACTGTCTCACTCCGCTCCTCGTGCACTCGCATCCTTAAAGGGGACCTATTATACTCATTTCCAGCTCTATATTTTTTATTTTTGGACTCCACTAGAGTAGCTTTGTATGATTCACAGTTCAAAAAAACTCCTTATTTATCTTCTACTGGGCCTTTTTGCAGCCCCTCAGTTCAGCCTCTGTCTCTAACAGGCAGTTTCAGCTCCTGTCTCTTTAAGGCCCCCTTCCCGTTACCACTGATGCAGACCTAACATTTCCTACTTTACTACTTCAAATTAAAAGCTTTTAAATGACTAAATTATGGGAGACTTTTATTGTGAAGAATTTACAGGAAATGAAATGTGTTCCTCATTAGCAGAGCTTTGTTAGAAGTGCTAAAAACCGGTAGAAACAACAGCATATGGAGATATTTGGAGGTATTTGCTCAGAGAAATAATGAAATAATGCAGGGAGGAATAGTACAAGCAGAAACAGCCACAGTGATGGTGATGTTTGATGAAGAGCTGCAGACAACCAGCACACCTCCAACAGGTAAACAACTTATTTTACTTTGCTGTGCTGTGTAATGGAAAAACGCTCACAGCATGCCAGCTCGACTTGACTCAAAACAATGGAAAAATGCAATAATGTTAGTGGAGCAGATGACCATATAAAGAAATCCATCATGAGCCAATGTCAGCTCAGGCTGAAAGCAGAAAAATCATTGGAAACCGAGTGTTCATAGCAGTCTGAAGCCAATGTTTTTTGCTCACAGGGATTACTTCTACATATGTTTACCTCATTATTTGACACTTTGTCCACGTTTAATGTGAACATCCAACATTGTGGCATTATATGTATGACTGAAAATAAGGAAAAGCACAATAGGTCCCCTTTAATGAGCAAAGCATCTCAAAGTTCTGTGCATTGTTTGATTGTCAAAGCCTACACCTGGCTGAATATTCCCACACCAATGAACTGGCTGACCGTTTCAATTCAATCTGCTTGTCTTCACTAAATATTATTGCACCTCTTAAGTCCTCAGAAAGAAAGCAGCCTTGGATAAACAACAATATTCGCAGCTGTAAAAGGGAATGTAGGAAAGCAGAGCGCAGATGGAAAAAATCTGGTCTCCAAGTACATTACAATATTATGAAGAAGATATTATTACACTATAACAATATGGTTAAGGATGCGAGAACACACTATTTTTCCAAACTTATTTCTGTCCGTCAACATAACTAGATTTTTATTTAGGACTGTCAATCAGGTGGTAAATCCAGCCCCTCCTTGTGTCACAGCTGAAAGTGATGTTGATTATTAAATGCTCTTACCTTTTTTAATGATTAAGTGGAGTCAATTAAAGACTCTCTTACCCCCAATGCCACTTACTCTGTCCTTCACTCGCAACAAGATAGTTTTAACCAGTTTTATCCCATTACTTTGTCTGAACTTTTAGAAACAGTATCATATATGAGAGTGTCTTCCAGCCTTCTTGATGTAATATCAACAACGTTTTTACTAAAAGTAATGGAATCTGTTGGGCCCTGTTTGCTTTCTGTTTTTAATAGTTCCTTATCTAATGGTTTTGTCCCTGATTATTTTAAAACTGCTCATGCACATTCATGGTTAAAAAACACCTGGGCTGGATCCCTCCCTCAAAACTATAGACCAATGTCCAAGTTACCTTTTATATTAAAAAAAGAGTCTAAGCAATATCTCTCTGCACTGGAAAATAACATTTTTGAAAAGTTTCATTCTGGTTTCTGGAAGTATCACAGCACTGAGACTGCTCTGCTCAAGGTTACCAATGACCTTTTAATGGCTGCTGATGATGGCATGTGCTCAGTCCTTGTACTCCTGGACCTTAGTGCAGCCTTTGACACAATTGATCACAGCATCTTGTTAGACAGAGGCACTGGGTGAGGATATCTGGCACAGCTTTAAAATGGTTTTCATCTTACCTGTCGGAGGTTCTGTGTCTCTGTGAACAACTATGTCTCTTCATTTTCTTCTGTTGAGTATGGTGTGCCTCAGGGGTCGGTTTTGGGACCAATTTTATTTTCCTTATGAATAATGGGCACATTGTTCGTAGACTTGGTGTCTCTTTTCAGTGTTATGCTGATGACATGCAGATATACCTGCCCGTTAGATCCACAGACCCTGGCATACTGAGTACACTTAACACCTGCCTTTGTGATGTCAAAAACTGGATGTCAAAAATTTTTCTTCAGCTGAACTCAAACAAAAAGAGACCCTTGTCATTGGGTCCCAGCACATGGCAAAAGAAAGTCTGCCATCTGCTGGTTCCCTATTGGATCAAATCAAGCCTGTTGCAAAGAATCTTGGCGTCTGGTTTGATGGTAATTTAAGTTTTGAGCAGCACACCACAAAGCTTGTGCAATCATGTTTTTATCATCTTAGAAATATTTCAAAAATACGGTCTATTTTAACTTTTAAAGACACAGGGACCACATGCCTTCATCTCATCATGCCTGGATTATTGCAACAGCCTTTTTACTTGCCTGAACCATAAATCTATTGGTCGACTCCAGACTGTAAAGAGCTCAGCTGCCAGAGTTTTAACCAGAACCACGAGACGTGACCACATCACGCCTGTTTTAGCCTCTTTACACTGACTCCCAGTATGTTTTAGAATAGATTTTAAGATCTTACTGATTACTCTTAAGGCTCTTCATGGCCTCTCTCCCTGCTATATTTCTGACCTCTTATTACCGTACTTGGCGGTACGTACTTTGAGATCCTTGGACAGAGGTCTTTTATCTGTTCCAGAGGCCTGACTGAAAACTAAAGGGGACAGAGCGTTTGCGGTCAGGGCCCCGAGGCTCTGACTCCGAGGCTCTGTAGTCAGGGCTCCGGGGATCTGCCTGAGGAAATCAGGTTGGCCGAGTCAATGTTCTCTTTCAAGTCTTTTCTTTAAACATACTTTTATTGGAGAGCCTTTCCTGATTTTCTTTGTACTGTCATTTATTTCTTTTAAAAATGTTTTCTTTATTCTTGCTTTTTCCTACACTGAATTGGTTTTTTTTTTTTGCTGCTTTTGTGAAGCACTTTGTAACGTGTATTTTGTATTTTTAACGTGTAAGTTCTCTATAAGTAAAGATTATTATTATTATTATTATTCTTATTATTATTATTATTATTATTATTATTATTACTCTGCCTCTGTGCAAAAGGTGCATCAAAAGACATGGGCATTGAGAGAAAGTTTGTGCTTGCGCAGATGCAGAAAATGCTCGCGCGCGCACACACACACACACACACACACACACACACACACACACACATTCATAAGCACTGCTACACTATGTACCCTGATGTTACATCATGGTTGGCCTCTAAAGAGCTAAGCTCTGCATACTTGTGACCCTTTCTTTCTTTATCCCCAGGATAGCCTGTCAATAATAGATTTTATAGCTGCTGTGAACACACAAAGTGTCCGTAGATGTGATAGTGATAACTCTATAATAAAATGTTTACTGGGTCATTGAGGGATGCCGTCATGCTGGACGAATTCACAGCATTCATGCACATGAACGCGCACTGGCACACACATACTGTAGATAGACATACACTCAGACTATGACTGTAGAGCAGGTGATACAGATGAGATCAAAGGGATATCCGGGACAGCATGGCCTCTTTGACGTTTAACACATCTCAGACACTTCTTAGGAAAAAACAGGCAAGCCCCACTGGCGATAGATAGACTGGGACAGTAATACACACAGACAAAAATAATCAGGCATACATCATCCATGTTAGATGGGATAGACTGGGATAATTTTTAATCCCACTGCTTTGATTTCCATTTCCACTTAAAACATTTACATTTTACAGAGTGATTTTTAAATTTTTTTTTTTTTTTTTTTTTTTTTTTTTTTAAATTTTTTTTAAATAATTCAAATTGAAATTTACCTTTATGGATGCTGGTCATTTTTACAGCACAGTGTCTCCCTGCTCCCTCTGAGTGGAACTTAGTTTGTGCTGAGTAGTTTCCTGTTTTACTAGGGAACTGTCTGTGTGACGTACACTGCAGGTCATGGGCAGCCGGTCACATGGTGGCTAGCTGTGATAGCATAGTGAACAGTGAATTGAACAGTAAAACAGTGAATCCTTCTTTTCTGTCTTTCTAATTTTACACAGGATAAAGAGTGAGTCAACCTCTAAAACAAGATTGAAATCATAGTGGCAGAACAGCTACCTACGTTTCTATAGGCGGGAGCTTGTGTTTTTCATTTACTTTTAGGAGTTGAAAAAGTCTATGTGTGTTGTACAGTATGTATGTGTAATGTTTTATAGTTATTCAATGCCACGTCTGCCTTTCATATTGGAGGCTGCACCAGAACATGGACTGTAATGAAGCCTGAAAATGACAGACGTTTAAACACGCAACTCCCATGTGGTGCAAAAAAGCTGATCTAAAAGGTTCACAATTTATTTTACGATTAGACTTGGGGTGAGAATCATGTGTGTGCGTAAATGTGCATATGCAGATGAAAAAATTAGTTATTTTGTCAGGGTGGCTACAGTCTGTCAGCAAAATATTCTCAAAATAACATATTACGTCAAAATCTGTTGCATTTAAAACTGAAATAGTGAATAGACAGTTTTAATGTTTCTCTTTCCTTTTCCTAACACACACACACACACACATATCAGACCATGGTCACTTCTGGGGACATTACATAGACTTACATTAATTTCCTGAAGACTTACCCTAACCTTAACCACTGCCCCAAAAAAGCTTTTTTCCCAATTGGGGACACAGATTTTGTCGCCAGTTGGACAAGCCATCCCCTATTAACTGGTCTTAAGTCTGAAGTTTGTCCCCAGAAGTATGAATTTCAGAATATCAAATATAATATATTTGATATGGCCCCCTTTTGCTTTAACGATAGCATGTACTTGAGCTGGCATGGACTCCACAACTTTGTGCAAACCTGATGACCCATGTTATGATTTGACAATGTTCCAAAGAGCCTCATGTGATGATACATAATGATTGGTTTTCTCAGTCTTCAAGTGTCCCCATAAATGTTCAATGGGGTTGACGTCAGGTGACTGTGGAGGAAAGTCCATGACAGTTAGGACTCCTTGGTCTTCTTTGGTCTTCAAGTAGTTCTTGCAAAGCTTTGAGGTGTGTTTGGGGTCTTTATCCTGCTGCAATAGAAATCCTTCCCCACAAAGATGCAAACCAGAGTGTACAGCATGTCTCTGACAAATGAAGTGGTATTTCTTAGCCCACCCCAAGCGTTTGGCCTTGTTTCGCCTCCTGAGAAGTGGTTTAGAAACTGCTGCTCATCCTCTGAGACCACTACAAGACAGCCTTCTTTTGACAGTACGTTTGCTGATTGGAGTCTTTTCTTCTTTATTTAGTAAATTCTGTATCTGTGATGAAGTTGCTTTTCTATCTCTCAGGGAACTAAGCTTGATGTATTGATTTTTTATTGGTGTGGTCACTTTTGGTCTGCCTGATCTTGCTTTGGATACAACTGATCCAGTTTCTGCAAAGCGTTTTAGAGCTCCATGCACTGCCCCCTTAGAAAGCTTTAGTCTAGCCATGATTTGACGTTAAGAAAGCCCCTCTTTGCTTAGAATAACAATTTGACTTCTCACACTTTCATTTAGTTTTGATGCCATGTTTCCCACTATCACAATGGTACTTAGTAAGCAGTGATCTGCTGGAAACTTGAGGCACAGTCATATTTATAACAGGTGAACACTGGCTGCAAGTTGAGTTACTTGAACAAGCCTCTGATGAGTAGATCAAATCCACCTGAGTGTCGTCTGAATGCTTCAATGGAAGTGACAGAATTCAAGGAAATCTGACCTTTTGTTCAAAGGAGTTAAGTTTCAATGCCACAAATTTGCTTAACTTTGATTGTTGACCTAGAAATAGGACAGAATATTTAATATTTATTCTTTATTTTACATGTCATTACTTGTGTTTTTAATGTTTATGGACCCTCAAACTTTCTGACTATTTCCAGGTTTACATGAAAATATTTAATGTGGTCTCAGACTTTTGGACCCCACTGTGCATATATAAAGCTTCTCATATAATGTTTTTATACTAACAATGGATAAAATGATTATGTGTGGTGTGATAGTTCATCGTAGTGACGAACTCCTCAATTTCGCTGTTTTGGTTCACTCTCACTACTCTCATAAACCTGTTTCCAACCGGAGCAGGAACCTGGTTTCAGTGTACGCTAACTGCGCATCACCGAGCGGCAAATAAACAGTCAGATATTTCCCTTAGAAGTTAGTGGAGACCAAAACAGAGCTAAAACGAGAGTGAATATTCATTTCACATTCGTCAGGTAGCCAGAAACACGACTCCAAAAGAAAGTTGATGTTGCTCCTTGTCTGCTCAATGTGTAATAGGCAACTGTTTGCCTGCAATTTTGCAAGTTTTTATGTCACTGTTGTCTTAACAGCTTGTTTTGTTGCACTCAAATTGTAAAAAAAACAGTACATCAAACACATCAGAGAGAAAACTGTTTGACTTGTGTCCAGAGGGTCAAAGACAAAGGCATCCTGGGAAAGAGCTATGTTGGCTACAGCATCAAAGAGGGCTTCAGGCACAGTAACTGAGAGCTGATATTGGTTTTGTCTGCATGTGCATGTTTGTGCTTTGATTACTGTATAGCCCATAGAAGAAACTGTGGTCCAGATTAATTTCGAAACCTCTTTCGTGTTTATTTAGACTCGTAAACCTTTCCGTCCTTTCACATTTCTCTCCTTTTATGGTGCATTAAGGCAGGCTGAGTCCTTGAAAAAAGTTCCATCCGATCCTGAGAAAAATAAAAACTTGACAGATGTGATATTAAAATTCATCTAAGGTAATGTTATCAGAACAGGACAGATTGCAAATGTAAATGCATCCAGTGCGAATCTAATCACCCACATCACTCTCAGATATGGTCAGGAACACTTTGACCACACTCTTAGTGTAGTGTGAATGAATATGTTGTATATTTTTAACAACATTGGACCACATTTCTCATCCTTGTGAGCCACACTGAACTGTTTTCAATGAGAAGCACTGTGCTGCAGCACGTTTAAAGTATTAGGCTATCTATCATCTTGAGTAAACAAGCTTGTCAGATGCAAACTATGGTGAATGACCTGCAATTTATTTTTTGAGTTGGCCAAAATGAAAATACTATGAAAGTGAGAATACATGTATTTGCATATTGAGAGGGAAGTAAAACCCTTGATATTGGTCATTGCATTTATTGAATTTATTTTCCAGGTGAAAATTGAATCAATTTAAGACATTTGGATATTTCTGGATAGAAAAAATGACTGAAATTTCTCTTTTTAGTTCTACAAATTAGAAATTAAACAGAACACAAGAACAAAACAAAAGCACTTCTTTAATAGCTCTCTGTGTGACTAATTTGTATATATTTGGAGGTCCATGAAACCCTCAGTCTAGACCGTATGGCGGAGGTTATATGAGCCCTGTGTGACCTGTGATGGAGGTGGCACAGACCTTGTGGTTGAAGCAGCAGGAGCCCTGCTGTGGATGTTCTGTGAGCACTCACACTGTATGATTGACGTTCAACTCTGTCGTGAAAGCTGTATGGGCTACCTGGTGTTTTAGGTTGAATTCTTGAGCGCGGGCCATTACGGCCCTTTGGCAAAAGGCTGTGTGGTGTGGGCTTCAAGTTGTAGGAGAGGTCCCTCCACGCCCTGAGTGATGAGAGCAGGGTTTAACCGGCTGCAGGTGTGCTCGAGACAGGCGGGTAGGGCCTTTGAAGTGGAAGCCAACTGGGACCACGGCCCATCTCTGACCAGCAGCCAGCACAGACACATTCGCTTTCAATTAACACTCTCGATCGCTGCTCTTTTGCTTTTTATCATCCCTGCTCTCTTTTACAGTTCTCATCTACAGTATGTATATGTGTTAGAAGAGAAACTTGAAAACTGTGGTGCTGTAATTTCAATATCATGTTTGTAATTACTAGTGAATGACTTATGAATGCACTGCAATCGTGATGCCAGGGTTATTTTTCAGAGGGATTTGGACCATATAAGTGCATGTTATTCATCTTTGTGTGTGTGTGTGTTTTCAGCTCTTACTTCACCTCTCACTTCGGTTTCATGAATCTTTTTGTCTCAGGGCCAGGTTGAGCGTCCAGAGAACTGCGAGTCCTCAGAGCTCTGACACCCTGATCTATTGTTTCTCATTTATCTTTATGTGATGAAATCATGGATCTCCTCACTCTCACGCTCAGTCATCTGAACAGGACACATCCTGTCTTTGGCACAGCTAAACAAGCAAGCAAACTCATACCAGTTCTAGATAAATAATGCAAATTCTGTTGTGGCTTATTGGCTGTTTTTACTCAAATGTATATACACACACAGAGAAGTACGTACGTAAGCACGCATGCACACATCTCATTAAAGAGAGCGAAAAAGAGAAATAAATGGCTGTTTCGATGGTAAGCTCCCTGGAGGCAGCTACATCTGGCTCCTGTTAGCCACAAGCGTATAAAAATCAAATGCGGTTTAGTCGCAGGCATTCACAGGCACACACACATACACACACACACACTGGGAGGTAGGACTCCAGCATGGTGGTCACCCCCACCAGTCCCAGTCTCTCTAGTACCAACCCTAGTGAACTCAGCAGACATCAAGGGGCTCAGACAGGGACTAGTATACCTGGCACAAACAGTAACAACAACTCATATACAGCCTCTATACAAAATATTAAAACTTAAAACCCTGTGGATAACTGTCTGCCGGGCATCTGTTAATATGTCTAAGTGAGAGTGGGGGGTGTCAATAATAATAAGAGTAAAAAAAACTAAACGTTTAACTCATAGCTCTGTCTGGACGAAATGCTAGGAAGAATAATTATTTTTGTAATTATTAAACAACCACAATTTTTAAATCTATTTTGGGGACCTATACAGTGTGAATTTAGTGGTTAGAATTTTTATATTTCAATTCAAATTTAACTGTTAAGCCACAAGTCCGTGACACAAAATGAAATGTGAAAATATGCTACTGTACAAATTGAGGATACTGAGATGAGTTCATCAACAGGATGTAAGAGATAGTTTATGTGGCGTAAACAGACACTCATGGACAAGCAAAGGACCAGACTACCTCTACATCCAGACGTCCAAACAAATCTCCGCACACTCTGTTACACATGGCGGTGCAGTGTTATGCTGAAATCGTGAGTCATTAATCGGGTCGTCATCGTCATCATCGTTGTTGCTGGTGATAGTGAAATCGCTGACACACACTTGAAGCATGTGCTCTCAGTGTTTAATCAGCGTATAATTAATGTGTGTCGAGTATAACAACATCATTAGGAAAAACTGTTTATCATCTTAGAACTCAGGCTCAGAAGCAACACGCAGGCAAGCGAATGGAGAAGCGAATTCATGATAAAGGCTATCGCATAGTTTCAGTCACTGAGGTCAAAGCCAGCTCATCCTGTGTGTTCCTCTGAGCCCAGCAGGCATGTCTGAAAGACTCTGAAGCCCTGTGAATCTGTCTCTGGCCTTCAATTTCCTGCCATGTTCAATCCTGGACAAAGCAGCTGTCTTGATTTCAGCTTGGGTGGGATGGACAGGACTTCAATAACCTTTGTATTACTGATATTAGCATGTAATGTTGGTGTAATATCACCAAAAGCTGAAAGCTTTGATTAAAAACTCGCTCAGAAATGTACACATCACAGGCAGGATAGTGTATGTGCTTTTTTTCTTGAGTGTTTGGCACTATCTAAAACTCTACCCAGCGTGAAATAGTGACACAGGTTTACCAGCTCTATATATAAGCCTTTATGTCTGCCAGTCTGATGTCAAAAAACAGTAAGAGACTGTCAGAATCAAAATGAAAACATTTTCTTGGTGAAGAACAGCCGACTTCACGCCATCTTTTAACAATAGTTGTGTTGTAGCTGGCTGTAGCAGCCCAGTAAAAGCTGGCATATCCTTGGCAGCAAGCTGGCACTTGTCCTGGACTGTCAGAGTGAAATGTTGCCCTTGTGTCAGGTCTCAGTAAACTCTGCTATCTCTGACTTTGATGGACGGGCCCTCTCGTGGTTCCTGGAGATCTAACACACAGCGAGATACACAGAGGCTTAGATCAGCCTCTGGACTGTTTTAAGAGCCTGGATGCCTCTCCTGGGTTGTCGCTGCCAGGTTTCAGTTGAGGATCAGAGCTTGAGGACTGGTTCTTTCGCCTTGTTGTAATGTACTGTAGGCAGTTGGGGAATAAGTACTCAGCTCCTTCACGTAAGTAAATAAAACCATCTAAAAATACTTCATAACGTGTGAAAGACCTGCATTTAATCTCCTACTTGAGTAAAAGTACAAACATTATTAGTTAAATGTATTTAAAGTATCAAAAGCACAAATACTCAGTCTCCATAAAAAATGGCCTCTGTGACTGATATGTAAACATTATTAGAGAGTTAATTTTGAGGAGTTTACATATAAAGTAGAATGAAATGGAAATGTTCAAATAAAGTACAAGTATCTCAAAGTTGTGCTTAAGTACAGTAGTTGAACTTAGTTACTTTCCACCCCTGACTGTCGGTTCGAGGGGTATTTGTTGATGTTGAAGCCCACCCTCCCCTGAGAGTCTCCTAATGCATGTCCGACTGCTCCAACCAACTCTGATCCTCACACAAAAAATGTTTCAATGCCTGGACGTCTCGCCATGTGCTTCTAATCGAACTCCAACGTCCTCTTTGGTGGTCCTCTGTCTCTCCATTCTCCTACCCTGAACACTCTTACTCACTGAGACTCCTTTAGCATCCTGCCCCCTCCTCTCATAACCCCACCATCTTCCCAAACCTCCCAGCTTTGCCCCATAACCCTTATTGCACCTGACACAAATTCATAAATTTCTCCAACACACTTCACCCACATTTACCACAGCTACAGAAATGTATGATCCTTGTGATTATGCTCTGTATGTTATACTGCAAAATATATCAATTCTGAATTTAGTCTAATATTCATTCTAAAAACATGTTTATTGAAATCATTGGAAAAACGGCAATGAGTGTAGGAATTGTAGTTGTTTAAAGTTTGACATTTTGGGAAATGCTCTTATTCGCTTTCTTTTCCAGAGTTGGATGAAAAGATTGACACCTCTCTCATATCAGTACGTTGAATATGAAGCTGAAATCAGGAGACAGTTAGCTTAGCTTAGCATAAAGTGTAAAGTGAAACAGTAAAAGAATCCACTTGCCAGCACCTCTGGCAAGTGGCACCTCTAAACTCAGCTGGAAGCATATTCCAATGTTTGATGGCCGCAAATGAAAAAGCAGATTTTGCAAAGGCAGTCCGCTACATTAATAATGAACACATTGTATCTCATTTGTTTACAAAAACCAAAGTGTAAAAATGACAAGTTGCAGTTTTATGCAGGATGCATATATTTACTATTTTGGCATCATCTTTACATTCTGTTTTTTATACAAATTAAACAAAGGAGATATAATGTCTTAAAAAGTGAACTTTAGGGCTTTTTCAAACCTATAGTTTGTTTGCTCTGTTCCAAATCAGTGGACGAGTTGGTTTTGCCCTTAGTTCGGTTTCTTCTCACACAGAGAAAAATAAAAAAAGAGAACGGTCACTCCACTCATTAGTCAGATATGTGTGGTACAGGAGCAAGAACATAAACACAGGAAAACAATCCTATCTGCCAAAAATAAAAAATGCAACATTCTTTGTTGCACTAGTCCAGGTCAATTCACTCTCTGGCTAGCTGCTAGCAACTGTTAATTTTGCTCATCTGCATTATGCAGTATGCAAAGCACATCTGATCCATTTAGCTCAAACTTGTAGATGGGTCGGATCACATTCCTGCTGCAAACAAACTGCTCCAGTGTTCATTTGGGACCGGACCGAGACCACATCCTCAAAGGGACTCAGTAGGGTTGTTTTGTACAATTGCTCTGCTCAGACCTGCCCAAACAAATCGTACCAATGTAGAAGACGAACCAGATTCAGCCGGACGAAACAGTACAGGTCTGAAAATGCTTTTTAGAGATGCTGGTAGGCAGATTATTTATATACCAATGGACAGTGCCAGGCTACTTCAAGTATTTATGCTAAGATAACTGTCTCCTGGCTTTTCATCAAACTCTCAGCAAGAAATTTAAAATTTGAATTCCTTTAATTCCTGCTCATCATATATTTATCATATATTGCACTGTGCACTGCACAGGAATTAAAGTTTGAGTGCTTGATTTTGATGTTAATCATACAAAATATAAGTAATTTTCAAAGCATAACTTATGAAGTTACCAGGCCTTTTTAAGTTATTCCGTCTTCATCTGGTTAGGTCGAGCAGCACGAGAGAACCAAGATGACAGTGACAGAATTTACATCATGAGCGACAAATGAAAGGTCTCGTAAATCCCAGAATGCCTTATCAGCCTGCTCTCTGTGGGATTTGAAACAGACGCTCTCTTACGCGCTCAGCGTGTACGTGTGCTTATGTGTAGCCGACTGTTAGCAGGGGGAAACACACGTTTTCACTGATCATGCTGATATGACTGGAGATGAGAGAACAGAGCGGCCCCGGTGCTGCTGCTGCTGCGAGCTGTGTCAGCAACAATACTCACTGAGTCTGCTCATGTTATCATTAAGACTTTATGTCAGTTTAACACTGCTGCATACAAGGCAGAAAGAAATACAAGGGAAAGATGATTACAGTAGATATCATTGATTTGCATGCGGGAGTTTTTGAAGCATGTGATATTAATTCCATTTTCAACACAAAGAACTTCACAAGGTACTGTAAACGTCTCCAGAACGAGAACAATGAAACAGGAAAGAAAAGGAAGGAGGAGAGCCGAGGAGTGACTGATTGCAGGGCATCAGACCAAATGGGAACCAGAGACTGTGAGATGTCAGAACTGCTATAGATTTATACTTTACCTGCTCCCCTGAGATCTGCCACACATACACCCACTCAGAGCAGAACAAAAGAGGAGGGAGAGATGTGAAAAAGTATGGGCACAGAGTCAAAGGTCAAACGGTGCGAGAGAATTTAGTAAAAGAGGCCTACAAAGATGAGTGAGAGACGGAGGACCAGAGAGAGAAGAGGGTTGGGTCTGAGGAGAAAACAGCAACATCAGCTGGGTCTTATTTAGACCAACCTTTTGTACTCTGAAAGGAGCCCTGTACGGCCGCCTGTACATCTGCCCTCCGCATGTTGGACTCTGATGGGTGGGCTGCCCTTTTCTGCTTTCGCCCTCTCCTCACACTGCCCTATAGTGCTCTCTCTCTCTCTCTCTCTCTCTCTCTCTCTCTCTCTCTCTCTCTCTCTCTCTCTCTCTCTCTCTCTCTCTCTCTCTCTCTCGAGGGTACAGGACTGATCAGACAACTCTGTATATATTGAAACTGAAATGGTATATTCATTCTGATTATTCCAGAAGGATTAAATTATGATTTCCTTCAGAATTATGTTCTGAAACAAGAGGGTAGCTCTGGGATACATGCATTGGATTTCACAAAAAATCAGTGTAAATGAATAAAATGTGCACATAAAAACTCAATTTTCTCTTTGTTCAACAGCTCCTCCACTACTACTGTGGTGGACAACGTGACTAACCAAAATCTATTATATAATAAAAGCCAGTATCCTCCCTATCGATACTGTATATTGGTCTGGCTGTACTGACTATATTCAAATCATTCCAGTGCTGGTATGCAGTCTTTTTAAGCTGTCGTCCAGTGGGCAACTTACCGCCACCCTCCAGGTAGAAGACAAAAACAGGCCATGGTCTGATTGACGCGGTTTGTCCCACCACAGACAGCTTGTTGAGAACACTGCATGAAACCACCAAGTGTAACTGACAGGCACACATGACATGACATGCCAGCTAACAGGCCGCAAAGCTGCTAACTGTTACTTTGACTGGAGGCTGGTCTGAATTAGAGCAAGAGAATTAGAGCCCCTCCTCAGACCTTAGACCCCAATCCTAAACCTAGCTTCTGTATAAATCACAGCAGGCCAGGTGATTTTTGAATCCTGACATTTGTTTCCTTTCACTGGCCACCTTAGCCTATCTCTCACTCTTTTCTCCCTATCGCCGCCGCCGCCTCTTCCACTCTCTCGTCTCAACCCACGACGAGTTAACTCGCTTTTTAAGAAGAGGTGCGAGTGGGCGTGCCCCACCTGTGCAGTGTTAACTCTGAGCAGCTGATACATGGCTACGTTAAGCCTTCAGCCCTCACAGACAAGGTCTCTCCTAAACACAGCTGTAAAATCTTTATGGATATGTCAACCAAACTTTAACATCAAGCCCACTCCTAGGCCGCATCATCAGAGATGGATACAGTTTCTACTGATTACTCTGTTAAACAGCCGACGGTATATCGGCTATAAACAGATGACTATCTAAATATTCTCAGTGAATCGTCTGCAAATACTGAGCACATAAATTTGTCATGTATAGGAAATTGTGGACGTCAAGCGTGCAAGCAGGGTGACATGACGTCAGCAGGTGGCAAGTGTGTGAGTGTGTGCAGATATCACTCACTCTTAGTGATATATACCAGATGAAAGGTCTGACTGGCTTTATCTAAAAGTGCTTAGTTGATATTAAAAGGTCACATGGACCGCCAGACTGTATGTAGGTATGACTGTTAAGGAGAAGCATATCCAGATGTGTGTTAGTATGCATGCGTGCGGAGGCCTAATGGCCCACAGTGACTTTGTCTGATCACAAAACATACACACAACACACACACACAGCACAAGAAAAGAACACATAAAAGCTCTGTCAAAAGAAACTCCTGAGGCCCCCTCACAGGAAGACCCCATTACAGCGTGTGCATCGATAAAAATGGTCCCCCCATCTGCCCTGTGGCTCCCGATAGCCATCTCCTCCCCTCAGTGGGTGCCTACTCAGGCTGTGCAGGTCTGACTGCATAACTGGCCCCCAGAGAAACAACATAATGGAGTTGAGGACCATGCTTATGCTCCAGATAAAACAAATTTACCGTTACTTAATGCCAGATCCCCCATATTGCTGGTGGGCACAGATATATTAGCATACTTTGTTTTAAATGTGTTCAGTAATGGCAGAATAGTGGCACATTTTGTGCTCATGTGTCTGTGGGAGGGAGCAGATTTAATAAATTCATGTGGTCACACTAAAGAACAACAGGCGAGAGAGTCTGTTTTGTTTGCCTCAAACACAGCATCAGATGTTAAACTTTTCTCTTTTAATGTAAGGTGAGACACCGTGATATGAATTTGATACTGACTTGATTTAACACAGGCACAAGCACACACCACAGTGTTTTGTGAATATTCTGCTCATGTATTGCAGATTTAGAGCACATATAAAACAAAATGTACGTAGGACTACTATCAATAACGATGAATAAGGCTTGACTTTTTTTTTCTTATGACCATATTAAAAAAGCAGCTAAGATATAAGATAAAACTTCATGTATCTCAAATATACAAATATATATAGAACATTGTATAGATATACTACATATACAGTACATACAAAGAAACACATACAGAATACAGGGAGGTGCAAAGTACACATGAAAATGCATGAATGAAAATGTCAAGTCAATTTATTTATACAGTACATTTAAAAACAACAAAGTGCTTTTAGATGAAAGATTAAGATTACAATCAAATTAAAATACAGACGTAATTATGAGGATCAAAAGACAATGAATACAAATGTAGAATAGAATAAATAAAATTTGGATAAAATCATATTAAAAGGAATTTAAAAACTGTACAGAAAGGTTCATCTGTGTTACATTATTACTATTTTACTATAAAAAATATAATGTATATATAAAGTGTGAATGGAAAAGAAACATGACAAACAGTATGAACTAAATTACGAGGTGCATCACTCTGCAAGTAGCAGATGTGATTAAAAAAAACAGCAGTTAACAAAAGTGGTGCACTTTGGTGATTTTACGTTTATTGACAACACTCTAATATAATATAAAATACAACATATCAGATTTTATCGGGGATAGAACAATAAAATCTTTGACTTTTTTCCATCATTGTCCCTTTCACAGTCCATCAACCATTTAACAAGATGGAGACAGGCTGTCACTGTCTGACATGAAGAAAAATTACAAAATAAAGACACAAAAAAGCCGTAAAGGAGGTGAATCATATGTGGTACATAATGCTCCATAGTCTGAGCAATGAGAAGTGCTGAAACATCATTTAGGTTCCCTCTCTGTCCTAGAAAATAGGCAACAATCACTTAACATTCTCAGACTGTAACGTGTCAGCCTTTATGCATGCAACACTGCATCTAACACATAAGGATGCAATACTATGATGTCTTGTTACCCTGGGAGTTCAACTGGGAGCCTGTTCTTTCCCTTGCAGTTGAGGCAATCTCATCATGACATTATAATGTAGATGAATGGCCCTCACCTGGCAGACTCTGTTCCATCACTGCTAATGGAAGAGAAAAGACATATTTCACTGCTTGTGCAACTCTGCTGGCAATCAGTCTGAATTACAGGGCTGTGTGTTTTTTTTATTGATCGGTCTAAACGCAATACTCATATGACAGTGATAGACTGGTGGATAATGGACACAATGTGCCATATATGTCGGCGCCACAAGCGGTAGAGTGATACCTTTCCGCCCTCCTTATATCGGTCTCTCTTGACCCTATCGTTTCAGTGGCTCTAATCAGCCTCAGGATCAGCCTTGATCCCCACTTGACCTGGAAACCTCAATAAATCAAACACCTCTGGACTGGCAGCTCATTTGTACAGTACAACATTTGCCCCAAACACCTCACAACACAGTATTTCCCTCAGATGAATTCAGATAACCGCAGATGATAACCGCAGTTTTAAACTGTAAAGCTGTTGTTTGGTTTGAGCTGCTTTGGCTCAAATCTGACATTTCATTTTTGAACAAGAACACACTGAGGTGGAGACGTTTTATGGTCCTCTAGTTTATCTAGTTTATCTCATCTACTAATGCTGAATGTGGGAACCACTTAGGATTAAGCTTCTGCCTTCACACTAAGTTTACATAGTGAAGTCTGAGCCTGTTGTCAGTGTCTCTCAGTATAAACAACAAACAGCCTCGAGGGAGTAAAACTAGAAACAGTTTAAGTGCTCAACACACTCACACATGCAGACACAGACCACGTTATGAGCGACGGTCCCTCTCACTGTGAGGGATAAACACCATGTAGTCTGGCCCGATCTGTTTACCAGTTAGCCTCTGGCCGGCCAGGGTCGTGGAGGTTGTGTGTGTGTGTGTGTGTATGTGTATGTGTGTGTGTTAGTGTCTGAGAGTGTTAGGGAATGTGTGATAGAGGGATTACAGGCGAACTGACGGCCCCTTTCACAAGGAAAAAACAAACACAAACACAGGCCGAATGTTAGACAGGCTCAGTGTTTAGGGTTTTGGTGGGGGGAATATGTTTTCTTGAAAGTATCTCGCTGTCTATTCCTATTAAGATGATTGTTTCCATATTAAAGATTAAAAGCTAATGCTGTCAGTCTCTCAGCCAGTAAATTGTGTTGATAGTCTTTGTGGTTAGATTGACATTCTTGCTTTGTTCCACTGTGTGATCCTGCTTGTAGTCGGTCCATCTTTAACCCCGTCTATCTAGAAAACACTGTTTCCTTTGTTCTGATTTTCCCTCTTATCTCCTTTTATTCTATCTGGCATATTTCTCCTTTTTGTTCACCTGTCATACTCCACCTTTTCCCTGAATGACGCATGTTGAACCCCTCAGAGAGGGTAGCAGAGGTCGTACCAACCCTCCAAGTAGTGCAAAGCCCTGGCCACTGGAGATGCAGCTGTTCCCTGGACCCAACTACTGGCAGGTTGCAACGACCTTCTGGCAAACAGAGCAGTCCACAAGCCCTGGGATACATGCTTCTGAACTTACCCACTGGGATGTTTCACAAGTGGCCAGCTGGGAAGTTGTCGGGAGCCAAGAGGAAGGTGAGGGGGTTGAAAGAGAGGGTAGAAGGGATGAGAAGAGATGATATGGGTAACACATGGAGAAAGATTAAAGAAGTGGAGGTTCGGGTCTGTGTGTGAGAAAGAGGGGAAGACAGAGAGCTATAGGAAGAGATGGTGGGTCAGTGCGGGTGGAATCATGGATACAGTCTAAGCAGAAGGATGTTGCTTGTGAGATGGATAGAGACACACTCTTTCCTTCCCCTTATTCTCATACTTCTGTACTTTTAGTCAAATGTGTTTAAAAGCCCTAAATTTGAGTATCTTTTGTTTCCTAAATTCACTACAATTAGAAAATATAAATAACTGGTAAAAGCCAATTGCAGACATAACTGTTAAACTGAATTAAATTAAATTGAAATTAATTAAACTGATAATTACAGGAAAGTAACTAAATTAATTACATTTTGATGACTTCAAGCACGTGACAACAACATACTCTATATACAATGATAATGCAATTGATGCGTGTTCTGTGTCTTAATTAATTGGCTGACTTTTCCATCGCACCTGTATTTAATAAAGCAAACATCCAACATCATTGGATGGAAATGTCGGTTTATGACTGAAAAAGGGAAATGCGTGTGTTTTTTCTTGAGAGAATAAAACATTTCTCACAGAGAAAATACAAAAATAAAAAATAATAAAAATCACTGGCTGATGTTATCAAAAGGCATCTTGAAAACAGTAAAGTTTGGCTGAACTGTATGATGAAAACATTATTTAACAAATTGCTTTAGTCAGTTCAAGAGAAAAACTCAGTGACCAGGAAAATACGAATCTCAATAATGCAATTAAATACAACAGATCTGAAATAAATACAACCTTTGTCGAATGTAAAATTTAAAAAAACCAACAAAAAAAACAAACCAGAGTGACAGAAAGGTTTTGACTTTTAATTCTAATTTTAGTGGCCATAGTTTTTGGTGTTGTTAGACTCGACCGCGTTACTCAAGTTTTTTTGTTTTTTTTGTTTTTTTTTTAACATAAATAAGGAACCATAATATGAACAAAGATTTGAATAATAAAAGTTAAACAAAAGTCATATTTGCTACAAGTATTATTTATTACTTTGTATTACATTGTAAGATTCATTTCATCCACAACGTCAAAAGTTATATTTTTCAGTTAATTTATTTCCAAACTCTTGTATATTATATATATACACTTAAAATGTTCCAGTAAAATATCAGGTTTTCAAAAACTGTACCATCACCAGCGTTACTGAATTAATTATAAACTGATTTACTTGAAATGATTAAATTAACAGTTAAGGACTAACCTTGAACTCTCACTTATTAACTCCAGACAAAACATACTTTGCTTTAATTAATAAAAGGCTTGAGTCTACTGTACGTGTTCGCTGTACCTTTGGGATTAACTGTTTGCTAGAAACATTATGATACACATGTTGCAAAGATGCTAAACTTTATGTAGATTTCAGAAACTTCATTTTGAAAAACAACTGATATTGGGTTTCATCACCCAGCCAGAGATACTGACTACATTACACAAGCTGCAGTATGTACCTGTCAGTTCTGTCATATTACTGGGGAGTGAGAGACCCCTAGTGGAGAGATATGTAGGTTACGAATGGCACAATATTCGTTATTCCCAAATGCTGACTACATGAAAAGAAGTGAATAATTGTTTCACTGTATATAGAGTTTATGGTAGTGACAGTGTAATCCACAACAAATAGACTTATGTTTAAATGCAGGCTTTCAATTTCACAATTTCCCTTTTATTTAGTCAAACTTTCCATCACACAATTACTGACTGTCTCCTCATTGGGTAAGGTTGGGTTAGATTAACCACTAGTTCACAGTCTTTCCCATGAAAATATGAGGGAGCCGCATATCTCCTCATATTTAAGATTGCTGGGTAGCTGCAGGTTTCTTCAGTACTTGTTCTTGGTGATTTCTCTTTAAAGAGACGCCCTTTACTGTAAGATGACCTCAATGACAATAATGGTGATGACAACTAACTGAGTAGCCCTTGATGCTCCCAAACCAGATCCAGATGTTTCGATGCAGTTGCACTTTTGTTTTGTTTCATTATCGCAACATGCTCTACCCCCTCTGGACAAAAACCCAACTGTTGTGCAAAACCAGTAACTCTTTGTTTATCATTTTACAGGCATATATATGTTCATTTTTTCCTGATGAGGTTTTCATGGTAGTTTTCATAATAAGTATAAAAGAGAATAGTTATGTTTCACAATGTGATGCATGGGGACTCTAATCAAGGAATGATTAAGGATGACTCAACATAAGTCGTTATTTAAGAGAGTTTCAGTATCAGTATACTCACACACAACAAATTCAAAGACCTGTTTGTGAAACGGTTCCTCCATCAACCCCAGTTTGAGATGATTACAAGTTTTGATTTATTCCAGACTTCTTATGTTCACAGTAAGTCAGGAAAGTAAAGCTATGATCAGTTATTCTTACACTGTTCTGTTACACTGAATGGCAAAAAGTGTAGTGCTGCTGATTTTAATTGGAGCTTCATGAACCTTTTCATGAACTCCTGGACACATGACATTCACTTCTGTTTACCTGATACTAAAACATGCATGGTTCTCGTTATCCAATAGTGTTGCAGGTTTATTACCTTTTCTCATCCTCATCAACGGACAAATAGTCCCCATATACCAGGACAGATTGCATCTCAGACGACCCACTTCCTCTGTCTGTTTCTCTCTCTGTAACACACACACACACACACACACACACACACACACACACACTGGGCAACACTAGTGAGGTATTCCTCTGATAGACCTAATGGTTTTTAGTGTTCAAAAGATAGAGCCCTAACTCACACTGACAGGACAGATTAACACACAGGCCTTAAACACGAGTGGTACAAGTCAAAGGTCAATACACACACACAGATGTAAACTGAGCGTGTGTCTGTGTGTGAGAATCAAAGCTTTAGTACGTTGTTGCAAGGTATAAATGTGTTGTAACCTAACAGGTTAAGAATATTTTGTGGTACACTTCACTTAACAAGCCTATATGTTACAACTTGTAGTACAAATTAAAGCCACCTGAGCTTTTTTTTTTCTTCCATCTATTATGTTTTAGTCTGTTTAAGAATTGAGGATACCGACTGTGTGGATTTGCTTATAGATCATTTTTCCACTCACTATCTGTATCTTACCCACTACACCCAATACATGTACAGACACAAAAACCCTTAACAGACATGCATTCATATTGAATACATAAATTAGACCTCATATTTTTGCATGTGTTGAGTAAACATTTTCTTTGAAAAGGTGTTCAGTAGTAACACGGTTGGCTCCACCACACTATTTGGACTCATTTCAGTGATCTTTAAGGGCTTCTCAAGAGAAAAACTTTCACTTGCTACACATCATAACTGTACTGTATGTAGGAATACTGAAGTAGAAATTAAATAAAAGTTAAAAAAAAACAAAAAAAAACACACATGTTGTATATTAATGTAGCCAGGTCAACAGACAACAGTAAATGCCATTAATTTATAAGAATTACAACTTTCCTTTATGGTCCAAACATTTTGAGCTTTCATTCATTATTTAAACATCATTATTAATATATTATTATTATTATTATTATTATTATTATCACCAGTAACAAAAACGTTGCTTAATGACTTTAATGACCCCTCAATTAAAAATACTCCTAGGAGAAGGAGACAGGGCACATGTTGCTGCGCAATATGTGTCAACCTGCCACAACCTGAGACACACACACACACACACACACACAGGATATACTGTACACACAATATGTATATATATATATATATATATATATATATATATATATATATATATATATATATATATATATATATATATATATATATATATATATACTGTTATATATACTGTTTGCACAACAGTGTGTATATATATATATATATATAATTACAAATAAAATAAAATAAAATTACAAATTTGAATTTGAAAGAACATGAATTTGAATTTAACAGATTATATGCATCATACAGGCAACTGATTTTCTAGTCGCATAAAGGAAAACATGAAGTTATTATTGCTGACCTGTTCACTGACTGAACCATCCAAATTAAATGATTTTATGGCTTTCTTCTGTCAAAATTTGTTTGACGCCGAGGTTACGCATCATTGGAGACAGCTGGGGGGTAATCCCCACTAAGGACAGCGGGGGACGGGTTTCAGGGGTTAACCGCTGACCCTGGGTCCATGTCAGCCCATCGTTGAATGAGCAAGCGGCAGTTCATAAAAATTAAAGGCCAATAGCAGCAGTTAAATTTAACGTTAAGTATGGATACATGACGGTAAGAAGTTCTTGAAGGATCATTAAAAGGAAATTATGAAAGGCTCGTACAACACTGTGAGAAGGTGGAACCAAAGCCTGTCTATTCTCAGATATAATCAATACTCATAAGAAAGATAAATACACACTAGAGTTGCATAAAAAAGCTAACACATTCATTGACTGTTTTACAAGTACTGTGTAAGTTCTAAAAAAAAGTTTCATATTCTTTGATAAATTTCCTATGTTTGTTGTGATTGAAGTTGCGACACATTATCTATCGATAATGCCACAATAATGTACCATTGATCTGTCTGCTCCATACTGCAACACACACACACACACACACACACACACACACACACACACACACACACACACACACACACACACACACACACACACACACACACAACAGTACAGAAAGTAAGACAGTTTTTTCTTATGCAAATTTAGTGCTATTCCTGGCAGAATTTCGCGTGACCAATTGAATTATTCCCCCGATTTGTTGCCTAACTATATGTAGAAAAACAGTAAATGGAATTCCCCCCGAAATCCTCATCTCAACCAGCACGACAGTTTCTGTGCATCATCGGAGACGGTGACACACCGCCCACCTGGACTGTCTAGGAATATAAATCGAGCCGTTTCTTGGCTTTTCTCTGAGACGCGGACACACCTTCGTGTTTGGATGAGCGACATATCCATATTCAGGTGAATAACTTTGAACATACGGATTTTTAAACATGGTTAAGAAGACGTGGTACTCTCTCTGCCATGTTGGACTCGACTTTTTTGAGTTTTTGAAGGAAACTGATCGAGCTTCCATCACTGACAGAGAACGTCTCAAATACATTTACGACAATGAATTCAGGGCCAGGTAAGCTGATCATGTAGCTTTGTAGCTCTGTATGTATGACAGTTTTATAAATGTGTCCAAAATGATATGTTTCTTTGTGTGTTTGTGTGTGTTTTAGGAATGCGGGAACCAAAGATCCAAACTTTTGTTCAGTCCTTTATGCCTTGAAAGTCTCCAACAAAATAACAAGAAGAGGAGACACTATTCACTTCAACTCTCTGGTATGTGCACTTTACATCATATTTTAGCAACATGAGCCAGTTTCAGTAGTTCAAGTTTATTCATCAGTAGTTTGTAGTGTTTGAAGTATGATAAAGCAGAGCTAGTGTAAATCTTTGGCTATCATTGTCTTTTAAAGACAAGAAATTTAAAAATACAACTTGATAATGAAAAAACATTATTAAATTAGATGAACTTAAGTATTATCACTTTATTTAAAGTCACTTTTCTCTAGCAATGGCTGTTGATTAAGTGGAAATACAAATTCATCTTTGTTATTTTCAGGTCTGAATTTGAAGCGATTTGCCTTAGCCTAATTGACACTGTTAAGGTGTCCAACTATTATGTGCCCGAGACACACCCCACCCAAACCTACCTCTAAAATAATTCTCTGAAATGGTTCAATTAAAACTGACAATTAACTAATATATGGAAACACTGTCAGTTAGAGCTGATCTGTAGCTGAACTATTGTGCAACCCAACACTGCTGGTAGAACAGCAGGAAGCTTATGGCCTGCAAAGCAAGCTGTGGTCTCTGCACCTGACTGACACCTTTCTATCTTTAACCTTTAACTGTTAAGAATAAAAATATCAAAATACAAAAATATGTCTTATTGTTCTACGAATTATGATGTGCGGTCCAAACAAAGAAATATAGTTTGTTGATGTTCTGGCCTTAGAGAGGGTGTTTTTTTTCCTTTTTGTAACTTTGCATTTAGCTTTTGTACCAGCCTAAATAAGCCTGTAAAAGCCTAAATAATACATTCTGACCAAAGTTCCTGTTTTGCTCATCTCTGAGGTCGTCTGCTTAGTCTCTTAAAGGCTGGGAAAGGCTGACAGTAGAAATTAATTTGACTTGAATTCTAAGAACAATGATGAATAATTACTAAGGATAAAAATGCATTGCTTAGTTCGATTTGACATTTTGGTCAGGTTTAGTTCTGTTGTCTGATGTTCTTCTGATGTATTTGTGCTTGGAGTTGCAGATGATATCAGGATACAAGCTAAGGTTAAACATATCTGAATGATTTATGTACAGTATGTGTTGGATTGGCATTCAATAAGATGTTAGGGTTAGGGATCTGAAGCCGCCCTATAAAACCAGACGAGTGTCCTCATCCGACAAGAGGGTCTCCTGGAGTACTTCCAGTCTCCAGTCTATCCAGTTGTCTGGTATTCTATCGAGTCAAATCTTTGGATCTCAGTTGAAAAAATTTTCAGATTAGCTCAAGAAAAAACTTCTCTTGGGTGTCTTAAAAAGAATCATCAGGAGTCAGAGTTCTGAGCAGCAAAATGTACTTTAATGCCGGCAAAAAAGGAGAGCGGTTACAGTGTACACAAGGTTCACCAAACTCACTCTGGGGGGCTGGGATCAGCACCTCTTCTTTTATACCATTTGGCTTATACAGGGCACACCTATTGTCCAACTTCTTCATACTTGACCAATTACACCATTATAATCTCTCTACATCACCTGTTGCAGACCCAAAGTCCTAAAAATAGGTTTTGGGCAGAACTGGACATGCCTGGGCATGTCCTGTTTTTGCCCAGTCATGTCCTTTTTTTTAATAATTGTTCAGGTTTATTTTACACCATTATTTCCAATTCTTCTTCTGGCTTTATTTTTTAAAAGTTATTCTTGCCACTTTACACCCTTATTTCTCGATCCTTTCTTGAGGTTTAATACAAACACACTTACAATTTCATCCAGTGCTCTTAGTGTGATTATCTTTAACATACTTTGTGCCTATACATCAATCACAAGTTTCTGTGAGGTATACATACAATATGATAATAATTCAGCACATTTCCACTCAACGCTTATCACCGTAACAGTAATCATTTGCATTGCATTTTTATCTTTCTTCCAGCACGTCATATGTCTTGAAAAATTATACCACAATTCCTGACATGATAGTGTGGAATAATTTTCTTGTGTAAATAGTCATGACAGTGAATCATCACAGGGACAGTATACAGGATAGTTAATCATTAAGAATCATGGAAATCATCATTTACACAAATCTCTCTGATATTTGTGACAGATGCTCTCAGGCACCGGCAGACTTAACTCATATGTTCTGGTCATGCCTGAGCTTGGCAGAATACTGGAGGTCTTTCTTTGATCTTCTGTCAGAGATATTGGAACTCACTCTGGACCCATCACCTCAGATCTTCGCTGTCCCTGAGGAGGGAGTTAGAATGACTCCTATACAAACTAATGTAATCTCCTTTGCCTCTTTCATTGCCTGTCATCAAATTCTCCTCTTGTGGAAAAATCGCTCACCCCCCTCAAACACTGACTTGCAGAGTCACTGTTTTTGTAAGGAGTGGGTGGTTTCACTTTCTCACACACGAAACCTTGGGTCTGAGAAAACCCCCTTTTTAATGTCTTAAGACAAACCTAGCTATTAAATTTACATATAGGCATATATCAGACAGATAGATGGGTGCAGATTAGGTACCTTTAAAAACAAGTGAGGCTACCATTATGTCTACAGGACATTCAGTAACTTGATAGTATCGTGTCTAATCTTTCGATCTCAGTTGAAAAAAGTTTCAGATCAGCTCAAGGACAAAACTTCTCTTTGATGTTCAAAAAAATAAAAGAATCATCAGGAGTCAGAGTTCTGAGCAGCAAAATGTACTTTAATGCCGGCAAAAAAGGAGAACAATATATAGTGCACACAAGGCTCACCACATGTGTTCTGGCAAGCTGACCTTCAGCCCCCAGTTTTATATCTTTTGTCTTATATAAGGCACGCCTATTGTCCAACCTCTTCATACTAGCCAATTACACCATTATAATCTCTCTACATCACCTGTTGCAGACCAAAAATAGGTTTTTTGGGCTGAACTGGACATGCCTGGCATATCCAGTTCTATCCAGTCATGCTCTTCTATTTTTTATAACTGCACCTGGTCACTTTACACCACTATTTCCAATCCTTCTCCTGGCTATCATTTCTCCACATTCTTGCCACCCCACACCCCCATTTCTCGTTCTTTTCCCAAGGCCGCTCTTTTTAAAAAAAAACGAGTATACTACAAACACACTTACAATTTTATCCAGTGCACTGAGTGAGATTATTTTTAACATACTTTGTGCCCATATGTCAATCACAAGTTTCTGTGAGGTATACATTCAATATAATGATAATTCAACACACTTTTACTTAATGCTTGTTGTTATTTTAACAGTGTATTGTATTTTACCTTTCTTTCAGCACATCATAAGTCTTATAAAATTACACCACAATAGATGTATTTTCCATCCCAAGACAAGACTGACTTGAAGTGATCTTCTGCACAGGTCAGAGCTCTCTATCTGGACCAGTGGCACTCATCCAGGGACCGTCAGCCAGCGTGGACCCAGAATGGAGTGGCCAGTCCTGGGTCAGTACTGATCTTTACCTCAGCAGAAGAAGCAGTGACGGGGGTTCGAGCCAGGAGGAAATTAGCCAGTCTATTGATGAACAGGCTCAGGACAGACAGGTAAGAGGATCAAATAATGAGTGTCATTTTTTTGTCAGAGTGTTTGTTTTGAGTGCTGCAAGAGCAGTTTGTTTTGTTTTTTTAACATTTTTGACAAATATGAGGTTCTTCTGCCATTTCCTTTGCAATGCAATCCTCTCAAGTCCAACATGTGTAATGGTTTTTCTAGGCAACTGGAATTTGTTTTAGTGTTTCCGCTAAGTTGAGTAGTTTGGCCTGGCACGGGGGGGGGGACACACCAAACACAAACTAACGTTATTTTCTGATTGTTTCAAAGCGGTTACGTTCCGGAGGACAATTAAACACACCCACACACTTCCGCTGCAATGCCTGATTTGGTCTGAATACAGTCTTACTGTTAACCTTTTCCTCTGCTCTGCTCACATTCACCGTCACTTTACTGACGTTCACTCTCTTGCTTAACCACTCACTCACTTACGCTCTGCCCTATTCCTTAAAAGGAGCTATGCAACCTGGAGTTTCCCAGGCAACGACACAGACGTTGACTCACGTTTTGAAACTGCTGCTCAGAGGCTCCCAAACACTATTGATTTCCGTATGAATGGATATTTGGCGTTAGTTTTGGCATTTAAAAAAATATTTTTTGGCCTGCCGGGGGTTCTTGTCAGTCTGTTTTTACTTTATAGATAATAAGTAATGTAAAAAGTCACATTAAAAAACAAAGTTCCTCTTTGGAGCAAGGCACACAACAACAGGGTTAATTTACTCATGTGATGTGGCAAAAAGCAGATGGGACAGAGTGAAGCGTTGGTAGGATTGTAAGCATAAACTGCAGAAGCATGGCTAACAGGTTAACAGCAGCAGTCCTCAATGTTGTGAATTATACAGCTTCTTTTCAAACATTTACTTTTCATTACCTGTGTCACTGGCCTTGCATTCACTCTGCTGCTTGTATTTCTCTGCACATATAAAACAAGAATATAATTGAAAGGATTAGACTTGAATCTGTGATTTAATGACTGTAACACAGAGTATCACTACCTTTGCACTCACAGGGCTCAGTTCATCTCTGACAAACGTGGTGTCAGGATCACGTCTGACCCTCAGTTTGAGGACGGGAAACTTTGCTTGTGTGTGGAAAATACATATGAGGTATTGATGTTATTTATAGAGGTATTTATGGTTGTGGTACAAATGTGAAGCTCCACTGCATTGATCTTTTTTTGATTTTTTTTTTTTTTAACAGTACGTGGTAAATCTGACTGTGGAAAACACGGGAACAGAACCTGTGTATTTCACCTACTACACCCCACTGCACTGGCTCAAATACTTCACTCTAAACGATGAGCGCAAAGTGACCAAGACAAACCCTCTCACTCTAAACCCAGGTGATGCGAATATCAAATTAAGTTTTCTATTATTTGAATGTGTGATGTGATATTTTGCTCCACTGAGAGATAATAATGGGTACAATAAAGCTCTATGAATATACAAAACATTGTCATGTTCTATTCTCAGGTGATGGCTATGAAATCCAGGTCCGATTCCACTGCAGTTTGGTTGGTTTCTATCCAGCCACACTGGCCTTTGAGTTTCAACCAGACCTGCACTCCACTCCATTCCACATCGTGCGCTTTATTGAGGCTCAATGTATGACCTCCTTAGGACTGGAGCTGGCACCTGTAGCCCCTTACAAACCCCGCTCCCTTCCTGTCTTTATCCCTGAAACTTGTTGCACGATTGTGGACGGGCAGCCACCTGAAGGGTATCAAAGTTTACTCAATACACTGTTGAATATAAAAGGTTTGTAAAATGAATGTTGTCTCATTGTGATGCATCCAACTTTTTTCATTTTGTCTCCTCTTACCAGGCTCTCTGTGATGCACCTAAAAAATGAAGTTATGCTAAGAGCGTACAAAATACCACCATATATGTACGAGCTCATCCAGTCACTGAAGAAGTGTACTCCTTACTCTGATAGAAGGTAAAGTCACTTCAGTTTTTAAGTCTTTTCCAGCTACACTGTTGGTCAGTAGTGATATATAACAGTCCAGTTTCTGTTCCACGATACATATGCTGTCGTACAATTTGTTTCTTCTCATTTACTCTGTTTAGAATCGCCTTGCTGGAAAGTCCCTTAAGCTGGGAGAACTACTCAGAGAAGTTCCAGCTGCTGCTGTATCTGGAGGAGCTTCAGATGGAGGTGGACATCAGGAGATACAACATCCCCAACAATGACAGAGAACACGCCTGCATGGTCAGAGATCGGATCAACAAGAAACTTCTCATTCTGGAGGTCGCTCATTCACTCACTCACATAATCTGTCTTTCCTTCACTTTGCTTCTTGCACAATTTTAAAATGCTCTACACCTGTGAGGAAAGCATTGGTGATTGTTGATTTAAACCAGAGCTTTAGGTTTAATTTAAAGGGGACATATCCTGCTTTTTGTGATTTTCTGTTATTTTTCTACTGTCATGATGTTAGATATTTATGTTAAACACGGTCAAAGTTCTAAAACTTGAGGTGAATGTATGTAAAAATGCTCTCTGAAAGTCAAAAGCCAGGGCCTCAGCCTGCTCTGTTTGCAATGTTACTTCTACTTCCTCCTTGTGATGACATCAGATTGTTTTCACATGCCCACAAACAGCCACCCGTTCCTTAGCTTTTGTTGCTAAGGTTGTTCCATTGATTGTTCGTGTTGTCCACTCCCATATTTCAGATTGGATTTCAGCTCAAACATGTACAGATTTTTTTGAGAAGTTTACATTTCAAGTAAGGAACAAGGAAAAGACGTGAAATCTGACTACTATTGTTTGTTAATGAAGCCTCTGAGGCTGCCGGCCAGCCAAGGGGCAGCTTCTGAAAGCTGGCGAATCAGAACAGAGTGGGCTCATCGGGAGGGGGGCCTTAAAGAGACAGGAACTAAAACAGCCTGTTTCAGACAGAGGCTGAACTGAAGGCTCCATAAAGGGCCAATATAAGATTAATAAGAAATGTTTGAACTGTAAATCATACAAAGATATTCCTGTAGAGACCCAGAATAAAAATATAAAACCTGGTAATGTGCATGATACGTCCTCTTTAAAGGCCACTCTGATATCCACAAGTGGTTCTGTTCACCTGGTCAGTTTTAGGGAAGGTCGGACATCATTTAAAAGGGCTGTCAGAGTCCATTACACATTAATATCAATAAATACACAATTTTTAAAGTTTATTACATTACAGTACTTGTCCAACAACTGAAGTCTGATATACACTGTATTAAAATTATTTAGATTAACACTGCCGATATATTCACCTGGATTGTCACTGACATAGATCTTGTTCACCTGTCAGGTACCTGGTGTGTCTGAGAACCGTCCGTCTGTGCTGCGAGGCGATCAGCTGCTTGTGTATCCCGCAGGAGAGACAGGGGTGAAGTACCGCGGCTACGTCCACAGTGTGCAGCTGGACAGCATCAAACTGGGCTTCGGCGCAGAGTAAGATCAAGACAACAAAGTGACACTTTTTGACGACATAAATGGTCATTCTTAGTATCAGCAATTCATATCATGTTGTGTGAATTTGTTTGCAGATTGCTGGATCGCTTTGTAGATGGGATGAAGTTCAATGTTGAGTTCACTGTCAGCCGCCTGACTCTGCGTCTTCAGCACAGAGCAGCAGAGCTGGCAGCTACATACAGACTGGGAGAGGTGTTGTTCCCTGCTGCACCCACATCCTCCTCTCAGCCATCTGAACTTCCCAAACTGAGGTTAGACATGCTACAACACACAATATACTGTGTGTATCTGTAAATTACTCTGACCCTCCCTCCCTCTTCATATGAATGAATAATATAAGACAGTGATTGAGCTGCACATATGATAACGCTGCACTACTGAGGCTGGAAATATGTTTCTCTGAAGATACAGGTAAATGTCTCTGTAGGTCGATGTAGAGAAGGATGTTAAGGATAACTGCAGCTTGGAGAAGCTTGACGAGGAGCCGCAGTGCACAAATCCCAACAACACGTCATGTTGATCTGACCATGAAGCAAGCTGATTGGCTGATTGAACTCATGGCGGGAGGCAAATTTGAAATAGAAAAGAAAAATATAGAAATATTTTACTCAAAATCCCTACAAATGCAGGGAGGAATAATGAAAAATGGTAATAGCAGAAAATACTGCAGTATTTGATTTATGTTCAATCAAAACTTAAGGATAAAAATATTTACATACCATAGTACTGTGTTAAATATATGATTCATGAAGGCATTTTAAAGGAGTTTCTCATAATCTCATTACTTCTATAAATAAGCTTTTTTGTTGTAACAGCAGTGGTCCAAGCTTGAGTTAACTGATGAGTATATGATTCTCTGTGCATATAAACATACCTGCTGCCTCAGCTCCGACATCATATCTCTGTTCCTTTGTCTATAGGCTGTTTGACTCTCAGCTGAAGAAAAACCCGGAGCAGTTTCAAGCTGTGCAACACATTGTAGCTGGCTCATCCAAACCTGCTCCTTATCTGGTGTTTGGCCCTCCTGGCACAGGTACATCATGTACCAGCATGCTACTTTCTCTTTGTCCTTATTAGATGCACTGTTTAAGCGATTTAGGTTTGACCATTTATTGTTTCAACTGCTCACAAAACCAGAAAACAAAACAAAAAAACTTCTTGGCTCACAAAATCTCTCCTTACAGAACCAAACCTTTACATTGAACGACTTAATTTAAAATAGAAGTCAGTACAGATTCATGTACCATGTAAAATAAACCTAAATAAATCAATTTGTCTTGTAGAAATCGAATGACAAAGTCTCTTTTCAGCACAACTCACTTGACTTTACTCTGATGATGTCTGTTAAGGAAAAACGGCCACTTTGGTGGAGGCCATCAAGCAGATAGAGAAGACTCAGACCTCCTGCCACATCCTGGCCTGCGCTCCCTCCAACAGCGCTGCTGATCTGCTCTGCGAGAAGATTCTAGACCACGTGGACAAGCACAAAGTGTACCGCATGTACGCCAGCAGCCGGGACCCAAAATGTGTCCCTGAACGATTAAAAGTCAGTGTCAGGCACTCATGTATTCCATGTGATTATGATTGATTGATGCTTGGATGTGAAGCATTTCTGCTTTATTATTTACTACTAAGCCTCTTTAGCCTCATTTAGGTTTTTTTACACGGACATTGTGGTACTTTCACAGGCATGCTCTAACCTGGTAGGGGAGTGTTACGTTTATCCTGCTAAAGAGGAGCTGATGGAGTACGAGATCCTGGTTATGACCCAGTTTACTGCTGGAAGGTAGTGAATGACCCTCACAATGCTCACCTGCATGACACCTGCACTTTCACTTTTGCATACTACAGTATTTGTATCTTGTTTATACAACTCTACAAATGAATTTCTGTGGGACTAAGTTTGCTGACATGTATGTTCTCTCTGATCTCTGCAGGCTGGTCACAGGAAACATTCCCACAGGACATTTCACTCACGTGTTTGTGGATGAGGCAGGACACGCTGTGGAGCCTGAATGTTTAATCCCGCTGGCAGGTGAAGAACACAAACAACAATGTTTTTTCTGTAATTGTATTGAACCTGCTTTGTGTGTTGGTTGATTTTTTCTTTGTTATTTGTGCAACGAAGGGCTGCTTCATGCAGAGTCTGGTCAGGTTGTTCTAGCTGGGGACCCCAAGCAGCTCGGACCTATTCTCAGATCACCTTTTGCGCTGAAATACGGCATGGGTAGGTACAGACACACTCAACTCAACTCAACTTCGCTGTAGTTTTGATGAATAAAGATACGTAATTCTGCAATTCAGTTCTTGTTTAGACTTAAAAAAAACTTAAAAACATAGCCTTGCCCCACTTGTGTTTGCAGTATATGATGTTGTTTGACTAGTTTTTAGAGGTTAAAAAAGCTCCGCTGTCTGCAGGAGTGTCCCTCTTGGAGCGGATGATGAATGACTTCACTCTGTACCAGAAGGAAGAGGGTGTGTTCAACAAGCGCTTTGTCACCAAACTGCTGCGCAACTACAGGTGTGGTAGATACGGTTATAGGTCACTCCTTAAAAGGTATGATGTGTTTGATTTTCCTGGACACATCATTTCTGTTTGTCCTCGTGAGGTCCCATCCTGCCATTCTGAAGATTCCCAACGAGCTCTTCTATGACGGAGAGCTCCAGGTCTGTGCAAATGAATTACGCAACTCCTACTGCAGATGGGAATACCTCCCGAAGAAGGTAAGGATTCTTCTTTTAGCACACACATACAGTGCATTGCATGTGCAGAAACTGATCATGTAGAAATCACAACATGAAAAGTAATTTTAAATATACCTACACCTACAAGACTTTATTACTGTATGTCTGTGTTATTCAAAATATAATGAAGCCATATCAAGATTCAAACTACTACTTTTAGGTGCTGTTTTCTCCTTTTTGATAAAGATTAAAGTCCATATAAAGGAAAATTGAATCTGAATTGTGGAATTAGATCGTTAAACTGTTTTTCACCATTTCTGTGTTCCCAGTTTTGTTGGATGTGCCTAAAATGGCTGCACCGTGACAAAGAGGCGTTACTAGCATGTAAACTCTCTGGGCATATAGAAAGGTCTACACTTAACTATGAGATATTCTAGGTTAGCAGAGCCGTGCTTCTCGATAATGGCATTGTCCGTGCACCAAGATTTGTTAACATAAATGCATAGTCCCCCATGCCCTTCTGGTCTTACCGGAGTCACTAACTATTGTGTCCGCCCTGAGGATATAGCAGGCCGGTAGCTCAATGGCAAATCTGTCTGCAAGTGGTTCCAGGCTGCAGTGCAAACTTTAGGGAAGGACAGTAAGAGGGTGTCATTTGAGTGCAAACAATAAGTGAGATATAACCTCAAAGGTAAGAAGGGAGCAGACCAAGTGATAGGGAACATCTTGTACTTGTTGAATAATTGTTGAATAATACTTTGATGAAAAATAGACCTGAAGAGTCTCCACAGGCTCCAGTTGATGCTTACTTGAATGTATGAAGTTTATTGAACAAAAAAATCTGGCATCAGAGAAGCCTTTGGCACAGTGTATACATGGATACAGTCGCACCAAAAACTTAGCACAAGCAGGAAAACAATCACTTTTTGTAGAGTTGCTCAGGTCACATTACCAGGGAGGGGAGAAACAGAGACACGTAATTACAGAATGAACTCTCATTGGAAAACAATGTGGGAAGCTGTTGTTACCCATCCAAGGTTACCACCTTATCTCCCATCCTGGCGCCATGAACATAAAACATCTCTTGTATGAGACCTTGGAGGCCAGAGTGACTCCCTGTAGATTAAGTCATCATGTCAAGGCTTTGATTAGCACATTCTTTTGAAACGATGTAGCTCATAATATGAACATTTCCATAAATTGAACATTGAACATCTCTCTCTCACAAATGAGCATTTAATTTCTCTCACTTCAAGGATGGACTTATAAATAAATATGTGCCAGTGAGTAAGTCTGCACAAGGCCAACGAAGGCCACTGAACTATGGCATATAGGGTGCAATAGTGAGTGAGAGCTTTGTAGCTTGTAACAAACCTCAGAGCACTGTGTTACACAGTATCCAGCCAATGCAAGCATTGGGCAGGGGCATGCATGTACAGCAGATCACCACAGTCAAGCAAGGGAAGAAATGTAATCTCATCCAGTTTTTTCCATGCAATATAGGAAAAGCAGGATTTGTTTCTAAAATAAAAACCTAGCTTAAGCTTCAGTTTGTTTACTAGGTTTTCAATGTGAAGTTTAAAAGTTAAATGATCATCAATTAAAATACCTAGATACTTTTGCTGTGACACTAATTCGATCTGACTGCCCTGCAAGGTTACAGTGTTAGGAAGAGAAGCTAAAGCCTTCCTGGCATTAGAAAACAGCAGCAATTTAGTTTTTGTAGCATTTAATGCAAGTTTCAGATAAAACAACCATGACAACCTACAATACCAAAGGCAAGAGTAAGGGTGGCACCAAAGCAGTATCATCGGCATAAAAATGAAATTGTGCATTAGGAACATTTTGACCTAGGTTGTTAACATAGATAGTAAACAAAAGTGGACCCAAAACAGAACCTTGGGGGACCCCTGACGTAACATGTAGTACATTGGAGGAAGGTGCCATCAAATTTAACACATTATCTCCTTTCAGAGAGGTAATTTTCAAACCTGCCAACAGCCTGTGTAGACAACCCAATATTGAGCAGCCATTGCTTCAGGATAAGGTGGTCAGGCCTTTGAAAGATCGATAAAGATCAATAAGAGCAGCACGTGTTTTTTCTTGTGATCTGGTGACTCAATTATATCGTTAACAATCTTTGAGGATGCTGTGATGCTACTGTGTTGTTTCCTGAAGCCAGACTAGTACAATGAACTCCTTTAGTTGATTAGTTGTTAAAGCTCTGCATGTCTCTAATATATAAACTGCTCAAAATAATTTCTCTAAAGAATATATAAGCAATCAAAAACATTTTCTTTCAAATATAAAATACATCTCACATGTCTCTCAGGACTTCCCAGTGATTTTCCATGGGGTGACAGGCATCGATGAGCGTGAGGCCAGCAGCCCTTCATTCTTCAACAGAGCAGAGGTGGAGGTGCTGATGGATTATGTGAAGAAACTGTTGGAGACACAAGCAAAGAAGGGCCTGGCTACCATCAATCCCGGAGACATAGGCATCATCGCCCCCTACCGGAAACAGGTCAGAATGAACTTCCATCCGCAGAATACAACAATTCAGCTTCTTGTTTTACAAATGAAAGCACTTTGAAGTGGAAAAATATATTTATATCTAGATTAAAAGTTGGAGCTGTTTTTTTCTGGTGTCACATAGGTGCAGAAAATCCGTAAGGCCCTGGAAAAAGTTGGGAAAGACCTCAAACGTACGGACATGGACAAATTGAAGGTGACCAAATATTTCACACTGAAGTAATGTGAAACACACAATAGAAGCTGTGTCCTAAGTGTGTATTCATGTGTTTGTCAGGTTGGTTCGGTGGAGGAGTTCCAAGGTCAGGAGAGGAGAGTGATATTGGTGTCTACAGTTCGGAGCAGCCGTGACTACACAGAGATAGACAAACAGTTCAACCTCGGCTTTGTCAAGAATGAGAAGGTATACGTTGCAAAACACATACACTGTACATACACACAAAGTATTATTCTGACACTCTTATTTCCTTCAACAGAGGTTCAATGTGGCTGTGACTCGAGCTAAAGCCCTTCTGATTGTGGTGGGAAACCCCAGAGTGCTGAACACAGATCCTATCTGGGCCCGGTACGCGCCACATTGCTACTTCTGATTTCTGCAATCACTGCATGCATATATTAATTAGCATTTTAATATAAAGTTCCTCTTAATCTAATGCCATAATGTATCTTTCTCTCACTCACATTTTCCCCCTTTCTGCTCGTCTGCAGGTTCATCCAGTACTGTAGAGATGAGGGAGGCTACACTGGATTTATACATGCAGAGGAAGAAGAAGACATGGTGGCGAGACTTGCTGCCCTCTGCATCCAGATTGTGCCTGAAGGTGACACATGCATATCTTTATTTTCACTAGTATCCCCCTCACAATGAGCTTTTTGAACAATGTTAAAGTTTGTCCACCTTGCTTTCTTCCCTGTGACTCTTTTCTCCCCAGTGGAGACTGCCGAGAGTGTTGTCCAGCAGCACCTGGACCCCGAGTGGAGGAATGACCTGTGAGGAAAAGGAGAACTCCTGTCCTGAACACTTGAAGGAACTGATTATGCTCTACATTTGGTTTATGTCACCACTCGATACTTGAAGCAGAGGTTCATGAAATGGTTTCATTCACATTTGTACTCAAATTCTCCTAAAAGGGCTCAACGGCACCTTTCCATCTGGAACACAGCCTTTATTCAGAAAATAACAATAACCAATTACACATAATATCTTGTTAATGTCAGTTTATCTTTTTAAAACTTAACCAAAGACCATGAAGGACAGGGAGTTGATTCATGTTCAGACAGTTTGTCTTGGGCTACCTCAGCAAGCTGCACTTTTCAAACTGTTTTACTTGACATAGCTGCAAATGCTACTGTTGTTCAGCTCAGATCACTCATTGAATCATGTAGTTTTATGATAATGTATTGATCCAGCTACACAGCAGGTTCCATCTATGTTTAGTGTACACTCTATTTTTGAATCACCCTTTTTAATCATATTTACCAAATTAAAAATATAAGTGTTTGGTATTTTCTGAATGAAAAATAAAAGCTCTTTTAAAAACAAGAAATTGAAAAGTTTCTTCTATCAGATCATCAAAGCCAAAGCTGGAAATAGTCTGGATCATTTAGCACTTGTTGGTTTTAGTCTTCAGTGGGCTCTGGGCTTTGGTTTTCTGTTAAATGGCAAAAATACAATTTTATTTTAATATCGAAGGGAAATATATGTGAACTAATTCTTGCCTGGAAAAACACAAATGTTAGACATAGTGATATACTTTGGAAGTGTCAGTAATTTCAAGTAAACACTTATATTATTTACAATAAATGAAGCATCACTTATATGTTCCTTCATCCCTGTTTGCTAATGGAGAAGTTAGATTATTATGTCAGATTATGAATTTAAATGCATCAAACGCATTTGCAAGACTAACAATATTGCAAAAACAAAAAGCTACCATGTGTTTGTAGGGAAAAATGTAGAATCTAAGCAAAACGTAAAGATTACTTAGTATTTCAAAAATACTTTATTAACACATTTGTCTCAAGTCTTCAACACGTCCCACTCCTGCTACTACCGTAGCAACATCCACCTGGCCATTCTTGTTCTATTTATTTTTTTTATATCTATCTATCTATCCATCCCTCCATCCATCGCTACATAATATAAAATCATGTGCTTTGACCCTCCGGTACAGTGGGTGGCGGTAATGCGTCTTCAAGATGGCTGCCACCCGCCAATAAACAGGAGGGAGGAAAAAAAGCGAAGAAGAAGTTCGGAAGTGCTGAGTGTTTGTTTATGTTCTGACCACCCGGCGGTTTGGGACACCCAGTATTTAATATCGCACTTATTGATTTAGGTGAGATAGACGCCTTCAAGTTACGCATAGCACTTATGTAGAATAATGAAATATAACTCAGTGTTTTGAGAGGTATCTGATGCTATACAGCGCTAGTTTTGTTATTGTTAAACGGTGTTTTTGTTAGCAATATGAGGTAATTCATTTAGAGAATTAGCTTTACTGTCCGCTGTAGCATAGTCAAACTGATACTAGAGAAACCTGCCCCACTGTTAGATGTACTGCAGTTAAATTTCCCTGTCTGGTCGACACATTGCTCTGAAATTATGACGCTAGCTTGTAATGTTTAGTTACACGGTTGTAGGTTGACACTGCTACCAGGCTCAGCTATCTCCTCTGGTTACGTTTAGGTGTGGACTGTATATCTCATCATGGTTAAAGTCAAAACGTCATTTTGTCATATTGACGATTTAAAATTCAAGTGTCTCAGCTTGTGGTCAGAAAGTTAAGATTCTGGCGCTGCTGGAAACCAGACGTTTCTTTTTTACATAATTTTATTGCTGTGATCGGGAAGCATGTCTTTATTAGGCAGGTTAAATATTGATACTTGTTGACATGCACAAACAGTTATTGTGGCATGTTTTACTGCATATTGTATACAAACAAACTGATAAAAGGAGAAAGAAAAGAGAAACCCACTTCTCCCCTCTAATTATGTTGAGTGCTATTTACCACTAAATAAAAGGCACTTATCCTAGCATGTGTATTAGGACTAGTGGTGTTGTTGAGTGTATAGTTTCTTTCCAGAAGAGACAAAAAGATATAGTTTATCAAATTCTTAAAGCTTCGGTATCAAAGCATATCTGATTTTTTTTTTTCCAGGTGTAAGGTACTGGTCATGTCTGCAAGCCACTGCTTTAAGTGCTCTAGCTTTGTCTGAGAATGTGCTTAAGCTTTGATTGTCCCAAAGAAGACATTTTAGTCTCAGTCCCAAACACAAAACAAGGTTGTATTTTAGTCTCCAGAAACACTCCCTAGAACCATGTTTATTTATGACTTTCACATGTCACTGTATGAAAACTAATATGTATTGTCATGTTCATTAAAACATGTCTGAAGAGTAGATATGCTCATCTTTTATTCATGTTTTGATATTTTTATGACCCCAGCAATGGATCCCGTTCACCCTCTAGAACAACTGCGTGGTAATAGTGATCATGACGGCATTGATGTCACCTCCTGGGTGTCAGTGTGTCCCAGAGGCCTCTGGAAGGTCCAGCAAAAGTGGACACGCAAAGGGAGTCAACAGACTGTTTCTAATAGTGCAGATGATGCATGTATGATGCTTTTCTGATATTACTTTATTCCTCAATATACAGTAAATTTCCAGTCTGTATTTTTATACTTAGTATATATGTAATCATAATATCTCATTGTCTCTTCTAGCACGGTCATCCAGTTACTGTCCAAGGATGGGCTCACTGTGTCGTGTCCGAGTGAGGCTGAAGGCTGACGTGGATGAAGCAGAGAGTTCAGTATCTGAAAAAGGAGACGAGAAGCTGTCAGATCAACCTGACCAGTTAGTTACTGACCTTACAGAAGCAGTGGCCGCAGCCTTTCCTAGGTGTCATGACTCTGTGCTGCAGGTCCCGCTGGGTGATTGGACTACACTGAGGCTGGGGGAGGGTCAGTGCGATATCACAGAAGCATGTGTGGAAGGGATGAGAGCTGGAGAAAAATGTGAGGTAAGAGTGTGAAGAGCACATCCTGGGCAGCATGTCAATATTGTCGTATGTCAACTTTTGATGATATGATTGTGATGTGTTGTCATTTTACAAAATTCTTTGCAAATTCACAAAATCAGTAATTATGGTTTTTATTGTACATGTGTGAAAAACACATCTGATGTAATACATTACAGTGGAAAGAATTTCATCACACTGAACATTAATTTGATTATTTAATGTGATGTTTTCATTATTGTGACATACAGTATATTGATACTGATAAACATTCTTATCCATATACTGATGTTTATTTTAGCCTTTCGCCCAGCACTAATCCATATAAGACAGTTAATACATTTACAAAAATCCCCTCTTACATTGATTTTATCTTTTCAGTATACTTCTTTCTTTCATAATCAGCCTTGACACTGAACAGGCTCCACAACAGAAAGCAAATATTTCATGTGAGGATGTTAATCTGACAGAGAATATCAAATGTGGTGGTGAGGAATAAATGCCTGAAAAGAAACCTCAGTAGAAGAGTGAGAAAAATAAAACAAACCCCAGTTGGTTACCATTTTGCCGGTGCTCTCTAGCAATAAAGATCAATGGGTAACAGCCATTTCTCTTGGAAGCTGTTTAAGTAATCTGTTTTTTATTTACCTTGATAAAAGCATAAACTAAATGCTCAAACAATTGAATATACATAACATTTTTGTCCATTTTTTTGAAGAATGTGAAAATAAAAATGTACAACAGGTCTACTTATTGTGTTTTGCTACTCAGATTCTACTTTCTCCTGTGGGAAATGGACCAGATGTCTCAATTAACCAGCCTGCAGAGGAAAAACTGCCTTTATGCGCCACCATTGAACTCCAAGTGTTCACACCAGGCAGGGAATCCTGGGAGATGTCTCCTGCTGAAAAATGGGAGTGGGTGAAGTCACACAAAGAGAGGGGTGGAGTGAGATTCAGGAGTGGGGATGTGTGGGGGGCTGCAGACAGCTACAGCCGGGCCCTTAAACTCCTCATCACGCTCCATGGTCGTGTCAGAGAGGCAGAGAATAAAGGACAAGAAGCAGAGGAACAAAAAGACACAAACACCAGTGATGAAACACAGCACCTTCCTTCAGCTAATGAATTCAAAACCATCAAAGCAGAGCTCCACTCAAACCTGTCCTTGTGCCAGCTCAAACTGAACCAACCAGAGCAGGCAAAGGCCAGCGCTGCCAAGGCCACACAGCTGGAACCCGCTGGGGCTAAAGCTTGGTACCGGCTGGGCCAGGCCTGCCAGATGTTGAATGAGCTGGAGGAAGCCAGGCAGGCATTTAGGGAATTGCTGAAGCTCCAGCCAGAATCAGCCTCTGCTTTGAAGGCACTTAAACACATAGCAAGTAGAGAGAAAGAGACAAACGCACAGTTGGGACTGAGACTTAGCAAAATGTTTAGCTAGGACTAAATGTTATGTGTCAAGTATCAAATATTATCAATAAAACTGTATGCTCATTTTCACGATTTCCCCTTTTTCTTCCAATTCTATGATGTTTTCAAGGAGTCATATTACCACAATTACATATATACTTTTCAGTATCAAATGCCACCTATGAAGTAGTTAAATTGTGTTTCCCAGCTTTGGTGAAATGGTAGCATAAATCCACAGGTATTAAAACTTTAGATGAATAAAAATTAAGGTTGAAAAAATAGAAAAAAGATAAATAAAAATAAAGAATCTAAGTGTGAAAGGTGGCATTGGTACAGGCATTGAGAAACTGTGGCAGTATTCATGAACATGTTTGTGTGTGAGTTGACTGAATATAATTTCAAAGTAAAAAAAACACGTGGAAAGTTTATTTTGGAACAATGAATGTAATCAGATAGGACTAAAATCACAATGGGATTGAAAACATGAAAATAAACCCACAAATGAGCGACGCAAATGTATTTCTTCCAGTCGACCACAAGGTGTCAGGCTTTAGTAGTCAACCTCATACAGTCAGTGGTCTATCACCATTGTGCACAAGTGCGTTGTGAAGTGTCGAGGCAAAATGCCGAAACCCGGGATCGAACCAGGGACCTTTAGATCTTCAGTCTAACGCTCTCCCAACTGAGCTATTTCGGCGAGATATCGGTCGAAGATATCGGTCTCATTATATAGCTGGTGGCGCGATATCGTGTCTAATGGGAACACAACGCGTTTGAAATCTATGCAAAAATTTCATGCTTATAGTATATATACTGAATATATGAAATTAGCGTCCCCCTGCATATTTTTGTTGTTTAAAGCTATATTAGACCACGTACTTGTGTATAAACGGTGGTTCGTTAGACTTTTTTATTGACTTCATTTCAATCCAGAAAAGACGTTTCAGTCCTCTCCTCGTTTAGTTTAATTTCAATTTGAATGAAATGAATGGGAAAAATAGCAGGCTGATAAAAATCGAAAATCCCATATTGGAAAACGGTTGACTATTGAGACAGAGACGAACGGACCTCTGATGGCCAAGAGTAACATAATATACCTTGTTTGTAGTGAACTGTGTAAAAACATGATCAGTGGTAATGGATCCGTCAGAATGATTCCCCTCAGATTAAACATACAATTTGCTAATTAACAAATAGCATATCAACTAGAAAATGCATTTCCTGCAGAAAGTCTATGGTGAATACTGACAGCTGAAATAAATCGCAAAGCACTGCTGAAAATGCTCCAGACTTGTTCAGCACCCTCATCTGTACAACTTTGCTAAATTTGGTTACCGTGGAATATTACTTAAGAAATATATATATTTCTTACGTGAGTGAACCTCTCTCTTAGCTAGTCACGACATCTAAATGAACAACCAAATACAATATGCTTTTCAATGGTAATACATATTGCAGCGCATTACACAACTTATTACACAGCGATCAGACAATGAATTACATTTAACTTTAGATGAAATTTTAACTTCTTTACGTTACTTATCCAATAAGACTGCAAAACTTTAACTAACTTATAGCCTGGATTAGAAAATTACTGTAATGATGGGGAAATCAAAGCAGGAAAAAAAAACTTACCCTACTGATCCGCGGCACTCTGGGGGAACCTGAACCTGAAGTAGAGACCGGTTGTGCTGTCAAATGGTGCTGTTTCAAACTAATGTTAGCAGTTAGCCTTAAGGTTAGCCGTTAGCCTATATGCTACTGGCTACATTCCTATGAGCAGCTAACGTAACGTTAACAGATAGTAAGATGCGGATGAAAAGCAAGTTGTGGGCAACATTGGTTGTAACATCACTAATAACAAACACAGAGTTGTTTATTTATTATTAATTCTAACTAACTTAGCTAGTTAAGTAAGCTAGCCCGGCTAAAAAGCTAGCCGTTGCCGATATTATATTATTAGCAAGCTTAAATGGGAAGTCAAAACCTTCTGAAATTATGTTAAGAGGCATAAAACCACTTTAAATACTGTTTTGCCACAACATTGTTCGCCTTACCGTTATAAAAAAAATTCCAGGGCTGGAAGAAAAGCCGCCGACGGTCTCCTGCTTTTCCTTGGTCTGTTCTGATACAACTGAACAAAAGGAAAAAGAAAAAAAATCGCGCGCTCGTTTCCGAATTTCTCGAGTCAGTTGTTATCTGGGAGCAGTTAACTAGTATGGTGGTGTTTCACTAACGGCCACAAGGGGGTGCTATTTCTGCCATACAATATGCCGTGCACATTGTCATGGAGAGCAAGTCTTATTTTAGTAAAGACAACAGGATTGTAGAAATATCATGTTATAATATTACAGTAGCGCCCCCTATAGTTAGAATTGTATCAAATGTTACACACCTGTGCAGTGGGGCTGTATGTACAACATTTCCAAATTTAGTTGCAATCAAATTTAGCATTGAAAAGTTATGGCCTGTAAAATGCACCAGGCCACACCTTTAAAAGTTTGGTAACCAATTACAGACAAATGGTGAGTGATACCCAAAAATGAACTCATAAGTTTTATTTAAGGTCATCTAAATATGGCATGTACCAAGTTTGGTGAAGATTAGATGAAATATGTGCTAACAGAAGCAAAAAAATGTGTTCCAAAATGGCGGAATTTTTTTTTTCCATTTTTTTTATGTCAGTCAAATTGGCATTGTCCAAGAGGCAAGTTATGAGCCAAAACGTAAAACACGTGATAAATGACCACATGGTGGCGCTATTGGTATTTTAATGTTTAGCATTTCCACATGGGACATTGATATCGACTTTCAAACATTCCTCCCCTACATTTCCATATTTTAATATTAAAAATATACATAAAATCACTGGAATATGCTAGGAAGAAGGAAAATAACAGCATAAATGTCCTTAAAGTGCTGAACATTTTGGTGTTTGAATGGTTTCTGTCACTGAAAGTATGTAGAAGTAGTTAGCGATTGAAAACGTACAGAAGAATAAATTAAAATTTGAAGAACAAACTTGATTGGATTATAGCTACAGCTCATACTACAGTGAATCTTGACAGTAGTTTTGTGAACAACAAACACTAATACCTCAACCAGATACTTAGATCTCGGTTCCAGGTGAGAGAGAGGCACCTGATGCAGTGTTCAGTCCTATTATGAGGTTGTGTAAAAATATAAATAAAATGAACATAGTGTTGAGAAAACAGATTTATTTTGGTCCTTTGTCTGAGGCTCTTCAAAGTCATTAAACATTCAAAACATGTTTGTCTTATGAACAGAGAACAAATTGCACTTATTGGATATTCGAATTTAAAAGGCAGGCACTTAATTCAACAGGTACAAAATGACACACCATACAGCATTTCCAACTTTAAAAAATTAAACATTTTATTTGCATTATGAAATCGTTTCTGAACACTGCTGTTGAATAGTACAGTGTATTAGTGTATAAGTGTATGCCCTCCTCAGTTGCATTGTCCCTTGTATCTCCTGTAGTCAGTATCCTAGAGTCCCACAGTCAGTTCTTCCTCCGGCTCCTCAGTTCCTCTTAGACTTGTGTGACTTTGTGTTGTCTGTGTGCATCTGAGCTGCCGACAGCTGTTTCCACGCGTCCACAATGAGCATCAGTGGTATGACGATCCACAGCACATTCATGAACACAAAGTAGAACCAGAAGTAGATCGGGTGTCCCAGCTCACTGTGAGCGTAGCCATCTCTGTGCTCTGTGTAGAAGTAAAGCACTGCTCCGTACAGCTGACCTGGAATGAGATTATATAATAAGGCTTAACATATAGAGATAAAGAGAACATATGGAGTTCTTTGTGCTTTCTCATCCGCAGGAAACCCCCAAGAACCAGACTCTGGCCCGTGGCTGTGGGGACGTCCTTCTCCAGCTGTCACTGCTGTTTGTTGTTGCCAGTCATGTATCTGTTGTTGTTGTTGTTGTTGTTCTGCTTCTCTGCCCCCCCCTTCTCTTTCTTTCTCTCTCAATCCAACCAGTCAAAGCAGATGGTCGCCCACCTAGAGCTGGGTTCTGCTTGAGGTTTATTCCCATTAAAGGGGGAGTTTTTCCTTACCGCTGTCGCCAAGTGCTTGCTCACAGAGGAATTGTTGGGTCTCTGTAAATTAAAGAGTACAGTCTAGACCTGCTCTATGGAAAATGCCCTGAGATGACTTTTGTTGTGATTTGGTGCTATATACATAAAATTGAATTGAATTGAATTGAATTGAATATAGACATGATTAATAGCAATTTATTGGATTCTGAGAAGTTGTGGAGATGGACCAACTTTTTATGAAAAACTGTAGGTTTTAATGTAACTACTGTTTTACTGTGAAGTCAAGAGATGCTAGTAGAACTGCTTGGATATTGACAATTTATCTGTCAGACTAAAGACGATTTAACCCCAGTGTGGCCAGTAACTCATCCATACTAGAATCATTTCCCTTTAGAGTTTAACAGAATCATAAAGTGACCAATTTTGTAGTAATTGCACCTTCTTACCTAATGAAATAATGAGTTGCAGAACAAATCTGTAGGGCTTGTTAGTCAAGAAGGCAAACACAGCCCAAAAGCTGAATGGTCCCCATAACAATGTAGTGACAGTCTCCATACACACAGTGAAGTTATCCGCTCTGCATAGAAAAGAAACATGCATGGTACAATTAGTCACAGCTTTGTTTTTTTGCAACACTTAAACATAATTATGTGCAATGATGAACTCACATTACATATCGACTATCTCCTTTGGAATATTCTTTCCCTGTGAGAGAGAAATATGAAATATATTGATAAAACAAGCACTTCCAGCATACAGACTGACAATTTAATAACATTTTTCTGAAAACATGTTGTTCTTGTTTGTACTCACACAATTGTGAGAGGAAGCTCTGGTCTCCTGGAATAATATCATAATACAGCGAGAACCAGCCCTCAATGACGCTATGGATAAAACCACAAACGGCAAACCAGCACACAGCCAGACGCCTCCATGTCCCCAGCCTGCCGGTGGCCCCTTTCCGGCCGGTGATCAGCCAGGTGACGAGTAGAAACACCCCAGACACGGAAAACAGGAACACCAGGATCTCTGACATAGATCGATCATTAGCAACATAGGTGGGAATCAAAAGGTCTCGTGGCCAGTAGGGGTGAAGAACTCCAGTTGCTGAAGCAGTGTCCATCATCTGTTTAAGAAAGGATGGTCAGCACTCTTAACAACACATTCACAACAGGCCTAAGTTACAGTTTAATTAGAACAATTAGATATACTCAAGACAGTATGAATAAGACAATTTAATGGCTGCCTGTCTGTGCACTACCTAGACTGTGCTGAAATTCATTAGGTATTTGTCATATATTTAGGTAAGTTAGTTTATTTGAGGATCTCAATAATAGGCAAAAGCTTCTTTTTATGCATAATGCTATAAGTGTGTCTTTTGTCCTTACCAGTGATGTTATCAAAAGGTGAGTCCAGCTGCAAAGAGTTTAACCTTTGTATAGAATAAAGAGTATTAAATAAATGCAAAAATATTAGAGATCAAAGTGTTCGTTGCTGTCTGACTATATGCTATGTTGATCAATGAGATGAACTCAAACGCGGAACTCACTAGAGCACAGGGCGGGTACTTAAGATTGCAATGACCAATCAGATAACTGTATGCATAGAGCCAGCGCCACATGCGATCTGCTGGCTTGTTGATTGGCTCCTCTTCTCGGAACATGATGTCGTCGTTGGCAACCACCAATGAAAATGTGTCTTCTGTATCATTACTTTGAATGACCGTCCTCAGCATGCATTCACGGTCCCCAATCATAAAACGTTTCACCAGTTGGTGAAGGGTGAATTGGGGCACTTTATGTGAAGATATTGAATTTAAAAATGTATGTTTTTACAAACAACTATTTCTAATAATTAAGTCTTTCATTTTCACGTGGCTCTGGGTGACAAAGGACACATTATCTGAAGATTCAAGAGTTTTTATTGTCACATGCACAGCAACACAGTATATGTGGGGAAATGGTCTCAGACTTTTGGACCCTACTTCTGGTTAAAAAAAAATATATATATATATACTTAGAAATAATGAGTGGTGTATTTAGGTACTCTTCTAATAGATTATTATGTGCAGATCTTAAGTACAGCGGGCCCATGAGATAATGAGATACGACAGACAGCTAAATTATATTAATAAATGTCCAAACAGACTGTTAAATGAATCAGTGAACTGAAATACAAACCTAACTTACTGATGGGAACTATCATACATTTTTTTAGAGTTGACTGTTTAGAACGTGTTCATTAACATTTACACAAAGTACATTTTCGATGAAATAATACCTACTGTCAGGAAAAAAAAAAGGAGAAAAAAGTGTCCTCCCAAGCCGTGTCAGGGATTTTATTCCCTGCCGTGACCCGGATTCGAACCGGGGTTGCTGCGGCCACAACGCAGAGTACTAACCACTATACGATCACGGCGAGCTACTGGGAGTCATGCTGCAAATACTGGCGGGAGGCTTTATAAACCAGTCTGGAGTATGAACTCATCTTTCACACTGGTAGAAGTATGTCTGCGAAAAGCAGTCGACCGTCAACTAGGTCCATATCCAACAAAAATACGTTTGGATGATAGTAGACGAACGGTTATCATCCGCCGTTGTCACATTGACTGCAGTGACGTTAATGGTAATTTTTAAAATGGAGGGCATCTTCGTCGCTTTCCAAACCTTGTCTTTGGTCAAATAACTGGCGAATATTAGGCAGGTTTCTGACTACACGTAACTTTGATGTATTTGTAACATTAACCCTTACGTTAGCTAACGTCCAGTTGCACGAAAAGTTTAACGATTTAAAAATTTAAATAATTTAAATTAAAATATTAACTATTTTGGAATGACATCCATGTCTGGTTATCTTTGAAAATTGGTTGTGTCTCAGTATTTATTATTTTAAATGAGAGAAAAGGGCTGCCCTTGATGATGATAATAATTTGACTGGTTATGAGTTCATAAAAAAGTTGGCAATATCGTGCTACTGTATAGTAATTGAAGTAGAGTTAGCTGGTCCACCTTAAAGGTCGGTCCACCTTAAAGGTCAGTCCACCTTAAGTGAGCCTGATCAGGTTCCATTCGTTCCAGTGAACAGCTAATTTATGCTCCTCTATATATAAACCAGGCAAACCCCTAGACTGCAGACCCTGACCCTCATCCCGGTGGTGGGTTAATCTGAGGTATTTATTTGAGCTGCTTTTGTTTCTTTTATTTGTATTCATTGTGATCTTGTAGTTCAAGTCAGTGGTTCTCAAACTTTTTCACATCAAGGACCCCTAAACTGACAGAAATTAGACGATGAACATCCATTTGATAAGATTTGTCCCAGAGAATTTTGCTTTTAGATGTTTTATTACAGAATATGTATGAAACCCGTAACCAAAAATAGTCACACATTCTGTCATTGTGATACTTATGGATGGCATTATAGTGAAATAAATTATTCCCCCTTTTGCTGTGGACCACCTGAAACCCCCTCAAGGACCCCTGGGGGTCCCCAGACCCCACTTTGAGAACCACTGGTTTCGAGGGTTGACTGATTGTTTTAATGATATAGGCCAGCGTACTCCCTGGATTGTTTGCAACTGATGATAAAAAACTGAATGAGAGCTGATTTAACCCATATCATGACTGTTAAGGTAAAACTTAAAAAACCCGCCTTTAATACAGATTTAGTGGTTTTGGTCATTGTGTAATTGTTTTTTCTTTCTTTTGTTCTTTTCTTGCAGTGCTGACTGCTGTTTTGCCAGGGTTTTATCTTTGTCTTTTATTTCTGTGTTCAGTTTTTAAGATGATTTTTCTTAATATTAGGAGACGTGTGTATATTTCCCATCTGCTCGCCCTAATGCTACTTTCTGTGTTCTAGGCCAGAACTTGATCCAGGAAGGTGGTTGTGAACCTGTTCAAGCCAGGGCGTAGTACACAGAGCAACCAGTCCTTCTATTGCAGGGCTGAGTGTTGTTTCCTGTGTTTGCACCTTGCACTTTATTTGCACCTTTACTTTTGTGTGTTTGTGTGCGTGTGTGTGTGTGTGTGTGTGTGTAATTTCACCAAACTTCTGCATTTGTTTAGAGTGTCTCTTCCTCTAAATTTTCCCTGGCTTGGTAGACAGTGACTCCCCCCCTGACTAATACTTCTTACTTTAGACACTGGCCCTTTTTGTATTTTTGGCTGTGGCTGCTCCTGACATTGTTTTACATGGCTTTTATTGTCCTCAACATAATTGTTCCCATACCTTGTTTTTAGTAATGTTAGTGTTTAGGTTGGTACATTTAATATACATAAGCTATTTGTTCTTAACCTCAGAAACCTTGTGTCTACTATCTTCTTCATGTTGTATGGGTTAAGATAACTGTCATTCCCTGGTCACATATTCACTGTCGTCCCCCCCCCCCCCCACCAATATGTACATCATGGGTTTAACATTAAATAACGACAGCCTTCGCACTAGTTAAATTTTCATTGAAGCTGCCGTCATGTTTCACCCATCATAGCGTTAACTGAAGTATAAAACCTAAGGAGGAGTGACGGTTCTGAGTGAAATATACAGCTACATATCAGCATCAGTAAAGATTATACGTATGAACCCTTTAAAAATACAGCTACGTAAGTAGTGTTCAACAGTCCCATATGGTCTAGCGGTTAGGATTCCTGGTTTTCACCCAGGCGGCCCGGGTTCGACTCCCGGTATGGGAACTATCTTTTTTTGTTGTTTATGCATTGTACTTACTTTTTTGTTGTTTATTCATTGTACATTTTAAATTATGCACCTCTTATAATAATTTGTGTAATATCTTTACAAGATATAGCTCCAAAGAAATAGCGAGGACACCAAGAATTCAGGATGAACTGTTCGTCGGGTTTATTTACAAATGCACAGCTGGCCTTGTTACTTTTGACTCAGAAATCACTTAAAATGATCTAAAGTGATACCTTAACATTTGGAAATACTGATACATAATGATATTATTGTATTCGTTGCTTAACAGTAAAAAAAAAAGGATATGTGACAATCACGTGACGTTATATGTCACATGATGCTATACGGAAGTAGCAAACGTCTTATGTAGTCAGTCTGTGCAGTCTATTTTAACGACTGTAAAGTCTATATAAGAAAGTACATTAACCAGTTCAACAAGCAGACATGGGTGTGACGGAATTGGAGGAACCTTCTCTGTTACTGGACGAAAAGCTGCTCCGTTTCATGGACCAGCTGGAGTTACTGGAGGAGAAACGAGCCTCTCTCAACTCTCTCATAGAGCAGGTACCACTGCAAACATTACAACGCAAGAACTTTTACCTGTAATTTCCTCTTTGCAAGCTTGCCATCCTCAGACTTCCATGTCTCATTACATGTGTGTTTAAGAATGTATGCAAATCCTTTTGAAACAGAATTGAAACAGGCTGCTGGAGGACAGATGGGAATCTGGGCTATAAGGAAAGATAGATTTAGAGAAATCTAATCAACTTTTGGCGAATAAAATGTCACAGATATGTTAAAAATATACTCAGTATTTATTTTTTTTAAAAAGAATCAAAAGGGGCCATAATCCCAGATCTTTAATTGCTTGCAAAAGTCACCAGTTTCAGCCTCTCAAATGAAAGAATATGCTGTTGTTTGTAGTCATGAATGGTAATATACTGAATATCTGTGAGGTTTGTACTGTTTGTCAAACCGTCAGTCAAAACAAGCAAATTGAATTTGTCAACATGGGCTCTAGGAAATAAGAGATAGGCGAGTTTTCACTATTTTCTTTTCTTACAGACTGCACGATTTACCAATTAATTGCAAAAATAATCTTCATATGAATAGTGAAAATAATGTAAAGTATACTCTATAAGCAGGAAAAATTCTTCCTATAACAACATGCATTTACCTTGCTTAAGTTATTTTTCAAATGTCCGCCCTCAAATGTATATACATGCATTCTTAAATATTTAACATAATGTATGTTTACTTTATAATTTCTGATGTGCTGATGAAGGCAAATCTATTCTCCACAGTCAAGTTTGATTAATTTTCTGCACCGGAAATAAAGGCAAGCATTGCTGCTGATATTTGTCAAGTCTCTATCTTTTTTTAACCCAAACCTGAATTTATATGTTCAATCATAATGTGTCTACTCCCTCAGCAGGATACCATTTTACTGATGTCACAGTATTATTCTGACTCTATCATACTATAGTTCTTAAATTTAGAAGCCTTGTATTTTATCCTGTATCCACTTCACCCACTTTAGCACCTATTTTTAATAGAAAGTTATGTTCCCCACAGGGATGGTTTTCCATGTCCAAGGCACGATATTCCATGGGAAACAAACAGGTCTCAGCTCTTCAGTATGCAAGTGAGATTGAGCCTCTCGTCTGTGTCCATGCAAGGTGAGGAATACAAAATGTTTCATGATAATAAATTCTCCCAGGTTGATTGTTTTCCACAGCAATTTCATGACTTTTAGTTTTAAATATTTTGTGACTTATATTTATGTGTTACAGATCACTGGACAATGGGAAGATGGAGTTCTGCACAGAAAGAGTGTCACAAAAGTGTAGTAATGAGTCTGGAAAAGATGGCATGAGGTCAATAGAGGATATTGGCCCTCAAGAAGAAGGTGAGTCTTCCATGGTCCATGTAGTGTTAAAAATGTATGTTGTTTACATCCACCTTGAACTAATTACACTTTTTATCCATCATTTTATTTCATTTCACAGGTGTCAGGAGAAGAATAAAATCAAAAAAAGATATCACAGAAAAAGAGGCCAGTGAAGAAGCAAGTAGTGAGAAAGCTCCTGAAGTTCCTCCTGTAAGAAAAAGTGACCAGAATCCTCAGCAAGACCCACTGAAATGGTTTGGGATTTTGGTGCCACAATCCCTAAAACAAGCACAGTCGTCATTCAAGCAAGGTATGATACTTCCGAATGGGTCTATACTTTGTTTTGGTTTTCATTTAAAGCAGTCAAATCTTCACCAATATTGCAACACATGCAGCCTTTAAAAAACAAAAATACTGCAAAGATATAAAACAGGGGCGGATTCACCAATTTGACAACACAAGTGCAGCATAACAAAACACACTGCAAACACAAACAACACAGCCAAATACAGAAAACAAATAGAGATAATACAACCAAATACCGCAAACGCTCTAAAGTTGACTGCCCATCCGTGGTGTTGGAAAATGGGCTAACAGTTAAGTTTATTTTCATTTCAACATTCTGATTGCATGATTCAGATATTATTCCAGATATTTTCTATACACCAAGTGTTAGCTTTCCTTCAAATAGACTGAGTACACACGATTAATGAGTTCATGTTGGATACAGGCTAACATGGCCCATATCAGGCTAATTCATTGAGTAAATTGAGCATCAGAGCGTGTTCATAAGTTTTTTGTTTGCCTTACAAACTTAAATTGTAATTCAGTTCACTTTTGCTTTGTGCAACTTGCAGAACTTCTATATTGGCTTGTGTTTTCTGTCTTTGGCACATTTGTTATGCTGCATATGTGTTTGTCTGATTGGTGAAAATGTTTTCTTCATTTGATTGTGTTTTGTCTAATTGCATGTGTTTTCTTTAGTTGTAGTCTGTTTAACACTCAGGGCTACTGTAGATTCTTGTATAATTGATTTAAGGTGTGAGAGAGCTCATATTTTGTCCTGCTGCCCTTATCAGTTACCACAGATAGTAATTTATTGTAGAGACATACTACATAAAAGTATAAGATTAGATGAAAAACACTTGATTTGAGAGCATAAGTGTACAACATGGACAACCTACATATAACATGGCACTTTCTATTCGGCATATAAGAAGAACAGTGAAATTTTATTGGTGACAATAGTATTTGCGATACATGCGTTAGATGAAACCTCAAACACAGTTCTTAGTGTACTACTGTTAATCTTTCCCCTCATCCTTCATCTTCCCTCCTGTTTTCTGACACGTTACAGTAATAGAGCTGTCTGCTGAGATTGCAACCCTTCAGACTGCAGTTTTGAACACCAGACAGGACCTGATGCACAGCATGAAAGACAAACACACTCTACAGGAGAAAACCTCAGCAGCCCAGTTGGACAAGGTTGCAGACTAAATAACTGTCGAATGGAGGCTGGATGTGATCTGATCTGCAGCCCCAGAGAGTGACAGACTGGAGTCAGTAGTTGCCTGATAGCCGGCAAAATTGTCAACTCGACTTGGTGGAGTGGGCGGATTCAAAGGTCTGGACCAAGTCAGTAGGTTATGCTTCAGGTCCCATCAAACTCCAACTGGTAGATTTTGAAGTGAAGATTGCTGATGTAGCAGTTCGTACTTGACAATTCATTTGTAATAAATTATATGTGAACTTGTGCTGTTTTGACTGAATAATAAATGTGTAGTAGATTGATGTGTTTGTGAATGGATTTACTCAGGCTCAATAAAATCTGTGTTGTACTCTGTAATTGATTAATTCATAAATATGAACAGAAAGTGTTTGAACCAATTCAATAAATGGTGCTTGTTGTAATATTTTAACATTACAGTACAGTATGTTTCATTTTGTATAGATATAGCAACCACTCAAACATAAGTAGCCTATTTTTATTCTCTTGTCAATACAGACATCTGGTCTTAATAATAAACCCTCTTGGAAATGCTATCAGAAAAAACTGCCTCCTCTTATTATAAGGACACGAGCATAATTGAGTGCCACCACCCTCTTATCCAAGCAGCCTGACTGGGGACAGCCGAACATTACCGGGAACTGTCGAAATTGAGAACGAAACTCCCGTTTATTGTGTGTACTTCCTGGTCCAATTATAATACTGTCTATATGCCTCCATGAAACACAGCGCTCTGCCCCCTTCACTTGCGTCCGAGCGGCGGATGGCAGCGTAGAAACAACGGATGTAGCCTTGATTATATTATTGATGTTCCCAGACATCCGCAGCAGCCCGTGTATCCTGATTGTGGCCGATTTGTGCAAGCGACGCAACTCCTGCTTAGAATTCAATTTTTTTCTTTTGTCTGCGCATCTGGCATCAACATTTTTTTTATTTATTTTTTTTCATGTGTGGTCAGGGATTGGGACGTAAACACGCTGGCCTGCGCTCATGAGAAGAGGCGAGGTGAGATTGATACCTCAGACTCAAGATTGTCCTTGATCGCAAGTTGATTTTTTACTTCGGAGCAGGCGAACTGTTGGCTCCAATGGCGTCAGTTTCGAAGGTGTCTATTCTGGATTACTTTAATATTGTGTTTGAGGGTGAAAATGGCAAAATCGAGTCCAACTGCAAGGCTTGTGGCACGAGAATCCAGGCGAAGCGGAGTGTCACGTCCAACTTCGTAACGCATCTCAAGGTAATGCTTTCAAAATGAATTGGATGATATCCTTGTTGACATGACGGGAGTAAAATATCTACACGTATTCTTGGTGTTGTCATATTTCTGCCACCATCAGCTGAAACTGCTGGTCCCACAGCATCTTTTTTCATGTAGGCTAGAATACACAGTGTCAGCTGATTGTAAAGACAGTCTGTTGCTTCTCCACAAGGGGGGATTTGCTCATACTTATCTATATCTCCTCCCACAGATATTAAGACAAGGCAGTATGGTGCAGACATGTATACAAATTAACAGTGAATCAAGTGTTTTATGTGTCAATAAATAACATTGTTGTGTCCGTCTCTCTTTTTCTCCAATCCAGCGTAAGCACCAGGCTATGTATGATGACTTTGTGAAAAGGAAAGACATGAAGAGAGAGGGTTACTCCTCTGGTTCCTTGCACAGTTTCACCACCACCAATGGAGGGAATACCCGCTATACTCTCCCCATCAGTACAGGAGCAGGAGGAGGAGGAGGTGGAGGAGGAGGAGGAGGAGGAGGTGTTGGAGGAATGGGAACTCTGGAGGGAGGAGTAGGAGGAGGTTCTGGAGGAGGAGGGGTGACCAAGTTTGACAGACATGACCCACGTCAGGTGTGCGTTATAGTCCATCATCGCTTGAGATGCAAATAACTGACCTACTTTTGTATGAAATCCTACAGCATTAAATTATGTGTTGTGGTATTGCACTGAAATCATCCCCTATAATAAAGGTTATTTATGTAGGGTTTTTTATGTCACCATAGGTTCTGATCTCTGAGGCGATAGCTAAGATGATTGTGCAAGATCTGCAGCCAGTTTCCATAGTGGAAAATCACGGCTTCAGAGAGCTGCTTCAGCTCCTGGAGCCGCGTTACACTCCAGAGCCCCAGCACTACATCCAGAGCCAGCTCCTACCAGCCTATGCCTACCAGGCCCAGCTGGCAACCCGTCAGGCCCTGGCCTCAGCGCACGCTCTCAGTCTCAGCTTGGATCTCCGGAGGGGCTTATCTGGAGCCACTTCAGGGTAAGAAGAGGTGAAATCAACCAAAAACAGAACAGTGACAACGAGGTTGTTCTCCCTCGCTGATTAGTCCACTTCTCTCTCTTTCTGCAGGTACCTCGGCGTCACCTGCCACTTTCTAACGTCTGACTGGCAGATGCGTTCGGCTCTCCTGGCATGCCTTCCCCTGAGTGGGGGCAGTTCTGGGAGTCGTGTTCTTTCAGATTTTGATGAAGTATGTCACTCTCACGGCGTGTCAGGAAGAGCATTTCGTGTTGTTGCAGACCCTTTCCTGGTCACAACCACAGTAAAGCCATGTTGTCTTCCCGGTTTCCTGGTTTCACCACCTCTTGCTGACGAGCAAGATGATGACGACGAAGAAGAGGTGGAAAATGGTAACGATGCGGAGGAGGGCATTAGGAATGGCCACGGTGACAGAGGAGAGGAAGGAGCATGGGAGGACTCGTGGGAGCAGGGTCTGGGTGTTTGTCGTGTGGACTGTTTCTCTCGCTCTCTTGAACAGTGTGTCAGGGAGGGGTTGCGCTCCCGTTCACAGCTCTCCTCTGCACTGACCAAGGCTGCCTGTTTCTACAACTACATTACCTCTGCTGTCCCACCAGAGAAACTCAGCCAGGTGTTTGATGTTCCAGGGCTGATGATGGGGGGACCAGGTAATACCCCTCCTGCAGTAAGAGACTGGGCTGCTCAGCTTAAGGTATGTAAAATAACTGTACTAAGACATATTTACTATACAGTATATGTCCACAATATTCATTGCATAGACTGATTATGTAGCTGTTTCAACTGAGAAATGGTCGATGTTTTGCAAGAACAGAAGTAAGAGAGTGTTTCCATGGTTTGACAAGTGAGTCACTGTTTTAGAAATGTTAAACTTTTGTTGTTTGTGTTGATGCAGGTTCTTCGACGGCTGCTGGACTCAGTGGAGTTCCTGGAGGAGATGAGTGGTCCAGGGGAACTGGCACTGGGTGGTTCAGAGAGAGCCCTGCTGAGGGAGCTCACTGACACTTTGGAGCCCTTCACTGAGGCCTGGGACATGGTGCATGGAGACCGACAAGCAGACATACACACAGACAGACATGTGTCCATCAGCCTGGCTCTGCCATGTGTTCTGGGCCTTCGTAAACATCTCTCTGAGACATCCACCCCCCACTGCCCCTCTCTCCTGGTGGGACTCAGCCAGGCTGTAGAGCGTCGGCTGGCCCCGATCCTGGAGGACCCCCTCTACATCACTGCTACCACCCTGGACCCCCAGTTCAAGCTCACTTGGAGCAGCAACCCTGACTGGCACAGACAAGTTCTTATAGAGGAGTTATCCAAACATTCCACAGCCTCCAGCCCCACAGACCCCAACACAGACCTACATCCTCACTCCCAGACTCCCCCAGCGCCAGCTCCATCTCCGGTCTCCTCACTCTCTCGGCCCTGCAAGCTGTTCTCTTTCATCAAGCAGAGACCAATGACACAGGCCAAGAGCTTAGAGCAGGAGTTGGCCATCTACCTGCGAGAGGAACCCACAGACGAGGAGGCCTTGCATTACTGGCGGCGTAAAGCAATAGACTTTCCTCTACTTGCCCAGGTGGCCAAAAGGGCGTTGACCATACCTGCTTGTGGCACTGTGGTGGAGAGCATTTTCACTAGTGCTGGCCGCTATCTCCGGCCAGAGAATGGCCGCGTCTTACCAAAGAACCTGGAGACTCTCATCTACCTCAAAGCCAACTACAGATTATTATGGACTTAGAGCTAAGAGTGAAACATTTCTTTGACCTTAGTAGCAAATGGAGACTCTAAACCTGCAGTAAAGTTACTTCTTGGATACTAATGTCTATTTCCTCTCTAAAGAAACTGAGCTAGCAACATAACATAGTCCTCATAATGCACATCTGTTGATATGAGATGGAATTACCCAGAGTTCAGAGCCGAGGCCCCATTCTTGAGAAGGGTTTTCTAGACTTCACTAGGTGTGGATTGCTATCTGTTTACCATGTAGCCTGCATACGGACTATCAAAACACATGTTCTGGACCAAGGAGACTAGAAGCAGATCAATACTAAAGCCTTTACTTAGACTTTATTTTGCCAAATCAGCATCATCAGACAAACACAAGACCACAAAGCCCCCACTCTCTATCCTCCCAACCCCAAAGACAGCCTGTGTCTGTACTCTACCAGCCAACAATTAACCCACTGACAAATGAAGCGGCCAATCATCGCATACTATAGCATATGGTTTATTTTCACTGATATATAATGACCCTACAGGTTGTGATTGATTCGTTTGACATAGTTTTTTAAATGATTGAGAAATGGAAGGCATCGGCTGCTAAACAATATGACAGTGCATCATCCACTTCTTCTTTTCTCTCTCTGTATTTATGCCTCATCACTGAGACATCATAATAAATGAGTTTCACTTCCTACTGCAGAGGTGTGTGCAGTTTGCAGGCATGAGTGCACTCATGCATGTGTGTACGTTACATACCTTTTTTGCTATTGGAAAAAAGATAAAATCTGCTTCAGATCTCTCTCTTTTTTTTTTAATTCATTTATATTTTCCGCTGTCAGTCCTCTATAACTCCACATGTGCTCTGTCAGAGTGGAGGTCAATTCCATTTCATTTTTTATTATCAGCACTTTTATCTTTTTTCAATTTCATGTCCGTTTCTGCCTCTGAACTTTGAGGAATTGAAATGGGTTTGACCCTACTTCTGCCCCAGAAAACTAGCAGAGGATGTGTGCATGTGGCACAACAGAAGATTCTGCTTTGTCTGACCTCCCTGAAATATTTTAGAACCACTTTACAGGGCATCGCTTTGAAGGAGAAACTGTGAATGTTGCAGTGTGTGTTTGCCTTTATTCAGGGACTCTGTAACTGTGAGTCTGGGCTGGTGGGGAGGCAGGGTAATTGCAAGTAATTCCATTACAGTTAAATTTGAGTCAGCAGGCAGGCAGCAGTCACATCCTACATGGTTCTTTATCTCACAGCCAACTAGACTCACAAAACCTTGTTGCTGAAGGACTTAGATAACAGAAAAATATATGCAGCTACTGTACTTCTTGTTCTCCAAAGTTACAAACTGCCTGAATGCACTGATAAATGTTTTGTGATTAATAATGAACTAGAATAATGAGTAGAAAACAACATCAATCAATTTGGAGATGACTGGATAGATCTGATTACAAGGACTGTCACAAGGATTACATCTCCTTTTCACCATCTGCAGCACAGCTTCCATCCAAGTGTAACTGTTTTTGTTGTTGTTGAAAATCGCTTCAGAAGAAGTGCCTCAATCTGCGTGAGATACAATGAGATTTCCCTCATAGATCATAATTATCAAAGACTGCTGTGATCTCAATGATTATCACCCCAGGATGTCTCTATGGATTTAGATGTGTTGCCAGATATCCGTGTGGATGTGTCAGTGTGTTTATCTTTGAAAAGTGTGTTTGCCGCTCATCCCACGGGTGTGTTGTCGTTTGTGAGTATGTGGAGCAGCTTGAAGCGTCTCTGTCTCTCCCTCCCTCCCCCCCCCCCCCCCCGGCTGTGACAGTTCATCCATTTGAGTTAGACAAGCAGGCTGGGCTGCGGTGGTAATTGCCTCTGAAATGAATTACTTGGCAGAGAGTGAGACTGAAGGAGGGGAGGAAATTGTAATTGAACTGCCCCCTCCTTCCCGCCCTCTCCCTTATGCCTCAAGTTATTACATCTGCAGTGCAGAAAGCCATTTTCCATCCACACATAGACACACGCACACATAAAAATACACACACTGTTACAAAACCAATTTTGCCCTCCCCCACACAATGGCCTCAACAGAGGACCATATTGATGCAGGGTGATTTCATAGATTGATTGTTCACGGGCACATGCACACTGGGCCGCACTACACTCTTGCACTCTTATTCATTGCGCAGAGACAAACACTCCAACACACTATGTGTTTGTATTTGTTTGTTCTGCACGGCTCCCAGTCTTGCTCTATTTGGGGAGCCCTTTAGCTGGCCTTGGTGCATTGCTAAGCACCAAAGGGCTGCAGGACATCAGATTTGGCACAAAGAAAAGCGGTGTTCAGTATCAAGAGAACCCTGGTCACCCCATACACACACTCACATACACACTCTCACACACACACAGCTAAGCATCGTTATTAATAACCTGCCTGTTGCTGACCTTCTGACAGTTAGAAAGTCTGGTGGATTAAAGAGCTACTGCTTGTTGTGTTGCATATTTATACACAAAATAGTAGTAGTTTCCTTTCTTTATTTGGCAACTGTATAAAGTGTGGAAGAAATGTATGTCCTTCGTCAGGCAACACATGGGCACTTACTCTTTTGTCATCCTTTGGCCTTTCAACAGCCAGGGCATGGAAAGAGGAGGGGGGGGTGAGTTAACTGAGCCACCTACCCCCTGCCCCAGCCAGACATGCACACGTTGTGACTCAGACCACGGCACACAATGGGATCTATTTCTGTAACAGCACTAGGGTTATCACTCCACTTACACCAACTCTCCCGCTCTCTCTCCCTCCCTCTCTTTATCTAACACTCATTCACACAAAATCATGGCCGACAGAAACAGCCGGTTAAGTGTTAAGAAGAAAGAGAAGAAGGTGGAAAACAAAACGAATGATGAGAAGGATAAAGACAAGGAAAAGGGGAAGGAGAAACTTGTGAAAAAGCCTGACAAGCTCACAACTCAGAGGAGCAAACCAGAGAAGACCCCCGAGAAGCCCAAGGCGGATGAAGAGAAGAAGAATGGGGAAGGTGAAGGGGCAACAGCGGCGGAGGCGCAGAACAGTGAAGAAAATGGAGAGTTTCAACCCATTGAACTGCCACCGTTCGAGATCGTCACAGGGTTTGTAAGATTATATACATACACCACAAAGATGTCAGAGTCAGTGTGTCCCACTTACATACCTGTTTTTGCTCTTTCACACATCCATATTTTGGTTAGGTGGATTTCTTTTGGAGTAAAATGTGTTTTTCTTGTCTTTCTGTATGCCTGTGTACTATATTTGATTTCAGTGAGAGAGGATACTAATGACTTGCACCTGCCATCATTATTAACCCAGCAGTAAGAATAGGAATGAGTCACAGAGTTGACACAGATGCCGGCCTGCTGTATCTGTCTGCTTAGCATCTACCCCCCCAGTTGTTGTCCTTTTAGTATTATTTATATGATATCAAAGCTATAATAGATCTATTTGTGTTATCCATGTGGCTATTCACGTTTTATATGTCAATAGATTAACAAAGAAAGGCAGGTTAAGTATGTGTTTGTGCCTGAATCATGAAAGGCATGGCACATCCACAGTCCATGGGATGATTTGAAAGCCAATAATATTTATAGAAACGTCAGTTTACTCAGTGGTATCCTCGTTAATATTCTATTCACTGTGTCACCCTTGTTGAGATCTTGCTGTCATTACTCTTTTATTATTGTCTTACTGTGTCTTTGATGGTTGACAAATTCATCACAAAATAAGTGACTCATACTCATACTCATAGTGCTATGCCAGGAAGTGAATGCCTTTTCACCTGGATAGTGTTGTCATGCACCACGATTAAAGGTCACAGATAAAAGTGAAAAAAACGTTGAAAGATGTATCATGCTGGTAGGGTTTTTCACTCTGAGTTGCCAATCTAACCTTTATGCACTAAAAAACCCTAATGGTGATGACAGCACTGTCAAAACAGGCTGCTTAATATTAGATTTATGGAAACTCTCAATTTCACTCTCCACTAGGGAACAGATGAGCCCGTTCTACTTCAAGTTTCAGTTCAGGAATGTGGAATACTCATCAGGGAGGAACAAGACCCTACTGTGCTACAGAGTGGATACAGCAGGAGGCAGCACAGAGCCTCTGAAAGGTTATATGGAGGATGAACATGCCACAGCTCACGTCGAAGAGGCCTTCTTTCAACAGGTAATGAATGCTCGCACAGTCAGCTGTTCTTACTGTAGCATCATGTTGCACATATGTGAACACCATGGTAGGTCTTCTTTCTATGTTTGCAAGCAGTTGCACTTCTCTCATGATTGTTATAGCTCTTCTATACCTCAATAAATCCTCACTCTTTTGTTCCAGGTGCTTCCTAACTGCAATTCTTCTCAGGAGTTTGATGTCACATGGTACGTATCATCCAGTCCCTGCGTGGCTTGTGCAGACAAGCTGGCCAAGATCCTGCAAAAGAATAAAAAGCTCCATCTCTGCATATTCTGCTCTCGTCTCTTTGAGTGGGAGCAGCCAGAGATAGTACAAGGGCTGAAGGCCCTGGTGAGTGCCGGCTGTAAAATGAGGATGATGAAGCCGCGTGACTTCCTGCTTGTTTGGGAGACGTATGTGGAGAAGGAGGAGGATGAGACCTTTACACCCTGGGAGGATTGTCAGGAGAACTATGACTACTATATGGAGAAACTGGCTGATATCCTCAAGTAGATGTGAGTCTTGTATCTACATGCCTTCTGTGGGCCTTTTGATTTTAAGATGTGTATGTGTGTGTGTGTGTGTGTGTGTGTGTGTGTGTGTGTGTGTGTGTGTGTGGGTGTGTGTGTGTGAGAGAGAATAATTACTCTCTTCTTCTTGTGTCTCTTGTCCACTGTCTTGTTACTGTCACAGGTCCACTTGATGGACGAGATCTCCCCACTGACTGAACCACAAATCGGCCTACTTGTGAAATTCCCACTGGTTGAAAATGTGTTTCTTGCAGTCACATGTGATGGTGCAGATCAGTATTAGTTTGAATGAACACTCGTGGCAACATTTTGTATTTTTTATTTTGATAATTTCATAGGCAGACACAAATGCGCGAATGGCATTTCTATAGCATTACTTATTGTAAAAAAATATACTATATCGAACTGGTCACTTTAGAATAACAAAGTAATAACATTCATTGCAGAACCATTTACAGCGTTTCAGGTTTTGGAGAAGCCTGACATCTTATATCTACTGACATCTGGTGTTTGTTCTAAGAATTGAAACACTAACTGAAGGAGAAAGTCATACAGATTATCACATATGTACAGTATAATAACTAACATTGATTTATATGAAAGCTGACATTGTATATGATAGATTGTGCTAACATAAATAATGTTTCATATTTTATCAGTGCCTTAAGTAAATTCATCAGTGCTGTGGATTAAAAAATGTACAATTTCAAACAATATTGTGCAACCAAGTAATGTTTTATACAGAATAACAGTACATAGTTGTATGGTCCAGCATTTTGGTCTGGAGAATAATATTTCAACAACTATTTGATAGATTCCAAAGAAATTTGTCATTGTTAATTACAGTAAATTTAGTGATTATTTGATTTTACATATAGCCCCACCAATGGTGCAAAATTTCCATCTGTCCACACAAGTCATGACATGATACATCTAAAACTATTGACATTTAAAACTCATGACTGAATTCTAATCAGCATCAGCTTTACTTTAACACTAATGCAAACATGGCAACAGATTTATATTTTCTGTCCCACTAGTTGTAAGCATTGCGCAATTGTTTCTCCAGTTTTCATACATACAAAAATTCAGTTTTCTGATGCGAAATGACTATTAAGGCCTCGCAGGGCTGTTGCAAGTCTAAAGCCTTCTTAATAGTTGCCTGCTAAAATGAAGCAAATACATCTTCAGTGACTTATTGTTTAAAGGAAACCAGCCCACCACCGTTTTCTGCTGTATCAGGGTTCTCAGCCGTCGCAGCTAGAAAGACAAGAAAGAATAAGATGTGGATGAGCAAGATGGATCAGTAATATATTATGCCTTAGCTATAAGTAACTGGCACCGCACCCATCATCATAGAGAGTATGTTAAATTGGAAAAATGTATATGTATTATAATAATATTACCTTCGTCCTCCGGCGAGGTTATTGGTAGTGGTGTTGATTCACTGCAAATCTTGCCATTCTCTTCACCTTCTGCAGGTCAAATTGTTTGTAAAAAAGCAACAAAGCAAAGATAAACAGTCAGTGAGGAATGAGTCCAGGGAACGTACGATATAGTAATCATTCTTTAATTATCTGCATTTCTTATCTATGGGTTCTTTACCTTTAGATGGAGCATTCAGTGCTTCATCAGTGACGTAATCAACCATTGGACTGGGTGCATCTGTAGGAGGGAGGAGGGAACTTAAATACAAGAGCACCACCAGCTAATGGCAAACTAGGAAAGTCAGACCTCAACTTTAAAATATCAGTAGGTGGTTTCACAAACTGTCAGTTCAAAGAAAAAAAAACTCAGAGGGCGGGCAGTATGTGCAGCATATGAGGAAATGGCTACCAGCTTGTGTCAACATACCGCCACGGTCCTTCAGTTGAGCCATGGTGAGAAACAGCTCGGCCTCCTCTGGCTTCTCGTACTCATCCACTATATGATTAGAAAAGAAACAAGGTCACGTCATTGTAACTAAAAGAGACATTGGCTTAGGTTTGTCACTTTGAGATCAAATATATATTCTGAAGCGTCAGGATGCCATTTTTAGTAATGCAGTTTTTTAAAGAATGCATGCACTCAAAAAGAAACTAAAACTTAAGTAAAACCTGGTTTGTGGAAGACTCTGAGGGCAATACATCCAATGAAGACGGCAATGATGCCAAAGAAGAGACAGCCAGAGATGGAAAGAAGCACCCTCCTCTTCAAAACTAGAGATAAAAGACAGAGAGAATGAATGTGAGAGAGAATACTTGTAGGGTAAAAATTCAGAACTTCTAGACTTTGATTGTACTCACGAAGGTTCTTGGTTGCGAAAGACTGACTGTCTTTTGAGTAAAACGGTCTTGCGGTGCGGACACCCCGGCACGTGTACAGGCTCTGCTCAGGGTTATTGTGGGGTGTGACGGTATATTTCTCGGAAAACGTTTGATTGATTGGTTCCCCCTCTTTGGACCTGTTTAAATTTAGTATGTTTTAATTTTCACAAAGAAATGCACATAGTATATAGTATAGTATACATGCAAATACATTTAGAACACTTAACTACATAGTATAAACTGGTGTTTTTGATGTGTATTACCATGTGTAGTTCCATGCGTACTGGCCTTCCTTCACCTCACATTTGAGTATCAGGCTGTCAGTAGAAAAGACCTCCGACCAGCCAGTTAACAGGACTATAGCTGTGCTCGGGCGTTCTGCAGAAACACAATGAAAACTTTGATAAACACATTCAACACTTGCATACATACAGAAAAATGAAATGAAAACTTACCTTCAATGTCAAGCCTTGAAGCCTGAGTCTCATCTATTTCAAAGACTTTCTCCTTTCCTCTTTTAGCTTTGCATTCATATGATCCAGTGTCTGTTGTCAAAACAGACCTGATGGAATAATTGTTTCCAGATGCAACAAGTGGATTCCCATCTTTGTAAAACAGGTACTCCCATCCAGAAGAGACATTGACGTGACAGCTAAAGAAGACTTCATCTCCAGTGTGCATCACCTTGGAGTGGGGTCTCTGCATCAGTTTGATACTGGGTTTTGTATCTGAGGGTTAATAATAATGGAATAATGTCATTGCTGTTATGATGCTGTATGACAGCATTTTAATGTAAATCAAACTGCACAGCCCAGAGTAAGAAGAAGCTTTAGTAGATGCTTTCAGTGACTATTTTGATATGCTGAAACTATACTTCCTCACCTGATTGAAAGCAAGTTTGAGCAAGCAGTTTGTTAAAGGAATAGTTTGAAATTTTGGGAAATATGCATATTCACTTTTGTTCCTAGAGTTACACGAGAAGATCAATACCACTCTCATATCTGAGAGTGGTATCAATATTCTCATAGGACTATTAGATGAAATAAGTGTATTTCCCCAAATGTCAAACCATTCTTTTAAAATAATGTGCTTATGTAAAAATCCCACAAGCCACATCTATCAGCGTGACAAGATGCAAGATAAAACAATTTTTAAGTATTTATCTTTAAAAGTGAGTCAAAAAAAAGGGAAAAAACACTCACCGTAAACACGAAGTGTTACTGTACGACCGGGGTTGCTTGTGACATTTCTGCTCTTGAAATCTCCTGAGCAGCTGTACTGTCCACGGTGTGAGGCTGAAGCAGACCTGATGGACAGAGTTCCATCCGGGTCCGAAGTCACAGCATCATCAGACTGGATCACCTGACCATCACGGTACCATATATATGTCCATTCACTTCTGATCTCCGACATCCCACAGGTCAAACTTACACTCTCATTGGGGAACACATCCAACCACGGGCTGCCTTTCTTCACCAATGGAACAGGAATTTCTAAAAATAGACACACACATTAGCCCCCTTTCAGTACCTTTAGAGATATGCTCTTTTTATGTGATTTTCACCACAACATTGTACAGCATCAAAAAAACATAAATACAGATTATGACAGCGGTAAATAATACACATCACAACACGACAACACAAAGTAACTTTCTTTGGCTCACCAGATATACGTAAGATCTGTTCATCACTATGCTCTGATTGAAACCCTGTTTTATCTCTTGTGGCATTGCACTTATAGGTCCCGTTGTTCAATGAAGTGGCATTATGAATCTCAAAACTGCTGTTAGTGTGTGGTAGGTGTTCTTCATCTTTGTACCAGGAATACCGCCAACCCGATGGGATTTCAAGTTCACATTTGAAGGACACTGACTCTCCGGTGTACACATTAGCACCACTTGGCTGTCGAATCACTGAGGGCTTCGGCTTATTCTCTAAACACACAAAGAAGAAGAAATGCATGTGTATTATGTGATATCAGCAGCTGTTAACCTGTTCATAAAAAAATCTGACCAGCCAGATAGAGTAATAGGATCATAACTGACCAGAGATGCACTGCAACTCATTCAACGCCTGCACACTACAAATAAATATTAGGAGGAAGTCTACAGAAACTTACCTCGAACTTCAAGTTTTATAGCCTGACTGAAGTCGACGTGGAATTCTTTATCCTTTCCTCTTTTTGCTCCGCATGTATATGATCCGCTATTTGCTTTTGCAACAGAGCGAATCGAATACTTGTTTGAAGTTTCGTTGAGTTCAGTGCCATCTTTTAACCACTGGTACTCCCATTCAGAGGGGACATTAATGTGACAGCTGAAAGAGACTGATTCTCCTGCGAACATCACCTTGTACTCTGGATCCTGTGTCAGAATGACGCTGGGTTTCTTAACTTAGGGTACACAAACACACCATTGACATCAGTATTGTTTTTAACTACACTGCATACAGTGTAAAAAGAAGCTTCAACCAGATGTGTTTAATCAGATATTTACTCCAGACCACCACCCCTTCCCATATCGCCCAAAATGTAAGAAAACATTCCTAATTATATATCCCCTCCCTCTCTCTCCACCTGCATACTCTTCAGGTGTGCCACGTTAGCTAGTTACTGTAATTTTTATGTCAATTTTTTAAAAAAAACAAAAAACTCACCATATACTCTGAGATTAAATCCAGAACTATAGCTGCTGTTGACAGACCTGCCGCTGAGATGTCCTTTGCACTGATATTGTCCTGCATCTGAATCTGAAGCAGAGTTGATGGAAAGAGTAGCTTTTCTATTATCAGTCTGGATCGGCTGACCGTCTCTGTACCATGTATGTGTCCAGTCAAGGTTGTTCTGCATCTTACAGCTGAACTTCACACTCTCAGTGGGGAACACATCCAACCACTGGGTGTTTAGCTCCAAAGTTGGAACAGGAATTTCTAAAAAAGAGACAGACACATTAGCCCCTTTTTAAACCCTTGTTGATATCCTGATTGTATTTGAATTTACTATACAGTATAAATCATTAGATAAGCACAGTCAACATAATTGTTGTATCTGCTTCTATCATACACAACTTTAGTGTATCTTAATCAAGATGACATAAAATTGTAAAATATTTTTAAAAGCTTGCTTAAGCCAGGATTAATGGGATTAAACCTACTTAAATACTGATAAACAAAAGAAAGATTAATTGAATCTGTAAAAAAAGGAACTAGCTACAAAAAAAGGTATTTTTTCAAAACAAAACAAAAAGTAAAAACCACCATGGTGTTTTTTAGAGATATAGGAGCACAACCAGACAAAAGCGCCGACTTAATAAAGTGTTGACATGAAAGAAGACGTCAGGATTGTCTTAACAGTTGAAACACAAAAGAGCCCAAAATGTTAAAGACTGAACTGACGCAATAATTCTGTCTGACACAATAAGTCTTTTGAACTTTTAAATGAAACTGTGTAAACTGTTAAAATGAGTCATTCTGATGTTTTTTCACTTTGTTAACAAGCAACAGCACACCTCCCCTCACACAAAACCTCATCTCTCTCCTTAAGCGATATTCCACCGCTACGTACATACCACACACTTCTATCCCTCCCTGTATTATGCTTCACCACAACATCCTGTTTCAACAGAAAATGCATCAATTGACGAAAGCAAAATGATATCAAAGGGCTGTTTCACTGACTTGAAGAGCAGGTTTTTAAGGCTTTAGTAAAGGTAGCGGAACAACAGAAAATAACTCATTCACATATAATAGATGATATGCATCTTACACATTTAAAACAAGCAATTGAACATTTTCTGAGATACAATCTTAAAATAATATTACTTTGCTGTTTTTAACTTACCAAGAACATCTTGAGTCATCAGGTCACTGTGGGCTGACTTAATACCACCTCTAGAGGCTTTGCACGAGTACTTCCCCCCATCAGAAGGACCAAGACGGATGTCGATGGTTTCACTGGTGTCAGTGAGCTTCTTTGCATCTTTGTACCACTGATACTCCCAGCCAGTGGACACATTAACTTTGCAAGTAAATTTCACGTTTTCTCCAACATACATCGGGTTTAGACCAGGATCCTTGCTCAAAGTTGGTTTGGGTGTGTTGTCTAAAACAGAGAGACAGTTCACACCATATAATCGCTACTCTTTACCTCATAGCTTGAGAAGCAGTCTTACAACACTTGGCCACCTAAATGAAGTGCTCAAATGTTCTTTTGGAAATGAATATCTAAATTAAGAGGTAGTAACAGTATTTCTGAAAGAATAATTCGACATTTTGAGAAATAAGCATGTTCACTTTCTTGGTGAGAGTTGAGGAGATACCACTGCATTCAGCCAGCTCAGTTCAGCCAAAAACCCAGTTTACCAGTCATAATTACATCGTGAAGGCTGACATGAACGCCATTTACAAGTTGGAACATTGTAATTACGGGAACTGGGATATGACATGAACGCGGCATTTAAGCTTCCTATTATCTACTGTACACAAATGACACCAACCTTCTCATCTAACTCTTGGCAAGAAAGTGATTAAGCATATTTCACAAAATATCAGACTATTTCTTTAAGCTAACTGAATTCATGTAAAGTTAATTTAATGCTACCCAGAGGCATGAGAGCTTACCATAAACTATGACCTGAGCTGGGTTGCTGTCTCCAGAGGTGACACTCCCGGATTCGAGCTGAGCTTTGCAGGTATAGACTCCTTGATGGGTTTGAGTGGCTGAAGTGATGTTGAGAGATGATCCGTCTTCCTCCAGTTCCAGGTCATTGACGTCATTGACATGTTGTCCATCTCTGAACCAGATGAATGTCCAGATGAATGAGCTCTCAACTTCACAGCTCATTTCTACATTCTCAGTGTAGAACACATCCAACCAGGGAGTACGCACCTTCAGAGACGGTGTCGGTGGATCTGAAAATACGCATCGCAAGGAAATCTTCAAAATTTTTGAATTTAAGATAAAACCTAATGAAAATAACTTACTTCATCAGAAACAAATAGGAGAAAAGAGCACAGAAATGTTGAGTGCATAATTTGTACCATACACATGTGCATAAAGGCTCACGAATTAAGTGGTCAAACTGTATGTCGTGCAGCAGTGTGACCTAGTTAGTGGTCGTATGCGTACCAGAAACCTGCAGAGTTGTTGTTTCACTCTCCTCTGTGAAGAATGGCTCTTTGCCTCTTTTAGCCTTGCAGCGGTACTGTCCACTGTGAGGATGAGCTATAGAATTAATTTTATACGTATCACTATTAAATCCTTGAATTTCACTTCCATTATGGTACCACAGATATTCCCATGCAGAGAACACGTTGACCGTGCATTTGAAGGTGACAGACTCTCCTGGAAACAACTTGTCTTTCTGCGGAGTTAGGACCACAGTGGGCTTGGGCTTGTTTTCTAATTATAAAGAAGAGAGAAAAGGGGAAGCATGTCAATCTACATCTGCTGGCTAGACACACAACATAAATATGAGTGATAGAGGATAATAAAACTTACCATAAACATTGAGTTTGAGTGAGTTGCTATCTGCAGTGGTAACTTTGTTTGTTGTGTCATGACCTTGACAGACATAACTTCCAGAATGTGCTTGTGATGCTTTGATTGTAAGCTTTGATCCTTCCCCATCTAAAGACAAATTTGGGTCTGCATCGTCTACTGGCTGTCCATTTACTTTCCAGGTGAAGGTCCACTTAGAGCTGCCGCTGACACTACAATTGAACTCCACTTTCTCAGAGGGGAACACATCCAATGGTGATTGTGACTGCAGAGATGGTACGGGAGGAGGCCCTGGAGGTTTATTAGAATATACTCTCAATTATATTCATAGAATTAGAAATAACATACGGCTGAATTATCCATGTACATTTAAGTCAGTTTGCATTAGGAGCCTTATCGTGGAATGAGTTTTTTGAGTTCTTCTTGTTATGATTTATGCATTTAATGCAGTTAAAAATTAAATGCATGCACCTCCAAAATGACAATTGATTCCTTCTCTTATGAACTATTCATCGATTTAAATATTCATAATATTAAAAAGGACTACAACATCAGAGGGAAAATATACCTTGAAATAGAGTTAAAATATATTAATAATGTAATAAATTATGTCAATAACAGCTCAGTTATATTCTGTGAATTTTAACAAATTTCTTCTAAAAGGAGAAGAGACAAACCACGTTGTGATGTTATCTATATATAAACCAGCACAGACAGTAAAGATAACCGCTAGAACACTTTTGACAACACCCCTGATTTTGCATTTGCTTGTTCAAACCTTGGAAGTCCTACTGTCAGGTATAATTTGGATGTAATTTATTGAGCTCTGATTTCTTGTTTCTCATCTGTCTTTTTGATTTTGGACAGATTTTACTGTCCAAAATCAGTGGAATCCGATGATGTAAATATCAATCAGGCCTTACAAAAAAGAAACACTTGATTTCAGGAAGTAAGAAACCCTTCAGAAAACTGAAGGAAGCTGCATGATTATTCATACTGTTTTACATTTTTATTTATGGCGCAACAACTGATGTTACAGTCTCACCAGTTGGAAGCACCGTCGACTCTGGGGTCTTTCCATACGCTTTGGTGACTGGTGGATAAGAGGAGAAGTGTGGAGAACAGAATCAGAACAACCGACATTTGTGCTTTACAAATATATCTAGATTTAAACAGCAGCAGCAGTAATAGTCAACTTCTGTGTTTATGCATGAAAGCTTGATAGAAAAAAAAATCCATATAGGTGGACACTCGGTTAAATTTGAACCTAATTAAATTAGACATCATATAATTTCGATAGGGATTAACATAGCTAATGTTATAGTACAGAAGAGAGTGACAGGAACACCAATAAAATGTAGTTCAATACAATCAAAAACTGCTGTTTCAAAAACTTCCAGAGTTAAACCACCTCTGAGATATTCTCTAAAAAATGATGATCATAAATTACTTTAAGGTACCACACATAACAGGACTATATTTTGGATTACATTGTACTGATTTTAGCTTCTTTTTATTTCCAAATGTAACACTTTTTAATGTATTTAAATGTCTATTTACATTGCCTTGTGTTGCTTTTATATTCTTTTATGCTCTATGTAAAGCACTTTGAATTGCCTTGTTGTTGAAAATTGCTATACAAATAAACTTGCCTTGCCTTGATTACATTATTTTGTCCACCACATGCACTATTAGATGACATAAGAGTGGAGTCACTACATTGACAATACAGTCTATATGATAAGACAATCATGACCATGTAAAAACGCAATAGTACTGCCACAGAATAAGGAAATCTAACCTTGCATCAGCAGGCGTCTATGATTGTAGGAACTGCCAAACTTATTACAACAAAGTACTTCATGTTCCTCATGTTAACTCTTCTCACGTTCTACTTCCTAAACTTTGTTTTAGTCTGCTTTTCATTTAATACAGGCGATAAACACATTTAAGACATAAAATGTGGAATAGGTAATATAATTTTCAGTTAACAAGAAAATGTGATTAAACTAGCATTAGAAATAGCTTTTAATTGTTATTTCAAATCAGTGCAACGCATAAAACACATTGTATTTGCATGTTTTATCAGTGTATAAGAAATGTTTCTCACCACTACTGGCATCCTGAGCTGCACAAACAGCAATGAAATCTGCCAAAATCAAATTATGATGACTGTTATGAAAGAATAAGAAGAAGGAAGAATTTTTTTGACAAATCACAAAAAATATACATATAAAAACTTACATATGACACTGAAAACCTTGAGATGCCACATTTTCCATTGAGTTGCACATGAAGAGGCTGTACTGCTGAGTTGAGTCATATGTAACTGCTGTGAAGTGACGATCAGCAAAGGAAATAAGACTGCAGACTAGATGGGCGTGTGCGTGAAGTTCCTTTACACTCACCTCAGGACAACAGCTTTCCTGTCTCTCTGACATCTGCTTTTTTTTTGTCAAAGCAACAGGAAATGTATTGGTCAACCACACTCAGATGTTTGCGCTCTCAACATGAATTTGAATTGCTGGTTAGTGCTGAAAAGCTGCAGGGGGGTAGAGTATTGAAACATTGTGCAGAAATGTTAATGTGTTGACAAGATTTGCAAATTGTGTGCAAATATTGTGTATATTATGGAGCCTACTGCTTGTAAAGATAAATGTATATTTAAAAGTATTTTTTCCCTTTCAATGTGAAAGATGTCAAGATAGTCTCAAACTATCTGTCACGCTATCCAGTTAAGTTCTAAGAAGAGGTTAATTTTCATTTGAGTTATCAAAACTAATTCCTCATATTTTCAGCAGTGACAGAGTTAAAAGTAGAACAAAAGCTCTCAACCTCTCTAACTATTCTGTCTTAACAGTTTCAGAGTAGATCTTTTTTAACCTGCGATGACGTGATTTTGGGAACATGAGCGGAAACTACAGGTTTTTTTTTACACTTCTGTGAACCGATCAGCCTATCAACCGCAAACATCATTCTGACAGCCTTTTTACCTTCAGCTGAAAGTCACTCCCTAGACATACAAATGGAAAAGCAGTTTATTCACAATGTGATCCTCACTGTAACTCATATAGGCGTACTGTACATATCTACAAAAATCAAAGATTTTATACATAATCATTGTAGTAGTTACATACAGCTATCAAGAGTGATTATTTCAGCAGAAATCAAGCGCAGCAGTTGTCGCACTCTCTGTGGTAAAGTATGACTTCCTGCATGACAAGATGTATCACATGGCTGCCCCTCTGTCAGTGCTTCTATCTTACCATTAGGTGTCGGTATAACACAGAAAATCACATTATCTCCAGTCAAACCAATGAACCTGGGCACCGTGCATACTGTATCTCTGATCAAATCTGCTTTTGAAAAAGATAATATAAACATACTGTTGACACACAGCTTGGTCTGACACTGATGTCAGATGGTTTTAAGATGCAATAACATCAATAACATCATTTTTATGGCAACTAATGTTGAAAAAACAGCCTCTAGTCTGCAATACTGTTTTTTTGCAGAATATCTAATACATAGTTGTGTAGTGTGTAGTATATGAAGTATAAATGAATGTGCTCTTTATTTTATGTGCGATGTGATGTGTGTTCATGTTCTGTCAGTTTCATTAGAACAGTAAGGGGAAGTGCAGAATTTAGTCGGTGATGTCATTTCCGTTACATGATCTGTAGGGGGAAGGCCGTTGTGGTTTTAACTCAAGTTGTGTCTTCCCCTTTTCAGGGGTGTAACAACAACACGTATGTTGACTACACACAAAAATCTAGTGTTTACAAAAAAGAAAGAGCAAAGACAGCACTGAACTGAAACCATGAGCTGAACACTGATAAGATAGACAGATAAGGACATCAGCAACATTGGCATCGTGCAGTTTATTAAGTCAACCTCACCCAGGTCTGTCACAGCAGGTTTTTACACAGCGCAACTCACTTACACCAGATTTCAGCTATGTTGCCACTTCAAATGGTATTTAAAAATGACTGTCACACATTGTATTTTGATGGCTGTTACCAAAATTGTGACCACATGGTATTAGAGGACTAACACTTCACCTGTGACCCAGGCTGAATTTGACAGGGTCCAAACTCAATATGGCATTAACATCAGGGCCAGTGTGCTTTCATGTTAAGTGCCTCAAGTGAATAATGTAATAATAAAGTTGTCAAAAATAAGAGAGGTTAGCTGTTAATGAAATTTTACTTAAGCCATTAATTACTTGTTAAACGTTGTTGTATTTAGGTGTTTTAATTTGGATATTTTTTGGGGGGGTTTGGCTTTGTTTTTAATATCTTGGTACTATGTTCAAAGTGTTTTTCACATTGTATCTCTTGGATCCAATGTTTTGTTTTGTTTACCTGTCAATATTTGGTCAGCCATAACCTTACCAACGCCCCTGTGTCAGCAGATATCGGTCTTGTTCAATGACATTTAAACAGGGGGGTAGACTGAAAGTCCATCTTTTGGGCATCAATTACAAATCACCTGTGGAAAAGAAAGGTGTTCTCCAAAAGTTTGTAGTTTGATCTTTCATGGCAGATGGCAGCTGTAGTCAGCTGTAGCTAAAAAGTAGCACTGTGCAAACACTCAGTTTCTCCATAAATACACTATTTTTATGTTGCTCTAAAAGCTCCTGTCTGCAGCAGTGTATTCATGAATTTGTATTAAGCAAACCCATTGTAAATGATATACTGGTCAAGGTTATGGGAATGTTAAAGATCAGAACTGAGAATGGTGCCTCACACAAACTGCTCCAGTGGCTGATCACACTGTGTTTGTACTGAGCAGCTGCAGGGTGTAAACGAGTGTGGGCAGGGTGTGAAAGAGATAGAACTACTTTTCTAAAACCGCCTTGGTGAACAAAGGCTAAAAAAGAAAACCCACTGACTATAGCTGCCAAAGAGCAAGCTATAAAGTTTCCAGAGCCACCTTTCAGGGTGACACCGTGTGACTGTTTGATACAGTATTCATTTAAAGGGTCACTCCACCCAAAGAACACACACACACACACACAAACACACACACACAAAAAAGCTGACTTTATCACTGGTGGTATCTAGCCATGCAGATAGTTTTGGTTTTATGTGCTGAAGTTTAGAGATAAATGCCTCTGAGTCTATTTCTACTGCTATTATCTCTTTGGTAAAACATACTTCCAATAAAAATTGTTGGCAGCACAGTGTGTGAATGATCCAGACTAAGTTTTTCTGATATTATCTCTTAATGCTTTAAGCACCACAAACAAAATGGCACTGTCATTGGGGTTATGGCAGAAATTGTAGAGATGGATATCTTGAAACCTCATCAGATAAATTTAAAAATATCTGCTACTACTGTTTGTAATTTGGATGAACCAACCATTTAATAACTATGCCATTATGCCACCCCTTTAGAGCCAACAGAACTGTCTATATACTTTGTCTATATAATTGTATATGTCATACAGTATTAGGAATTATGTGTAGAAATCCACATAATATATAATAAAATACATTTTTTATTACACATCCATACAGTCATTGCAATAGCATGTCCAAGGATTCACTGTTTTATTGAGCTATTGTTATATACTATAACAATAGCAAATGGACACAGGCAGAAAAAAAACATTGTAAATATAGCTTTACATACATGTCACCAACTAAAATAACATACAACATTTGCAAACTGGGATGGGTCAGGTGGGTCCTCCCTGCACACTGGAAGGAGTGGTTCGGGTGGGTGAGGTTGGAAATAGAATTGAAGATGTTGGTATGTTGTGCTTTGTTCCTTTCTTCATTATGTACACACTGCTGCACCACCAGCCATGACTTTTCCTCTCACCTCCTCAAACAATCTGAACGAGATAAGAGAGACACGGAAAGTGTTAAAGGGATTTATTATACATGAACACACGCATGCACATGTTGTCCTTGGTGACTTTTGGCGACATTACATAGACTTACATTCATTTCCTGGAGACTTAGCCTAACCCTAGCCACTGCTTGGCTAACCCTAACCTCAACCACTGACCCAAAAATCAGCTTTTTCCTAATTGAGGACACAGCTTTTACTCCCAGTTGGACAAACTGTCCCCAATTAACTAGTCTTTGTGTCCCTGAAAGTACACACACACACACACACACACACACACACACACACATACACACACATTAACTCACCTTAAAACATAAGACCTGGACTTCTGCTGGTCCTTTAACGACACTGGTGGAAAGATAATTAAAATGAGGAGAAGGTTAAATGGGGTCATGAGGTGCTAATAATCTCTTCAGCTGGGAATGTTCTGAGAGACACTGTGTGTGTGTGTGTGTGTGTATGTGTGCGTGCGTGTTTTCCACCGATGATTATCTGGCTCGGTTTCTGCCCTCTTAGCCCATTCTCTCTTCTTCTCACAGCACTCCACTCAGCCTGTTGACTCATGGTAATGTGAAGACTTTGGCTCTGTGTCAGATCATCTGGAGTCATTTTTAGAAGCTGTGGAGTGCCGGGCTGACATCACCTCTACCCCCCCTCCACCCAAAGGCGCTCCCTGTCTAATCCCTCGTTTGCCCCTAGAGGGGCCCTCCCATGTATGGCTGTGCCGTACAGGACCGCATCCCGACACTCTGTACAGACACCCACATGATCACGTCATCTATAGGGCGCAGCTCACTCTACAAGCCTTTGGTAATGTGATCACAAGTGGACAGCTGTAAATACAGGTGTGAATGCATCCAAACACATTGAAGATGCATTAAGATCTAATCACTTGAGATATATGCAAGGGCGATCAGGCAGGCATGTGACCCCATTTGAAGTGTAGGGTGAACACACATGTCCCTGACTGCACTGAAGGTCAACTTTGTAGTGTGCATGTAGCACAACAACTGCATCCAGTTTATTTGCTTATGCCAAACAACTCAGACAAAGAACTGAGGCCTTATATTCAAGGTTAAGTACTTAAATGATTCTGCAGTCGTCCTCTAGCATAAAGACGTGATTGCAAAATGTCAAATATTTTTGTTCTGGCTGTGGTCATAGTCATTTTGCTGTGTTTACATGTAATTTAAATACTGGATTATTCATCACTCTTTGCAGTATCATTTCTCGAATGTCTTTCCAAACAGGAAACGTGGCTTCCTTTTTTCAGGTTCATGGTTTAAGATAACTCACTTAAAAAAGCAATTTTCTTGCTGGAGAATAAAGATCATGTGTACGCTAAGCCAGTTTCTGAAACTTTTAAATGTGTGCATATGTGTATGGAAGTGATTGAGGACAGCTTAAATATCACTGTGGGAGCACCAAAGTGGAATGACAAGAAAAACCATTAACTTGTTTGCTTGTGGGCACATATCATTGTATCCAGAATAATCATAAATGAAGTCAAATTTAAACAAAACAAAATTGATTTCACATTACAAACTGAACAGTTTTCCACAAAAAACAACATATTATACCTTACCTGCCCACTCATCGCATCACCAATAGACAGGTATATTTTTTAGAATATACACAATATTGGTATGAGAATAACTGCATACAAATGTGATGAGGTAGGGTAGAAACGTAAACAATGACCAAAATACATACATGCATATTCAAGTCACTGAGTGTTATTTGAATTATAAGAATTACCATTATATTTTATTTTTTAATGTGCTTTTAAATGAAGTATTGGTTCACACAAGTCTAGTTTGTGTTTAGGAGGAAGAGAGAAGAGACAGGGAAGACATATAAGAACGGGGAACTGATAGTTAACTGACAGGAAAACAGTAGCCTAGTTGACGGTCCAAACAAAGCTATGAGAGAGACCTGCAATCTAAAAAATATTTAATAATGTAATTGGCCCCTTGTGAACATGTTCTGGGTGTACAGCAGCAATTGGATGTGATATAGCGTTTCACAGAGCTGTAAAAAGAAGTCTTTCACAACCTCCAGCTACCCTGGGCATCTCTTTACCAACATGCTGTGCCATCCATCCTTTTTTCTTTGTCCCTCCTCCTCCATCTTGCCACCCACTCTCACCACTCCAAGCTTTTTTTGTTTGTTTTTTACTTTAATGGGACTTCTCTTGTCAAAGCAATTGAGATGACACAGTGAGCATGCCTCCTTGAAAGGAAACACCACACAAGCATTTGAAACACTTAAATGAAAGTGCCAATACCCTCATCCAAATGAGGCTGCCTGATAGTGTGGGTATAAATAGATTAGAGCATTAAAAACATCAAATTTGGTATTTGTATTTGACTGACATTAATCTTTGCCACATTACCACATCCAAAAGCAGGCAGGACTTGAAATGCACAGGATGTACAGAAGAGAAAGGCGGGGAGGAGGGAGAAGAAATGGGGCCGTGAAGACGAGGAAGAAAGAAGATGGTAAAAGGGGTGTTTTAAGAACACAGCAATTTATGGGTGGTCAGCACCCACTGGAGTATTATCAGTCTGCCAAACTGAAAGTCTGAAATCTAATGTATTAATGAGCGGTGTTGAACTACTGTGCTTAGTGCAGTTTTAAGGTACTTGTATTTTATGCTTCTTTATACTTCTTCTTCAATACATTTCAGTTTATGCCACAAAATATGATGCACTGTTATAGATTTAACTACCCAACAGTATACAAAACAGTTAATAGTAGCTCCACCAACTGAAAATGCTGCTTACACCAACTTTTTACATTGTGGTATCGCTACTTTTACTTAAGTAATCTGAATGTCTTTCACCACAATATCAGTCTCTCTCTTGCACAAGAATATAAGTATTTCTTTGTCTTTGTCCTTACCTCTGGATGTTTATGTTGTTGGTTTATTTTCCCTTCTCCTTGTCAGCCTCTGGAAGAATAACCTCTGTTGAGAGAGGAATACACTGTATAGTTTAATTATGTTTTTAAATTGATTTAAATTCTGGCATTGTATTACAGTATCACAGTTTCACAAAAAGGTTGTCCAAAGTCCCAACATTTAGATTAAAGAGATGTTGTAACCTCTACAGATTTAGACTGTATTTACTGTTAACTTTGGTCCTTTGGTTGTCTGCGCATACGTACGTTTGACCTCCAGTTTGCAGGAAACCACGGCCTCTCCTTGAGCATTCTTGGCTCTGCAGGTGTACACACCACCGTCGAAGCTGCAGGGCTTACGGATCTCGAGGGAGCAGATGCCCTGTTGTGCAATCTGACGAAACTTGGGGTCGTCACCAATGACCATCTGATTCTTCAGCCACTCGATCTTGGGCTGAGGGGAGGAGAGGAGACCCTTATAAACTCATTAACATCATAGTCATAGTAACCACTGGTGTCCCCAAATGCAAAAAACAAAAAATCCTCTCAGCTCATGCTGATGTTTTGAAACTAATTTGCTGATTTTTTTTTACAACATCAGCAATGAGCTAGGGGAAAGTTTGAGATTTGTTGACACTTTTCAGTGTGTCAGACAAAGTAAAGACATTATTCAATTTTACATTTAAAAAGCATTTCTGAAATGGGTGCAAGGAGAAAAAAAATCACCCTTTTATTCTAATATGAATAAATATACAATTTTCACACAAACAGAACACTTGAGAGACCGGGTGTTTAGACTGTTGTCAACTTGATTTCCAATGAGCTCAGTTAGTCTATGGTGAGTGTTACAGTTCAGTAGACTTGGAGTAACATAAGACTTTTTTTGACCCCAGGTATGTACTGCTCTGGGTTTAAGTAGCGCTCTCCCTGCATGGATTTCCTGCTGGAACTTCATGGTCCAGGTTGAATTACACGTCAGCTGATGCATTCATAACTGTTTGCCTCAACCCTTTCTCAGTGATGTATGACACATATTTAGACCTGCGTGACTACTCACTACCACTTATATATAGATGTTTCTACTATTTTAGGGAGGTAGTTAACTGACGTATTAGTTCAAATAAAGGTAAAACGTTTTGTGATGACAGTTGTATGCAAAAGTTTGGGCACCCCTTGACAAATAACATATTTTGGTGATTTTTTTTAACGAAAAGATGTAAACACAGTCTCTCTAGGATAGGAAAAAAACAATATTTTCTGCAAACATTAATGCATAGTTAATTTTTATGTCATAAATTGGACAAAAAAAAAAAAAAAGAAAATACAAACATCAATGTGGCATGTGCACCCTAAGAGTTCTGAAGTTTCAGATTCTTTTTATGAGGTCTAAGACCTTAATCAGCCCGTTAGATCTGGGGCATGTCAGTTGTCATAAGGAAATGTCAGTTGGTGCCAGTTTCAAAGCTTCACAAATACTCTGACTCTTCAAACCTTGCACAAACACTCAGCCGTGTGGTTAAACTGAAAAACCTGTTTCGGTTTAACCAGTGACCATGTTCTCTGGTGACTTTCATGGGATGTGTCGGGGTTGTCAGTGTTGTCGGGGTTGTCGTGGTTGTTGTGGTGACGGAAGCCATTGAAAACATGAACAGAACATGTATGTGTCCTCCTAAAGTCTTAAATTATCTTATGTTCAACACAGTATGTTCGTCTGATCCTTTTTTTTATTACATTATGTAAATTAATTGGAGCTTGGCTAAAGTTCAGTCAGGAAGATTTTCTTTTGCATGCCAGGTGTAGTACTGTTGCTCTGTCATACTCATCTCTCACGCATGCTGGCTCTATTTCCTAGCTGTCAATGCCCATGGGCGCAGTTTGAGTTTCAGTTGTCACCAGCTGATCATTTCTAACAGTACAGCAACGCATTTTCATTGTTAGCTGGTTGTTGTCTTTTTAAATATGTTTCTGTCTCTCTGCTTTAGTCTGGCATGCAGCTGTTATGCGTGCCCCTCCACCTCCCCATCTCCGCCCATTCCCTGCAGGATCATCAGTCTCATCAATTCATCAGCTATTAGTCGCATCCGAAGTCATCAGCCACCACCACCACCTGTGTCTGGATTCCATGGGGGGGGATCTGCTAAGGGACGATGTCCTCAAGGAGTCCAAGCACCAAAGACTTATGACTATCATTTCTATTTGTATAATAAATATCATCTTTTTTCCATTCACTTGTCTCTCCTGATTGAAATGGTGTTGCCAACAAGAAACATTCACATTTCTTCACTTATTTTTCTGAAATCAATCTTTTTAAATAACTTCCTTGAGATGAAACGCTGAATCTTGCTGCAGTATCCACACTGAGGGTCACTTGTTAAACCGAAACACCTGTTAACGATCAAAACTTTAAATCAAAACATTTAATTAAAACGGAATCATGCTTGATTTAACATTGATGACATTGGAAAGTGACATTGTTAGAGCCCTGGACTTTCCCATGAGTAAAACCAGGAGGAAGACATTTTAAAGGTAGGAACGGACTTCAGTTGTTTCATCTGTTTGTGTATGTGTGTGTGTGTGTGTTTGTGTGAGAGAGATGGTCTAAACTGAGCCAGTCTGTACCTTTTGGTGACGTAGTTTCTGTATCGTATATGTATGCTTCACTATGGACTTATACTTGTATTTGATACTGCAACAGTCATAAAATTAAAAAATTAAATTGCAGTCATGAATGATTGTTGATGCAATATTGTATACAAATTAAGCATGACTGATGTTTGTACAGGTTGGACGGGTGGACGGTAATTGAGTCGTAATGGTACGGTTGGGGGGTTCCCGTCCTGGGCCCTGCCACGGGCTGCCCATAAAAACCAAATGCCCCGCCAGTGACTTTCCTCTGGCACCGGGACTGGATAGAAGTATGCAATGGAACATCTACAGACGCCTGATGCATTTTGGAAACAAGTGCTGTGGACTGATCAAGTTAAAATAGAACTTTTTAGCCACAATCAGCAAAGGTATGTTTGAAGAAAAAAGGAGCAGCATCTCATGAAAAGAACAGCTTGCCAACTGTTAAGCATGGAGGTGGATCTATCATGCTTTGGGGTTGTGTTGCAGCCAGTAGCACAGGAAACATTACATGGGTGGAGGGATGAATGGATACCACCAAATACCAAGTCTAAAAGCAAACATCACACCGTCTGTAAAAAAGCTGAAGCTGAAAAGAGGATGGCTTCTATAACAGGATAATCATCCTAAAAATACTTCGAAATTCACCATTGACTACCTCAAGAGACGCAAGCTGGGGGTTATTCATCACAGACCCCTGACTAACACATAATTAAAAATCTGTAGGTAGATCTTAGAAGAGCTGTGCATGCAAGAAAGCCCAAGAATATTGCAGAACTAGAAGCCTTTTGCAATGTGGAATGGAAGAAAATCCCACATAGAAGAATTGAAAGACTTTTAGTTGGCTACAAAAAGCAAGCTGTGATATCTGCCAGAGGGGTGTTACTAAGTACTGACTATGTAGGGTGCCCAAACTTTGGCACATGCCACAATGATGTTTTTATTTTTTTAGTTTTGTTCAATTTATGACATAAAAAATATCTATGTTTGCTGAATATATTCCATATTGCAGAGAGGCTGTGTGTTTACATCTTTTCAATTAAAAAAATCACAATCAAAATATGTTATTTGTCAAGGGGGCGCCCAAACCTTTGCATACAACTGTATGTTCAGTAAGTTATTCTCTGCTGAAACATAGATCAAATTTTTCTCTCAGCGTTTGGAGATATGAATGTTGGTAAGTGTTAATTTGACACTGTAATATCCTTTTTTCAGTTGGAAATGTTTCTGCACGTACCAGGATGTGGGTGGAACATTTAAAATGGAAAATGACTTGATTTGAAGGTCTAAAACTAGGTTAAACAAACACTGTAAAGTGAACACATGTTATCTGTTGATGCTTCTCTTCCTATGTTACCCTCAGTGAAAGAGGAGGTGAAGGATGATGTTTTCATCCTGGGTCTTAGCCCAAGTATATTTGATCCTTTGGCAGTGAGGGGAGATGCTGCTGCTGATGAGGTTGATGATAATTTGCAAACCAACACCTCCAACACATGTTAGTGTTGCTAGTGATGGTTTTCCTGTAGGACCTGTGGGTTTTATGTGATTGCAGCAGTTGAGAAAATCACCCCAAAATCTGTGATAAAATGATTGAATCAGGAATTAGTCGGTGAATGCATTATGATTTTAAGAAAAAGAAACTGACAGTGAAGGAAAAGGGTGGGTAGGATTTTGATATATGTGAAAATACATTTTTAGCCATGCTATCAGCAAGGCTCGATGGATAGCAATGTTGGTCAATCCACCACTTTGGTCCATATTGAAATATCTGAACAACTATTGGATGAATAGCCATAAAATTTGGTTCAGACATTCACATGCTCCTAAGGATGAATTGTAATACCTTTGGTGATCCCTTAACTTTTCATCTACATGTAGTGTCATCATCAGGTCAAACTTTAAATTTCTCCAATACTTTAGTTTATGACCAAATACCTGTTGACATCAACCTGAGCTGCACTTTGTAATTAGTGCTAATTAGGGAAGCTAACATGCTGAAATAAGATGATGAACATGGTAAAAATTGTATGTGCTAAACATCAGCATGTTAGCAATCTTCACTGTTAACCTTTAAAGGTCAGTTCAGTTCAGATTAAATGGTATTGCCATTTAAAGATGAAATCTATCCTTTGGCAATGCATCTTGCATGTCTGGGACTAAATCATTAAGTTTTTTTATTTGACAGAGTTAATTGACAAAACAATGTAAATTTCCCCTGCTCTAATTATCTTATTTTCCTCTGTTTCTTTCCTGTCCCTTCCTGTTTCTGTCTTTGGACATGCATGTGGCTGGATGTTACAGGGACAGTCAGTCACACTGATAACAGTGCTGCAGTCTGAAAGGGTGGCAAAAATAGTATCTTCTGTGATACATCTCCACTTAGCCATTACAGGACAACAGACTATACCTCTTATCGCTGTCTCTTCTTTGTCGTCCCTGCCTATCTTCCCCAACATACTCTGCCTCTATACATGACAGCTCTTTATCAGAAAGAACAGGGCAACTTATCACAATACATGCCTTGCTGCTGGACCTCCTCATCAGTTCTTAATGGGCTGTGGACTCTGAGCCAGGGAGGAGACTGCGACTCAATAAACACATGCTATAAAACACTCACACCCCACATAAGTGTGAAATAATTCATTCTATAAAGATTTTTTTTTTAAAAAAAAAGCATGAGAAAGGAAGTGCATGCTTGAGTGGAAGAGAGAGAAACTGAGAGAAACGGAAATTTTATCTTATGTAATTCAAATCTTTGTAATTAACATTGAGGGATTAACCCGTGACAGCAGTTTCATATGTACGGGTTTAAACATGGGTTAAGTACACATTCAGAGTATGTGGGTCTCCTGTATGACAGGGGTATTACATGTCTGTCTCTCCATGGTCTCCCACGGACAATCAGTGGATATGTTTTCTCACAGCTGCTACTACTGGATTGCTCTGGCTGCAGAACTTGAATGCGCTTATCCACAGGGAGAGGCAGGGAGGACTCATTTAGACATGGTGAGTCTGCGTTTAAAGACCCTAATTTCAGAGCCCAGGGCGTGAATCAGCAACTGGGTCCTCTTCCATGCAGGCATCCACTTGGATGCATACTGACACATGCCACTTGAAAAAAATCCCACCACTGTTTCTGGACCTCCTCAGCTGTCTTTGAAACATCTCTCGACCAGCCCTTCCCCATCTTTTCATGGTTCTTCATGTTGGCTGTTGTGGTCAAACTGGGGCTCCTGTTTAAATTTGTCTTAACTACACTGGCATGTGGAGACTGTCCTGCAGACTGCTGCTGTCCTTGGTGAGTAGCCAAGGACAGCTAGGACGCATAATCAACCGTATTTCCACCGTGGCCTGCCACCTAAGCCGTCTGCGTCAGTCAGACAACTGTAAAGATATGTTTAACCAGAGCAACAGCCGCCAAGAACAGTGAGAGACAAATTGAAACTTCACATAGACATACCAGTGTTAGCCCTGCCCCAGTACTGCAGTACATCATTATAGCAGTGATATTAATACCTCATTTGAAGAGCATACTCAAATGATTATCGAAGGGCCCTGGTAAGAACAAAGTTGTTTAAATATAGGATGAAAAATGTTATAATATAATTTTAGCTGTATGCAGCATAAAAATATCTCAGAACTTTCCAGGACAAAACCTTCCTCTCTCCACAGATGTTTCCCCAGCCTTATGTCAAGTGAGCATGTGCTACATCCAATCACAGGTGAAAACAGTAGCCAATCAGCAGCTCAGCGTAGCTCTCAGTAAGACATAATAAGAACACCATTCTGGACAAGATAATAGAAACATGAGCACAGAGCGCATATTAACCTGAGCAGGATACACAGGGGGTCATGGGCATGACACATGAAACAATATACTAATCCACGGGCCTCAATGCAAGCTGCAGTGTGTGTATGGGCAGTAAGTGTATGCCTGACCTTGGGGGATCCACGAACAGAACACAGCAGCTTGGTGGTGTATCCAACAGTAGCAGCACGGTCGCTGAGGGGTGTGGTGAACTTGGGGGCCTCGGAGAAGTCGTGCTCCGGGTACTCAGGAGGCTTGTAGACAATACCTGAGAACACACAGAGCAAGGTCAAGATCTCGTATTGTTTGTGAAGTTACAACACCAGTCTAAATGCCAGTACCTTTAAAGTGGTAACTAATACTAAGTGTTTATTTGAATACAATTCTCAATCCAGACATGATCCTTCTGTACATATCAAAAGCCATGATAATTGGTGGCGGCACTGGAAAGTTTGCTGCTGTGAAGCAGCTGCAGTCATGTGACATACACTACACAGAAGTAGTGGTTAGCCACAAGCACCTAACGTGTGTCTCAGTGTTTTTAACATCTATATTTGTGCAATTCTGGTATTTTTTCATTTAGAAATGTGCCAATTATTTGTATACAACCCTTGTATGCACTGCTGCATTATTTCCTATCATCAGATGCTCGAAATTTATTCACATCCCTACTCACGTCACCTAAAAGCACAAGTACATGTTACAGAATAGCCTTCAATAGGGATAACTGAAATCAATATCACAATAATAATACTACTAAAAATGAACCGCCAACTATTTTGATAATTGATTAATGAAGTAAAGAGAGTAAAGAGTTAAGCAAGTAAAAATTCCAGCTTCTTAAATGTGAATATTTTCGGGCTTCTTTAGTCTTTTATGATAGTAAACTAAATATCTTTGGGTTGCGGACTGTTGGTTGTGACAAAACAAGACATTTCAGGTTGCATCTTGGGTTTTGGGAAACAGTAATAGTCATTTTTCACTATTTCCTGACATTTTATAGACCTGGCAGGGGTAGGAGAACCTACGGTGGCTGTGAAACTCGCAAAAAACACAGCCCTCTCTAGAGCCAGTGTTTGGTTTGTCCATTCTGGGCTACCGTAGAAACATGGTGGTGCAATATGGCAGTCCTGGAAGAGAACCCGCTCCCTATGTAGATATAAAGGGCTCAATCTAAGGTAATGAAAACACCACAATTCTTATTTTCGGGTGATCATACACTAATTAAAACATAATTATGAATAATGTATTCCATTTCTACCAAGTCCGTTCTGCTAGATGCCACTAAATTCTACACACTGCACCTTTAATCGATTAATCAAGAAAATAATTGACAAATTAATCGATAATGAAAAATAATCGTTAGTTGCAGCCCTATTTAAAATGTCTTAAAAATAAAAGTAAAAAAAAAAAAAACATTGCAAATGTTCTCAAATGAATCAAAAATTAATTTGCCACTGTTGTGTTGCCATAGGATATCATTATGATATGATCAATACTCTAAAAGTATAGATAAGAAACCCAACAAGTCACGACCTTTCAGATTACATTCTTGAGAGTGAAACTCAACCACACCTACATCACTGAATGACAGTCCTTGCAGGGAGGCAGGCACAGGTAAATATAAACACACCAACACACACACACACACACACACACACACACACACACACAGGAAGAGAAACATTTACTCTGGCAGCTGTCTTAATGTTGTCTCAGCCTCTCTTGGCACCTGCCACTGGCCAAGACTGACTTACGATTCAAACAGTGTCAAGGGCATTTCCACTCCTCAAGTCTTCACTTTAACTACACACACACACATACTCAAGAAGACTGCAGCTCATTAAAATAATGTCACTATAGTGCCCACTTATACTGCAGTGCTACCACTAAAACTCTTTATTGTATCAACAAATTAACTCAAAAATTAGAGAACGAATCAAAAGAAGGTCACCTGTCTTCTGGATAGTGGCCACGTCCTTGGTGATGGCGCTCATTTCACTGATGCCCACTTGGTTCTCAGCAAACACCCTGAAGGAGTACGAGTTTCCCATGATGAGGTCTGAGACAGTGGCCGTTAGCCTGTGATAGTGCTCCAGCACTGTGAACCATTCCTGCAGCGGAGCAGAGCCAGTTTAGTACAGCACAGACAGAAAACTATACTGTGATGTATCCTTATAGGATCAGTTATTAGTGAGCTATCATTACCAATTATTAGCCTGTCTTATGTTTTCTGTCTGACTTTGATATACATCTTTGTGCTGGCAGTTACATTTTAGCTATATAAATTTGATGTATTATTATTGTTATTTTCATTTTGACAGGCAATGTGATCTAATTCTACCTAATCGTTTCCTCCTTCCATCCATTCAGACATCTGTTGCGGAGCTCATACGTAAGGATCACAAAGGCCTGTTTTAGGCTAATTCTCTAAACACGTCATTGTACCACCATGAATTAAAGTGTGACTTTCTGTGCATGTTTGTTTGTTTTCAAGTGTGTCCAAGAGAGTGTATTTTAAGTTCTTGGCTCTGGTAGTATTTTGCTAAAAATTTTAAAGGCTCCCTGGCAGCAGTATCCCATCACATTGCTGCCAGAACCATTTTTGGCACCATGACTCACAACTTTAAAAAGACCTATTAACATTTTGATAGACTGTCAAGTAAACCCCAGAGAAAAAAGGCACACTGAAGTAATCCAAGGCAGATCTACTGATTAGAGGCGTTTATCCGTATTGTATGAAGAAGAAAATGGGATTGGGGAGCAGTTGATGTCTAAATATTTTGCACATCTAGATCACCTCATATTACACATGTACATGTTAATGTTTCCAGTTGAATCAGTAGTTAATCAGCTGGATGAAGTGTCAGTATGCTGGAAATTAATTAGTTGGATGAAACATCGGACAGCAAAAGTGTTTATATCTGTTCCAAACAGTCTTCATAGAGATATAGACTAGCTCAAATATATCATTTTTTCAGACAGTCTCTTGTGAAAGGGGTTGCTCAAACATTGCTGATGTTCGCACCTCCACACACAAGTTAGAAATTGTCAAACGCAGCACCCCCAAATTCTGCTTCAGATGCTGTTCAACACCTTAACCCCCCCGATGCAAATAAAATATCCAAAATTGTCTTCCCATATGGCTGGGCTTTTGAAAAAAAATCTCTTTCTATTCCACAATTTCCATTCAATTTGTATAATGTCTGCAACTCCACACACGGTCTGACAACATGATTAGTTTGGTGTAAGACGGTGTATTTGTATGTGAGCTCAGGCCGTACCCCGGTCTTCTTGTCGGCCTTCTGGATGGTGTATCCTGTGATATCAGTGTTGCCATTATCCTTGGGAGGAGTCCATTCCAGAGCAGCGTTGAAGCCCCAAGTGTCCACCAGCTTTACACTGGCAGGAGGACCAGGCAGCTCTGAGGAGACACATTACTGTTAACTATTACTTAAAAAGATTCAAATCATCACCAGTGTGTTCCTAAAAGTACGAAAGGTCTCTGCTCCCAAAAATGACTCATATATTTGTATGGTAACACCTCTAAAGTCAGCTCGCACATTAAACACCAACAGCTGACAGCTGGCTCAAGCACTCTGGGTCAAATGGCATCATTGTTAGAGGTGTGATATATGTGGGCGAGTGCTTTGGATTTCATTTGGAGGAAGTCACAAGTCTTAAAACCAATGAGGCGTGTGTTTGTCAACAAGTCCGCTAAGGAGATTCAACAGTGAGGTCTGAAATTCATTCATACATGTCGCACGCACACGCCTGCTTCCATATGTGTGCTTGTTTATGTTGTGTTCAAACATACGTTTGCCATGTGCGACTCACCAACAATCTGAAGGGTGAGGGTGGTTCTATCTTCAAAGCTGTCCACCTTAACAACCATCTCATAAACACCAGAGTCCTCTCTTTGAGCTCCACGGATAAACAAGATGCTGTCCTTGGTGCTGTTCCTGATGTTGACCCTCTTTGGATCCAAAGGCTGACCATCCTTAGACCAGGACACGATAGGTTTGGGCTTTCCCTGAGGAAAGAGATGAGGAGATGAAAGGTAAAGTGTGTGGTGACTGTAAAGTTCTCTATGTTCACTGTACATGTTCCTCATGGGATATTCAGTATGTAATATCTGTGTGCTGGCTTACAAGAAACGGGATGACCAGGTTGATCTGCTCTCCAACCTTCTTGATATAGCGAGATCTGAGAGTGCGGGGCATGCGGATCTTGGGGCGGTCTGAAAAACAAGAAGTCAAGTCAAGCACGTTTTATATTCTGATGATCTGAATCTGATTTGTTGCACTTGCTGATACATTTTTGAAAAAAATGACACGACTAACTCAATCATCCACTTGACAGCTTCAGCCATCATTACAGCGTACAGTGCACTAATTTCAAAGTGTACTCTTCCCACTCGTTTTACAAAGAGGGTCGGTCATGTTTGTGCAACATGACAGGTCAACAAGCCCTAAATAGACTGGCCACTGCTAGCAAAAAGCTTCATCACAGAAGGAGCTCAAATTTAAGCACCAACTTAGTTAATAATTGTTAAAGGATGATGATCCTGTTTTGCATTTATAAACAGTATAAACATTTAATAAATAGCTTATAATAATTATAATGTAGTTGTAAGAAGCTATAAGGACATTTTTAACTGGGGATGGTGTATAAACAGAGCAGTATAACACAGTTGTAATGATATAAAATATGTCCTTATATGTGCTTTTAACTACATTATAGTGTGTTATAAACAATTTATTTAATGTTTGTACTGCTTGGAAATGCTAAATTGGGAATTAAAGGTATTATAGTAGTGTTACCACATTTAATATCATAAATATTGACATTTAAGTTTCATTGATGATAATGACTAGTAATACATAAAAATGGATGTAGGGAATCTAGCTGGACAAAGTTCCTGTGTCTGTGCGTGTGAGGAAAAGTACAGTATCTAGGCAGAGAGGCAAAGGAAGAAGACCCTGCATCCAGCAGCTCTTAAAATAGCTTTAGTGACGAGAAAGTCTTGGATGAACCCTGACAAGTGTTCCCTCATGTCATGCACAAAGAAGCAGCAGGAGGATGTCATCACTTTCAACTGATTGGTCCAACATCATATCTAGAGACACTGAAGTACAACAGACTCTAAACTGCGGTGACTGCTGGTGTGTTTTAGCTGTAAATATAATCTTGTGGATGAAATTGGTTGAGTGGTTGAGACTTAGCAGCGATATTTATTTATGCTGGATGGTTTGGTTCAGGCTGGGTGCTAAGTATCAAGAACTGCATCCCTCGCATGTTTCTGCATAAGCAGCAAACGTCTGAAAAGCTCTTTGGGCTTACAGGATATATAAAACCACAGAGCTGCTGCCCTCCATCACCTTTCTCACCCTGCTCCAGCCACTGTCTCTCCTCATCAAGACGTCTTCTGATCTGAGCCCAACGACATCCTTTCCATTTTCTTATTGCTTTTCTGTCACACTCTTTCCCTCTGTTGTACTCCATCTCACTTGGTTTCTTGCCCACTCTGTCTCATCCTCCTTGTCCTAACATTTGGTGCTATAATTCAGGCTGTTGGGACCTTGCTGCACATTGCTGCAGGGATCTGCCTCCGGGAACCATCATTCCCAATAAAGTCTACCTCCAGATTTGGCTCAAACACTAATCCGCGCTAATCAGCACACTTCCCAGCAATGCCCAGAAGTGTTGTTGACATTACAGCATCCAGTAGCCAGCAAGTCCTCCTGCAAACATTCTATAATCTGTCTTTGTCTCTGGATAAAAGTGTCTTTGTGGGGGGCTTTCAGCATATGTGGGACAGTGTGTCTTTATCAAAAGCTTGTACATGTATGTGGTTGTCTGGTCAGGACAGTGTGTGACTGACACACAGCTGAATTTAACCCCCACAAGCCACCCAGAATCCGTCAATTAGGCTCGTGTTTCGCTCCCCTCAGTTGACCAGCAGTTCTGGTTGCATGACCGCATTTCTCCACTAAACTTTCCTGTTTGTTCGCAGTAGTTTGAACCCCAAGCAGGAAATAGACAGTCAGAGACAGTAAGCTGTCCTTCTGAAAGTGGATAACTGGGATAACTGTCAGCTCAGGTCTACATGTCAACGTGACTCAAAGTGTGAATGCTGATGGAAATTCACAGCTCCGGTAGCAAAACCAACTCTGGTTTAAACAGAGTATCACAATGTAATTTTAAACATACTGTATCCAACCAGCTAGATAGGAAAGATATACAGACTGGAGCTGGGTATCGAACTTTTTTGGGCAACAGAATATCAAAACCGTCAAGCACTGAAAACGGGAATCAAACGCCTCAGATCTGTAATCTTGTTTGCATATCATTCATGATTTAAATCATAATATTAGATTAAATCTCGATGAGGTGAAGTTCTTGTACGACTGCTTGTGTTTTGACACCATCTGAAATCGAGAAATTTGGTTTCTCTTCTAAACTGAAACACGACTAGCCATGCTAGTGGCTCTGTGAGGCTGCAGCATTTAGGCACAATGTTAGCATTTTTGAGCTACATGCTAACATCAGCATGCTCAGTGTTACAATACAAACATGCCAATGTTAAGCAAGTGTAATGTTTACAATGTTCACCATTTTAATTTTAGCGTGTTAGCATGCTAACATTAACTACTCGGCACTGAACACAAAGCCTGATGGGAATGTTATCATTTTTGCAGGTATCTTGTCATATAACAAAGTATTAAACAAGTAACATTTTTGACCTGACGATTGTGCTGGGTGAGAAATGAGGGGATCTGCAAAGTGATTACAATTCATCTTGAAGGGGACATGAATGTCTGCTAAAAAATTTCAAAGAAATCAATCTAATAGTTGAGATATTTCAGTTTGGAAAATTTCAGTTGTTTCCATTCCTGAAAGCAAAGTATCAAAAAAAGTATATTTTTTACTATGAGCACTGACAATCTGGGATTGCGTTGGAAATAGCATTAAAAAAATTACAGAGACAATGAAATCTTTAAAAATGAATTGTTATCATATGCTATGGATATGTTTATATAATGTCATTAAGTGATACCTGCCAGACATCATAGATAAACTGCCATAAGTTTTAGTGAGAAAGTGACAGTTGCACTCACGAGTCAATAAAGTCAATAAAGTCAATAAAGAATATGGCTTCCAGATGGCTCATTAGCCAAATGATTTCCTTTACCTGACAGAGACTGCTATTAAATCATCTTGAACACTGATGCAGCACTAACCAGACAGTGACTCACTGCAGCACCCATGTGTGAGACTATGTGGTGCTGTGGTGAAACAGATCTTGTTCACTATAAGAGGAAAAGTGTCTGGGTCTAGTGTTTTTCTTTGGTCATGTGACTTGTATATCTATATCCTAGAAATGCAATATTGACTACAATCAGATAATCAATTAAGGTTCATGTTACATACAAAATACATTTTATGTCTCATCTTGTTACCTTCGTGACAAATCTCTGTAAGTCCTTTAAGGTGTTACCAGCCACAAACAAATACTCAAAGACTGCTGCTATGATTTAATAAAATAAAAATACAAGTAGACATTTTGTGAGTGCACAACCTAGTTATATGTCATACCTGCTGAAGGTGTGTGTACATACAAGTGAAAGCATGTTTTACAGCTAATGAAAGGTCTTGTCAGCACCTGTGGGATTTATGTGCATACATCTGTGCAGTCCATTTGAAACCCTGGTAGTTAATACTACCTCTGTCTCCCTGGTTGCAACATGAGTATTTTAAGGATAGGTCATAAGTTACAACTATCAGAGAGCTCCTGATAAAGACAGGGACAGACAAGTTTCTTTATTTACACCAAAAACTAAAAAACAACAACAAAAAAACAACACCTTTAGGGAAATTTTGACTTTTGGGGAGAAATCCAAGAAAAAATTTGACTTTTCACATCTATTCCTTTTGCTAATAATCTCATACTGTATGTTTAACATAAGAGTTTAGCCAAACTTTGTCAGAGTTTGTATGTAGTATGACAGATTTTCAAAGTTTGGTCTGCACTTTCTCAATGTTTACACATGCTCATGATTGCAGTTTGGGCTTTTTATATATTCCTCCCTGCATTTCTAAACTGAGTGGAATTTTCCTTTAAGTAGATACCTATAAGTGGCCTGTTTTATAGTTTGGAAAATGACATTTGGCTGCTACTCACCAACAATCTCACGGATTGGCACAGGCTCCACAAGAGTACCAGGTTCACTGCGGCCACCAGGGTTTACAGCTATCACGCGCACATGCAGCAGGTCACCGGCTGTCAGATCCTTGATGCAGTAACGGTGAGCTGGTATCACCTCCTCATTAGCTACAACCCAGTCTGTTGCTGCGGGGAAAAAGAGTTTGAGTTATTATGTGGCTTTTAGTGCTATTTATCACTTTTGCTGTGCGTATATGTGACATGATAGCATGGAAGGCTGCAAATAATTTTCTTCCTATAGGTTTTTTTTCATTCATCTAAGTGTAAAACATCCCTTAATGGGATACGTTAAGTGGTTTATCGCCTGTCGACACACGTTTACAAACAACTTGCCCATAAGGAGTACACTGTGACTGCCATGATGAAATCTCAGAAGGCATGCTGTCATCTGAGCAAACGAGCACTTCTAAAAGTGGTGTCAGGAGATACAGTGACAGCCGGTGAAATGCTGCCTGCCGTATACGGCCTGGACCCAGCGATGAGTCTATCTGCCCTCTGACACTCCGGGGACAGGTGCAGCCTCGCAGCCTCACATACTGTACGTACACACAAAGCACATGAATGTGTTCACTAGCGTTTCCAGACTTACTTCCATCCTTGCAGTACTCAATGGAGTATCCGTCCAGGCCGGAGTCTCCAATGGTCTCGGGTGTCTGCCAATTGATGGTGAGGCTGGAGTTGTTCACATCTTCCACAGATACGTTCAGAGGAGCGCTGGTGGGGGCTGAAGGAGATTTAGACAGTGTAGATTAATTAAGGGGTGTAGTGGATGAGAGTAAGATGAGATGAAATTACACAGAAAAACAAAAAATGCTCTCCATTCTACATCACCATTTGGGATTTAATTTCAAACATATTCAATACTGCATATCAATTTCCATAATGATTCATCATCTGATGTTATTATTATGTCAGTAATCTTATTATCATCCTGTCAACAATGGAGTTTAGTTGAATTAAATCTTTGTGCCAAGTGCCAACAATTTTCCATCATCCTATGAATCATCTGGGAGGAGTAGTTGCAACACATTTCAAATGGTGTGTATCTCACTGGAGCTGGAACAGAAATGTTCACTATGTCATCTCTCAGTGACTTTGATTTGGTGTTCGAAGCAGAGCATAAATGTTGGTGTTACCTGGAGGAGGCGGGGGTGTGGGCGCTTTGGGTGGCTCCTCAACTACGGCAGCTTCTGCTGGAGCAGCTAGCGTTAAAAAAACAGCAGGTCTTAAAAAGCGATAAATAACCAGAGCATCTTTTCCAATAGTAACATTCCAACCTGTAACTTTTCAAAACTACATTCACAGTCAGATTTTAAATTTGGATGAGCTACTGCATGCGGATCACTGTGGGTTTCTATTGGAAAAGATATCAAAGGGTTCAAAGTTTTGTTAAAAATATACTGGGCGTCACAGCTGGGGAAATGCATGATGGATAGCACTTGATTGATGCCATATTAAATAAAGCAGTCGTTGTTTGTGAATGTTTGCAGAGTACTTTGTGACTGAGTAGTTATGCTGCCGTCTGTGTGGTGGTTTATGTTTACCGTCTGCGGGAGCATCTGCAGCGGGGGCAGCAGCACCGTCTTCAGCGGCGGGAGCAGCAGCTAGTGTTAAAATGCCATTAGGGAAGCCAGTTAATGACCTACATTATGACGTTACTCGTGCAAGGAATCAATCAGATTCAAGCTAATTGAATCAAAATGTACACCACTGAAGCAAGCAGCAGGACAGCGCAGTGGGGACGAAGCTTTCTGTATTTCACAGTGACAAGAATGGAGGATGAACACATTTTAAGACCATTACATGTTAACATAAAGAAACATAATGGATTGTTGAAAAAGACCGAAATAAAACATGAAAATGTACACATGAGGAAGTTTACAGATAGAAATACTAGTAAAGACAACAAGTCAAAAGCAGGTAACACACAGCATGTGTGGGAGAAAGTTGGACACACAAACACATATCATGCCTGTGGTGTGTGTTTACCCTCTGTGGGAGTTGTTGAGGCGGCTCCTTCCTCAGTGGCCATGGTATCAGCAGAGGTTAGGGGTTACATGTTGAGGTTAATAGGCAAAAACAATACCTGTCGTTCTACTACATCCACCACTTATGTACTTTACCATCAAGGAATGGTGAACAACAGAGTCTTTAAATGTAATAAAATAGAGACGCCTTCTACTGCAGGAGGACAGGCAGAGTAAGAGAAGTCAAAAACCAGTAGAACAATAATGAACAAATGGGGAGTAACTGGTTGATCTCTGGATCTAGCAGTACCTGGGTGGTGATGTAGATATCACTGGTGGGTCCAGCAATGCAGCCATTGTATAGGTCCCATAAATTATGTGCTGCAAGTTGTTCCTTTACTTCTTACAGGAACTGTGTCTGCAGACGCAGACTGCACGGACTTGGGCAGGACTTGGCTGTGTCATTGTGAATGTAAGCAGATTAATGGTAGCATTAACAGTACTGTGATTTATCCTCAGCAAGGGTAGTCACATTTTTGCAGCTAGTAAAGAAGTTATTTCTATATCTGGAGAAAATGGCCTTGACAAAAGCAGTTGTGGTCTATTAAGTTAATTAAAGTCCACTGCTATTTCCAGTCTCCAGCAGTCCTGCAACATAAACAGTTCAACCACTGATGCCCAGAATGTCTTCATAGACACAGATTCGTGTTGATATTATACTATACCTCGTGATGAAGTGACATTAGAGCAGATTCTAGTCTTCACTGGTAGCTTCACATCATGTAGTGATGGACTACCACATTTTGTAAGAATATTTCAGGTCTGTTAAAAGAGCAGGGCTAGTGTATCCTTTGACACCAGCCAAAGTCAGCTGCATTCACCTATTTTATCAATGGTCAGTTATACTGTGTGAGTTAGTACTGAAGCATACAAGCTGAATGTGAGTGCAACATCAATAAATAGCAGAATTCTGTGCTTTAAATTCGCCCAGAGATCCTGCACCCCTGCACCCCTGCAGGATCTCTGGGATACTTGAAATTTCAGGAGCCATATTGATCATCAAGTGCAAGATAACTCATGATGTCACTATTGATGCATGCAGAAGAAGACCAACTGTTAAACGGGTGTTAAACGTGTAAAAACTGTTTGTATGACTGATACTGTTCATATAGCTTTATGTGGAAAAGACCATGCTCCCAAATTCTAGTCACTTATGAATGTTTAATTGTAAGTCCCTGCATGACTGAGATTTAATCAGATTTAATAAGCAAACCAATTACACTTTAAACCAAAAACGTTGACTAGTTGAGATTAGTAAAGTCAACTAACTCAAGTTAATTTTCAAGACAGATTTCCGCAGTTATGATAATGCCTTTATCTCCTTGCTTCAGTACCTGGAGCGCTTCCCTCAGCAGCGGGGGTGTCCTCTGCTGGGGCGGCGGGCGCTCCCTCTCCCTCCTGGCCTGCAGGAGCTGCCTCTCCCTCGGCTGCAGGAGCTGCCTCTCCCTCGGCTGCAGGAGCTGCCTCGGCTGGTGCTTCGGCTGGGGCAGCTTCCGCAGGTGCAGCCTCTGCAGGTGTTTCCGCAGGTGGGGCCTCTACAGGAGCGGGCTCAGGCTCCGGGGCGGGCTCAGGTGCCTTCACCGGAGCCTTCTTGGCTGGGGACTTCTTGATGGGCGCAGGTTTGCCTGGCATCGTGCTGACAGACGGCCAGTTCCTCTGGATGAAGAAGCCAGCAGGGGTTTAGGTAATATATATAGAGTGTGAGGGTTGGTGGGCTTGTTGGGAACTCCACCTCCTCCATTCCCAGACTTTGATACCCACCTCCTCATTTGAGTAACATCCTAATGCCTGTTTTGACCTGGAACCTGGTCAGCAAAACAGAGGCAGCACAAATCCTAGCTCAGTTTGACGTCAGTAACACTTTAAAAAAAACATGGACAAGAAATAAAACAAACATTTAAGAAGTTATATGATGAAAAATAGCATCCCATTCTGATACAATGGCCTAATAAACGGTCACAATAGTATTGGCGCCCTCATGTGGACAACATAAATAAGCAGACAACCAAGACAGTGATGTGAAGAATGGCATGACTTTATTGTGTCCATTGTTCAATGTTAGACATATGGGATTTGATGTGGTTATAGAGACATGCCATACAACCATTATTAGGCCCCCTTTTAAGTCAAGTGCTTCTTCCTTCTGGAGGAAGACAATAAAACCACCAAGGAGGCCAATTTTTCTGCATACAGGGGCCAAGCCTTCTCTTAGATCTCTACACTTTTTTTTTTTTGAGTGATTGTTGTCGCAGATGCACTGACTATTTACAGTGTTTACAACATTGATGTCATGTACAAAAGAGAAAGAAACCTTTACAAATATTTGCATAAGAAAAACAAATGTCTGCTCTTAAAAAACAAACGTGAAAAGAGGAAGATATCCAGTTATTAAAAATCCTTCGCCTGTGGTAAGGTTAAGCGTGGTAGGTCCAATGAAACAACACTTTGGGAACACACCAGGGATACATGCATTGATGTTACATCTCCATCTCCAGAGTAATATCTGTTCTTACACTGCTTCTCACTCTCAGGCAACTCCTCAAAGATGTCCAGTCTTTCATACTTATGGTTCTTGAAGTTTATAACGGCATCAAATCGCACGCATACACCGCTCAGCAGTCCAATCATGATACACGCGTTAACTGATACACACACCGTGATTACCAGCCAAAAAGGTCAAAACAGATACCCACTCTCCACCCAAATCTGGGCATCAAGGTGACAAGATTAAAGCGACATCAGAGTAGGTGAGAAGAAGTGATGATGTATCTTCTTCTAAATCTAGGCCTCCGTGTGGTAGATCGAAGTAGCTGAAAAGCAGCTTTAGGCCAATTTGTGTTTCAGGCACAGATAGACTTAGGCATCATGTCTCTACTTTATATCAGCACCCTGTTTGGAAAGCAGAGGAACATCTGGACAGAACGTGGCAGTCTGAGGTACTTCAGGGTCAAGGGGCACAGAGCTGAGAGGTTTAAGTGTATCTCTACTATCTACAGTTTCCTCCTCTTTTTAATGCTGTCTTCCTTCATCACAACAACAGTCAAAATGTGAGCAATAAATACTCTCTGTAATCTAGTACTCTAACATATATATTATGTGCAAACCGATGACGGAAAGGGATGGGAGGAAGCCACTTAAAAATGAGATTCAACTGTTCTTACCCCCTCTTAACTCTTAAAAACAATGCATGTTTGAAAAAAGGTTGAAAAAAGGGTTATCAGAGGTATAAAGAGCAAATACACCGAGGAAGGAAAACGCATCTTGTACAGATTCTAATCACTCGATGGCAGTTTTTTTGATGGATGTGAAGTGATTGAAGCAGTTATGGCGGAAGTTCGATGCCTCTACGCTGCGGACAAGCGATGACATGTTAGGTATACGTCGGTGATAATTGCTTTATGCAGACGATCATTGAAGATGACTCAGTATAAAATCCTACAAAATCAACATTTTCAAAGCTGCATCCTCATCTATCACAAGAGAATTTTGTGTTTTAAAACGAATCTAAGTACAGTATATAAGCAAGCAGAGCCAGAAATGTTCGACCGTGATGGCAGACTAGATAAACAAGCAGTTGTTTTTTTTTTCTGTGTGTTTACGATACAGTATGTGGAGTCAGGTCGATATCTGCTCAATCTGCTGCAGTCAGTTGGCTCTCATAGTCCACAGGTGGATAATGAGGGAGTGTTTGGTGCCAACATGACGGGCAGTTTCTGTGGTTACGACATCGGTACATCACCACGGATAATGACGTCTTCTATACAGACTGACCCTAAAACCCATTCATTATTCAGTTCCTTATTCCCCCATGCATGTTACTCTTACAGCTTCACAGTTCTGATATCTGATCCATGATAAATCTCTCTGAATGAAAGGCTGAACTGAAAAGAATAAACATTCAAGGCCATTTTCATAGTTGTGTTATTTTGTGTTATATTCTACTGAGCACCTTTGAAAAGTCAGAAAGAACGACAGGAGAGCACTGAGGCAGATGCTGCCATCTAGAGGAATTGCTAGTGAACTGCAAGATCATCTGATAATCCCCTTTGATACACGGTCACTGACACAGCCTCCTAAATTAATCCAATTACCACAAGTAGAAAATAAAGTGCATTTTTGGCTGTGGTCGAGTGATGGTCCTACATCTGGGGAAAATCAGAGTCAGTTACTTCTGAGGTTAATTTCTTTGTAAAATGAAGCATAAAAGAAAACCAGAAAGCACCAATAGTTAGAGTGAAAGTTGTGGCAGTCAAATAAAAACAAAAGAAAAGAATGAGTCTTGATCAATAGGATTATAGGTAATATTTTGCATCATATTATTCTGGTCACCATGCACTTGCAGATTCAATAACAACCCATCTGGAACAAACAGAGAACAGACGCGTCAACGTCTCTCCCCGACATGATCATCACAGCTTCCTATGATCGCAGTTAAATTGTCTTTCCAAAGTTCTGATAGCAGGGCAGAGCAAACCCTTCATCTGTAATCACTCTCTATGTAGATCCTTTACATTTAGCTTTGTAACTGCTCACTGAGCACACAGTAATGTTCATTATTCAGTCTTTAAAGTCTCGCTGGGACTGCACTTTCTCTGTGTCAGCCATAATAAAGAGTCTTTAGTTCCATAACTTGACTGACAGTCACATGTTTTTCTTCAGAGTGTAGCCTGGAGAGTGGGATCCAGACTGCCTTCCCGTTCTGGAGACTCGATGCAATTGGCCGACTCCTGGAGCTTCAGCAGCATGGCCATCTGTGGAGCAGGAAGAAGCAGGCAGAGTGAGTTAAACTGCAGATTAACAGACTTGCTTTGTTTTCCAGGGTTAGATTTGGTATGGCATAGATGAAATACTTCTTGAAATATTGCTCACAAGTGTGCAATTAACATTAACATAAAAATGATTTCTAGGATATTTTTTAGCTATGTTTGGTCTCCACTAACTCCTGAGGGAAATATCTGGTTCTTTAACTGCTGTTTGATGCTGAATGGACGTACAGTGAGTTTATCAAAGATTTTTGACTGTTAACAGCTTCCTGCTGCGGTTGCAAATAACACTGGTGAGAGCTGTGAGACTGAACCAAAACAGTAAAGTTGTGGGCCAGAAAAATAAGCAAAACCATGATTTGAAAGATGCAAAAAAAAGCTCACAACCAACAACCAACCAACAACACAAACCAACTCTGTCTAGTCCCTAATCTCAATAGAAACTTTCACTCACCAGCGGGTCTGACTCCATTGTGCTGGGTGGAGGTGTATCTTTGGGGGGCTTCTTCTCCTCGCTGGGTGGACCTATACTGGGGGGAGGTAGGTGAAAGAGCCTGGACTGGTCCTGCTGTGCATTTGGCCAAGGGAGGGTTCCTCTCACCCACTCCACTGGATCCTCCCATACTGCCTTCTGCCCATGCACCTGCGGAAACAAACACAAGTCCAGTGTAAAACAGCAGGTAAAGAGGTTACTTCTTGTTGTGAACACTGATGTTTGGAGGTTGTCTGTGTGTGTTCACCTTGATGCCATCTTTGGCTCCCTCCTGCAGGTATGGTATGATGGAGTGGTTCCACAGGTCAATGAACCACTGCCTGAACTCCGCCACTGATACTGGGCATGACAGGAAGAAGCAGGGACCTGAGGGAGGCAACCCTTTCTGTTAGCATGTCTCTTGATTCTAATGAACAATCAGGTTATGCCCCGTTCCTCTATTTTCTGACCCAATTTCCCAAAGCCAGTCTTAACTGACCCCCATGTCCACAATCTCTCACCTATGAGGAAGTCTGAAGTGCTGTGTTTCTCCAGGAAAGTGTGGAGGTTGTACCAGAGCTGAGGGATCCAGTCCAGCACGCGGAGGAGTGCTTGGTGCTGCGCTGCATCCTGCTCCTCCTCCTGGTAGTTTTCCACGGCTTTGCGGTGCAAGTACCTCAGCAGGAACCCGTTAGCTGGTTCCACGTTGTTAGAGAACATCACCATCCTGTGGCCACATGCAAGAAGTGTTTCTTTTGATCTATTTTAGAGCTTAATTTTGAATTTAATAACGTATCAGATAAGAGAAGTTATTGTGAAACTTGTATGACTTTGTTCTCACCTGAAGCTGAGGTGCAGACTGTGGTTAGATGTCATCTTCACAGGCTGATTGGTTGTTCCAATGATATAAGGACTGAAACATCCACAGATGACATAATGTTTCATTTTCAAATTTTATTTCAGCTTTTTAGTGAAATGTTTTAACTATTCAGAGTGACTCACCATTTATGATACTTGCAGGTGAGTGCTCCGTTGACAAGCTCAGTGATGGCTGCTGCATCACTGATGTCATCTATGATGACAACTAACGGCATTTCTCCTCCAGTCTCTCTGTCAATCTGATTTGCCAGATTGGACAGATACAACTGCAACTCCTGTGAAAGCAGGTTTGTATTTATATTACTGCATTAAAAAAGACAAAATAACTGGCTGACAAAAATCTTGAGTCATGTGTTACCTTCTGTGTCTGACGATGCATGTTGAAGGTGACAGCAGCACTGCGACCCTCAAGACAGGGCTCATGGTCAGCCTCAGACAAGTCTATCTGGCTGCGTTGCAGGAGGTAGTGGGCCAGACGCTGGGCCAGGTAAGTTTTCCCCGTCCCACTGGGTCCCGACAGAACCAGACGCCTGTGCTTCAGCAGCAGGCTGATGTAGTGAAGCATCATGGGCTTAGGAATCAGAGTCTCAAACACCAGTGAGTCGACACATTTTTCTCTAAGACCTGGAGAGAGGCAGAGACACAGGACAGAGAAAAGAAGAGAAGAGAAGAGAAGAGAAGAGAAGAGAAGAGAAGAGAAGAGAAGAGAAGAGAAGAGAAGAGAAGAGAGGGAGAATTTATATTGCATTCACTATAGAATACTTGTAAATACACTCATTCTTTACAATTATGTTGTCCATTCTCCAAAGCAAACCATAATTCTTCAACTGATTTTTTATTAATTTCAGTTTGACTTGCTTGAGCTAGGTAAACAAATCCCAATTAACATTTTGTTGCCTTATTTTATTGTCAAAGTTCAATTATCATCCTGTGTCAAGATACATGTGTGAAAGCTTTTCCTGTTGGTGCATTTATGGGCACTCTGGCATCACAGAGTCCAGGGTTGGCTGCAGGAACCTTTTTAATTTGATTTTCTGATAATGTGACACTTTTTGGCAGCTTCATTACAGAGACATTATTCATTGTTGACAAAAAAGTTTTAGTTTTCTGAACATTGATTTTTTTAGAGTACTGAAGTAAATTCAGACCAGCGGCTGCTTGGAAAGTAGAAAGTTAAAACCTTAGTAAACTTTGGAAAATGGTTTGCAAAATTTTTTTCAAAGGCCTAAGCAAAAAATAAACATAGCAACAAACATGGTTCGCATACAGTATGTGTCTACTTTCAGTAGGGGACACCTCCTAACCTTTCAAAGTGACAAAGATGCGAGCTGAACCGCTGCCTAGACAACGATGAGGTGAGGCTTGAGGTTTGTCCCCTCCTATCACCCTCTGCCCTCCCTGGGTCAGCTGATACATGTGCAGCGAATCACAGGACAGACCCAGGCTGGCTGTTGGGTCCACTTGAGTTAGGTAGTCCTGAGCAGGAAAAGCAACACAGTCAACATGTGTGAGGACTGATCCACCAGAATGGCAGCCATACTATCTGTTAGAACCACTCGTGTCAAAACAGTGAAAGAGGACGAGCGTGGACTTACTCTGAAGGTCTTCGCTATAAGAGAGTCAAGACAGGTCCAGTCAGTCGTCCCAGTGACCAGCACTGAGCCCAGGTAGTACTCCTGCTGCTGTTTACTTTCCTACAGACAGAGAGAAAGAATGCACAATTTCCCTGCTGTTTGATTTAAAGCAGTAGACATTATCGGATGTTATAGCTATTAAAGGCGTTCAGTGTGTACCTCTGCTTGATCTCCGATGCGAACCAGCACTCGTGCACACACCTCATCCCGCTGAGAAGACACATTTAGCATATCTACTGGAGACACGTCTGAAAGAGAGAAGAATAAAAGGTTTTTTATAATTAATGTGCATATGAGTGAGCTAGATATCAATGAAAGCTTTATGTTTATCTCTTACCTGGATCTTTACAATCATTCAGACTGAGGCTGAAAGACTTGGTGAGGGACATGCTCATCGGCTGTCTCAGAGAGGGTCCCAGGAAAGAGGCCAGGCCTGATGGCTGGGAGGTGGAGGAGGTGGGACCAGAGCCAACTTTCAAATGGTCATTTTCCGCCTTCAGGTTCTCCACCATTGACTAGAACACAGGCCGGTAAAAACTCAAAATCCAAGTTAACACACAAATGCAACATCACTCACACCGACATAGATATACTTTACAGAACATGCACACACACGCAAAACAAACCTGCATGTTGTTCATGGCATCTCTCAGCTGCTCCAGCTGATGAGCAGAGTTTAAGGCCTCCAGTCGGATGTCTGTCAGTTCCCTCTCTTTGTCCCAGAGCTCTGAGCGAAGCTCTGTCACCGCCCTTTCCTCGATGTCTCTCTCGTCTGCTGTCTCCATGATCCTGCAAGGCACAAGACGCACTCATCAGAGCCAGACACCCACGTGGACTAAATTGATAGGTGGAATAAGGTGTTAAGGCACTCACACAGACGAGGTGGTAGATGCAGAGGTTTTGAGGCATGAAGGCAGACTCTCTTCTGCTTCTCCCCCCTCGTGAAGCATCTTTGGGGAGTTGGGAGCTGAGGAGTCAGGAGTAGCAATTTCCTCAATGTCTGAGTAGGTTTTAGAGCCTTTCTTAATGCTGAATGCCTTGTTGAAGGAGCTCCTCAGCTATACAGAAAGAGAGGAGCAGAGAGAAGGATTGAGGGAGAGACAGACAATTAAACAAATATTCAATAAAAGACAGCATTTATTACTAACAAGGTAAAAATAAGAAGGTGTTAGGATTGTTAATATAACACATGCTAAGCATTAAAGTCGAAGTCATTCCTGCAAATAGGTCAAAGTTACAGTCAGTACATGTTTTTGCAGATGTAGTACCCAGTCACTGGGTCATTAAGGGTTACTTTGTTCACAATACTGACTGCACAGAACTTCACTGAAGGACAAAATACACAATAAAGTATGGTGTAAATGAAGAAAAACATGATTGGAAACGGCATTTGATAAAGCTCTGATGAATAAACGGAGAACTCCAGCATGTCTGCTGATTGCAACTCTAACTGAATTACAGCCATCCATTCAAATTAAATATTCACAGAACAGGCAGCCGATCAGTAGTCTAGGAGGTCAATCAGCAGAGATGGAGGGTGCTTGAGGATTGTGTGGCAGTTTTAGATGGTCCATCATGCTGTATGACAGAAACTTAAAGAGGCTTTAGAAGGACACAATGACTGCACTCACCTCAAAGACCTAAAACAGCAAAATAACACAACACAGAGGAGGGAGAGACTGGTCATACTTTGTTATTCATGCTGCTACTGTATGTTATTACTAAGGAGAATAAACTCAGCACAGACAAACACTAGGTTGTAAGAGTAAAACATGTAGTGTCTTTTCATTCTTACCCAGCTCTTTTTCTTCTTCTTCTTGGCATCTTGGTCCTTCAAGCTGCCCAAACTTGACATGCTGGTCAGGCTGTTGAGACTGGAGATGCTTTCACATGAGTTCTGACGTCGAATACGCATGTCTGGAAAACAAGAAAACTCAAGATAAAACACAGGCAGATGTGCAGAGAGACAGAAGAAGACAGAAAGATCAGCTAGCTAATCTCCACAGACAAAGAGTACAGCTTTAAACCTGCTCTATGTGAAAAGTGCCCTGAGATAACTTCTGTTGTGATTTGTCGCTATATAAATAAAACTGACTTGAAATTGACTTGACACACCTTTCATGTTATCTGGGTTGTTTAAGGCCCCTTGGATGTCCGCCTGGGCTTCTTCATTCTTGAGCTTCAGAGCTTCGATGGTCTCCCGCAGCTCTGACAGCTCTGTGTCCTGCACAAACATTTAATCGATGTCAGTAAGTTGCATTGGGATCAATTTGTATCTGTTTGCAAAACTCAGAACTGAGTGACAGCTTTTATTCTTATATCATTTTATGCCCGTACACAACCAAAAGCTGTCATGTTTTCTATTCACTGAATTATACATTTACTGAGTTGCTCTTGCAACAAGGCTCAGAATATGTGTCTTATCAAAGAAGAATAGGTAGAAAATGCACTGACTCTTCCTCAGTAATTAATAAATGTAAAGCATTTTAAATAAACACTGATATATTCCAATATTTTTGTAGGGAGTAGTATTGTCTGATGTTTTACACTATTGCTCAAACCCACAGTATGAGCTCATACACCTGGTGGGCTTGATCCCCCTCACATGTGAGAAGTTCAACAGTACAAAGACTCCAGAACAACAGGGCCTCTCTGTGCCGCTTATTGTGTGCTAAATTCGATCCCACTCTGCTCTAAATGGAGCCGTCCGGACCATCTCAAGGTTAAAGAGACTGCGCTCCTGGCTGAGCTGCACAGGTCAGCGCGTTGGCACAAACAACAAAGGCTTTTTCTCGAGCGGTCCAGACGGCCGCTTTCAGTGGGAGCAGCAAGGCATGAAGAACTAAAAGAGACTCCTCACATTTATACACCAACACACACTGAACAACCGCCTCAGGCTCTGATCAGTTCATTCACACCAAAACAGATACAAAGGCAGAAGAATGCAGGAATGTGATCTCTGATTCAGGCTTATCATTCAGCCTTAAGTGAAGGTTTTTTTCTTCTGCCTCCCTTTCACACTAAGTCACGCTGTGTGACTGCAGCCTGGGCCTCTAACCTACATTCAACTCCTCACTGCAGGCTGTGATCAAAGTCACCTCGCTCCATGTTAGCACACACGCTGCCTGCTCTTAGCCGACCGCTCAGTTAGACGGGCACAATGATGGAATGCAGCTGGAATTCAGGTTTGTGTGTGTTTGTGTTTGAAAGCGTGGATGTGACGGGTGCTGCTGGGTACCTTCTGTTCATGGCTTATTGACAGACTCTGCAGCCGAGTTGTCATCAGTGCCAGACTTTGCTCAAAGGCGGCCACCAGGTTTGCCTGTTTGGGAAAGAATAAAAACACAAGCAGCAATTACATTTTTCCCCAAATCTTTATCAAAGTAACATTTTTCATATTTTTTTATATTATCTATCTATGACAGAGCATCATGTAGATATAGATAAAGTACAGAGGGTCTCACCAGAAATTGACACCTATACAGGAACAGATTAAAAAGATTTTCATTGACCCTTTATCCCTCGAATAAAAGGTGTTGAAAAGTTGAACAAGAGAAAAAGGCTGAACAGGATATCTCCTGTGGAAATTCACCTCCTCCCTAATCTCTCTCTCTCTCTCACACACACACACCCACACACATATATACACACAACCTTTAGCCCAGAGCAGGAAGGAAAAATGACTTTCCATTCTCCTGTCCAGTCATTAATCCAAAATATAATGATGTTGTGATGCATGCATCTGTTTTGCCTATTCACTGCCCTCACATAATAAGGTCAAACAGTATGAAATAAATCTCAGGGGACAACACACACACACACACACACACACACACACACACACACACACACACACACACAGAAACACTTGATTGATGTGTGCTGTATGAATCCATGCATAATGCCTGCTCTGTATTCCTGCACTTGGACCAATGGAAACGCTGACAGGGTGGTCATACAAAAACAACCTTGTAGAGTAGAGAGAAAGGGCAAGGCACCTGTGTGTGCGTGTGTGTGCTTGTGTGTACTGAAGCTTGGGGAGAGGTTCAGGAGGAGGTTAGCATTATTCAGCCCCCGCATGGATAAGAAATGTGCTGAGACTGCATGGAATTGATCTATGACTGACATACCACAGCTTGGATTATAAATCTCTCTCTGTGTCTCTGTCCTATTTTATATGAAGGTTAAAGTCTTTGCCTTATGTGAGAACTAAAGAGTTTGTGAAGGAAGGAAGAGAGAGGATTTGGATGGATGGATAAAATACTGAGAGGCAACGGGTTAAGGGATACGGTTGGCTTGTCAACCAATCCAATGAAAAGACCCAAACCAGCAATGTGTTTGTCTATAAATCAATGCTTTACGACTTTACCGCCCTATCTGTGGCAATCAGACTCAAACTCAATGATTCCTACTGAAGACGTACATCTTTAAGAACAGGTTATGACTATATAGTGTATAAAAAGAGTAATTCCCTAAAATAGCTGGGTACTGTAGTTTTTAGCAACGATTAGACGACTAATCAACTGACAGAAAAACAATGGGCAACTATTTTGATAATCAATTCATCCTTTAAGTAATTTTTCAAGCAAAAATCTCAAACATTCTCTGATTTGTGAGGATTTGCTGATTTTTTTGGTTTTATGTGATAGTAAACTGAATCTCTTTGAATTTTGGACTGTAGGTTGTAGGCAAAACTAGCAATTTGAAGATGTCACCTTAGGCTTTAGGAAATTGTGATGGACATGTTTTACTATGTTCTGACATTTTTATAGACCAAACAATTAATTGAGAAAATAATTAGTAGAATAATCAATTATGAAAATAATTGTTAGTTGCAGCTCTACACACAGGTAAATGGAGAATTTGTTGGGACTGTTTCCAGCTGTGGATTTGGTGCACTGAGTATTTACAGCAGTGGGACGGTGTATGTGGGATTGCCTCAAAATAAACTACAGTGCTCATGTTCATCATAATGGATGAATGTCAGCCAGAGCAACGTTTTGGCCTGCTAATGTGTTTTTATTAGTTTTTGGACAACAATGAGCTCTATGGCACAGGAGAATAAATTATATCAGGCTTTGAATACACACACAATACTTCATTGTTGGTTTTGGTCTTTTAATGGGATTTGTTGACAATAAGAAAAATATCAAATATCACCAGACTTATCGTTTAACCTCTTGGCCCACTAACTGGCAGAAAAAGCACAAGTATAACCACAGCATTAATAATCTGGCCTGGTACACTAATTTAAATGTAATGTACCATGAAATTCTTGTTTGTTAATACATTAAAATAAATAGGATATATTGTGCAGTTAGAGAAAACTGTTCGCTCAAAATAACCAGAGAAAAAAAAACAACAAAGGAGGAAAGCAGTCAGAAACAAAAGAACGACAAAGCTAAAGGCACCCTGACATTGCTCTCTTGTTCAGTTTATGGTATCTCTATGAGTATCAGTTACCTCAGCCTCAGGGTAGATGTCATTTTGAGGTGAACAGTTCATCAATTTGAGTGACAACTATTGGGGTGTAAAATTAGGAGGAGGGGCAACTAATAGCTCTTCAGTTGCCTCGAGGTGAAAGGTTGAATATTGTTGCTTTAATGATGGCATGAAAATGTCATTTAAACAGACAAGTGTCTGGTTGCATAGAGTAAAGTTCTTCTCCTTATGATTTCTTATCAGATTAGATTTTTATTACCTACAGTAAATCATTGATTGATTGATTCATGATAAGTAAGTTAGCAGACAAACAGTACATACATTTGCCGACAACTGCGTAGTCAGGTTAGACACTTTCTCCTGGGACGATTCCAGCTCCCTCCTCAGCTTGCGGATTTGCTGTGAGGAAGAACAAGTATGTTGCATTACAAAATAACTGAGGATACTAAAGCTGACAATGACTGAATTACACACGTGACTTGAGTGGGTGTTGTTCATGAAATGAATGGCAGACTTGTTCTTCCACAGACAAAAGGGATGAGAGTGACGGATGAAAGGAGAGACATGAGACCGAGGAGAAGAAAGAGCAGGAAACACTTACCTCTCCCTGAATCCTTTCCTCAGCCTTTGGAAGCAGGGGGAAGAAAAGTCAAGATGTTAGAGAGAGATGAGAAAGACAAGAAGAGAGGAGAGGAGAGGAGAGGAGAGAAGAGGAGAGGAGGAGGAGGAGAGGGGGGGGGGTTGTTTCTAGTGTGTACTGTTGAAAGTGGGAGACTAGAGGAAAGCATCGTTGTACGCAAAAACATCCACATACACAACACATGAATACACACCACATACTGAACTGTAGCTACCTGTGCCTGCATGCTGCCCACACTCACCGAGGAGTAGGTCGATGAGGCGTTGGATGCCAAAGAGATTACAGACCCATGAACTGAAGAGAGGAAAATTATCAGTTGAAACAACAAAATAAACCAGTAAGAATAAGAATTCAAAATACAGAACAGTATATAAATGATATAAAAATAATTCAGCAGTTTCACCTTCGTCATTGGGTTCCTTGTCCCTAAAGGATCCAGACCGAACCATTCCCATGCTCCGGGGACGTTCAGCCAGTGACAGCGTGCTGCCCAGCGGAGACGCCCCGTACAGCTCCAGAGAGGCATCATGTGTTGGGATGCTGTTTGATCGAGTCATTCTCGGAGGTCCACTGACAGGGCTGGGTACTAATGAGAGAGCAGAGGGGTCAAAAGATAAGAGAGTTACCAACGTTACACAATATACATTAAAAAACTATTCTTAAAAGTGTGTGTGCATGTGTATATACATACCCATACTGGTCTTCGAGGTGCGGGGCAGGGAGGTGGGTGAGGACAGCAGCGGGAGAGTGAGCGAGTCGGTCATACTGAGAATAGAATGAGAGTGTCTCCTCTCTCCTTTCTCCTTTCCTTCCTCCTCAACCTGGGAAGCACCGCTGAAACTACACAGAGGACAAGGACAGTGCTGTTAATGATGAATGTTAGTGTAATAAAGGCAAATAAAGAAACTGTCACTCATTGTAGGGGTGTTGTTTTGTACTAGATTTCATGTACAGTGTTGTACGTAAGTCTGATGACATTTGGGAACATTGTGTTGTGAAAATTCCTTCAAACACAAACCATTTCTTTTTCAGTCATATGCAGTAAATCCTGTGCACATGAGGTTTGCTGATTTTGTAACAATTTAAATTAAATTAAAAACTCATCATACATTTAGAACCATGACTGTGAACAATGTTATCTTGATAAAAGATTTTTGATACAATACAATTATACGGAGAGAAGATTAAAAATAATATAAAATCATTGCATGGCCCATTTAAGATCTTTGCCCCTGTTATATTATGTTATATTTTGCGTTGCAAATCTTTTAATCAGCAGAAAGACAAACAGAGTGTTACCATAGGACACAATGGGATATAATTTTAAGAGTAGTAAAGCAGATTTTTATAATACATATATAAGTGACAGGAATGATGTCTCATAACCCTGTGGGCAGGATTAACACAATCTGTCATTCACACACTCTGCATGTGCGCAATTAAACGGCCATGCCCAAATTGCATGAGGTGTATGAGAGTGTGTATGTACAGTATGTGTGTAGCTGTGCAGAATTTATGTATCCACTTACCTTAAACCTTTCTTTGGCAGTGTGTTTCTGTCTCTCTGAGAACTGTGGAGAGAGAAACAATGTCATTATTTAACCACTGGTGCAGGGAGTTATTAAACTCTCAAGAACAGGCAGTCGGCACAAAGAAGCACAGTAAGACTGGCAGACAGCTGGTGTCAACTAGTAATTATGACTTCAGCTTGTGGGACCTGTGAAACACTGATAATAGGCCTCTAGTAATAACAGCCAGGCAACCCTACAGTCTGTGTGTGTGAATGTGGTTGCCTTAACTTGGTATTTAAAGTCCTAATGTAAATATAATTTTTAGCTTTCCCTTTAAAACAATTAACATACAACTAATGCAAAACATGTATTTCATAATATTTGGCATCACACACAGCATTTCCAGTGCGAACAATTAATTTACTACATATTTCAGTTGTAATAGTGTAATTGTCATGGGATGGTCATGGTGTTAAGGCATGTCATTTTCAAGGATACGCATTCTGAAATGTGGTTTTCTCATTGAATCATACGTTCAATTAAAGTTTCAGCTATTACAGTCGTATTTAAAGAGGTTCAGTTTTTTTCTATATGTAAAATAATATTCTTTGAGATTTTCTGATCTATGATTCTTTTTCATTTTTGTGGATTTTTATTATCACTTATTCATAAATGTGAATAGGTGTTGTCACTCGCTCTTCATAAATGCCACTGCTATCAAAAAATGGCTCCATACCGTTTTCAGTATAAACAGCATTTTCTCATGAAATGCCAACTGAGTCACCTTCCCATCTGCCCGCTCAAACAGGGAGAGGGAAATGTGTGATTGTAGCATAGAACAAAGTGATTATGATATCAAAGCCTCTCCCTGTCCACTCTTGCCTTCTATGAAACAAATGATTTTGATGCAGTTCCTCAGCTGACCAGTAGGTGGAGCTATATGGCAGTATAAATGAATCAGCAGAACTCAATCTCACCTGTCTGTGAGAGTCATGGAGATTTTACTTCCAGAGCTCCAGCTGGCAGGAGGGCCTCTGTCTTCCTGTCTGTCTTTGTCTCTGGACTCTAGTGTGGTGTAGCCTCTCACCAAAGTCTCCCTCTGCTCCCTCTGTTGCGGCTCTGGGGCAAGGCTCATCTGGAGTGGCAGAGACTCCATGCTGCGATGCAGCCCAGACAGTCGAGGGTAGAGCAGTGGAGTGCTGCTCCCATCGCTTCCTTCAACCCCGAGGGAAGAGACCTGCCTGGGCCCCAACCCAATCCCAGAGCCTGAGAAGCAGGCTGAGGAGTTGACATTGAGCAACGGGGCAGGACTCGGGGTCAGGCAGTGGCCAGTGGAGCTTCCTGCTGAGCTGGCTAAGTCTTGGAGCTTTGAGTAGGGAGGAATCTTAGGAGGCATGGAGTCCTGAACCCCAACCTCCAGGCTGCTAGAGTTCAGCTTGTCCAGCTGGGCAATGGATGGAGGCTTTGTCAGGCTGCGCACACCAGATAATCTAGAGACAATAAAACACACAATTGAAGCAGGAAATGCATATACATATTTTTTTGTATGTGAAAGTGTGTGTGTTGAAACATTATTGGGAAATTACGCATGTATATTTTGTTGTAGTGTATGAACCTCAGTACCTATGTGTGCTGGGTGAGGGTAGATCTGTGCCCTTGCTACTGCTGGGAGGTCTCAGCCCCTGTAGCTTCCCTCCGTTCTCTGAGGGGGTCTGAGCAGGAGTTCCCTTCAGAGACCCTCCTCCACACTCAGAGTCAGACACTACAGCTTTAGCTTTGGCTCTCTCTTTCTCCTTCTCTCTGTCTGTTTGATTGACAGGACTGGGACTTGGGATCCCACGACCCCCTACCTTACTCAACCCTGTTCCAGAACCGAGCCCTGAGCCCTGCTCTTTGAGCCTCGAGCCCTGGGGCGCTGTGCTGGAGGGTTTGATCAGCCCAGAGCCTGTGTCCATGGTAGTGCTCACTGGGCGAGCTGAGCTTGGCCGGGTTAGAGTCAGGGTGCTCGTCTTGGCCGGGCGAGGCAGCGAGCGATACTGGAGAGACGTCCTGGCATTTGGAGACAGAAAACCGCTCTGGTCGCTGCTTGAAACATCTAGACTTGTTTTACGTCCTCCACCACCACCACCACCACCAGCACCTGGTTTGACAGGAATGCCAGACGTTTTGGGAATCTTCCCCACAGTTGCAGAGCCGATGGGTATGGCGCTGCCACCTGAACTCATCACAGCGGTATTGTTTGTGCCATTACTGGTAGCTGTGGGGGGCTTCTTGAAGCCAAAGTTTCCACCAGCTGAGGGCCTGACCAGGCCGGACGGAGGTTTACGTTGCTCGCCAGCACCAGTGCCATTCCGGTGGTCTTTACCGGCATCAGAAGAGGAGCGCTGAAGACCTGAATTTTTCACAGCTAACCGAGATTTATCCATAGGCTTCCCATCTGACTTTACCGTACCTAGAGAGGAGAAAAGAAAGAAAAAAAATCAGTGATGAGTAGCTTGAACAGATTAATGCCTGAACGGTCTCTCGTGGTGAGTGAGACTAAGTGAGCCATATTAGGATGTGATAATGTGATATCTTATCTGAACACCTACAGGATCTGACTGTCTGCTGATGAAAACAAACCCTGTCTGAGCAGACAGACAGTGTGTAGACTCACAGCCAGCTTCACCGTCACACACACACTGTTATCATGCAGTTACTCCTCTTTTCCATCCTGATGAACTAAAATAGTTTGCTCTGGCTTTCCAGTAAGTGTATGTCTGTGTGTCACAGCTGCATAGTGCTGAGATTAACATGTGCAGTATGGCTGTGGAAAAACTGTCTGCGGGCACAACTGCATGAAACACCCAGTATAACTGAATTTCTCCACTCTTTGACGACTCTTTGGGGAAAAGGGGGTGGAGTGAGGGACAATTTGGTGGAACAGAGGTTGAAGTAAAATTCAGTTGTACATTTCCCAGTTGGCAAATTAATTGGACTTGTTTGGAAGTTATTATGAGAAAAAAATACCTTAAAGAGTCGATTAGACACATGTGCACTTGTGAGCATTGGCCACACAAGTGCAAGCCCACACTACCCAAGCTCTTAATTTGTATCTAATGGGAGTTGTTATGGGAGGTTTATATACAAGGCATTAACACAGTCAAAGAACGGCTGTTGAATGAGACCCACCGGCGTGCAGCCTTGGGACATCTGGAGTCACTTAAGGGTATTTATAAACCCGCAAAAGACACATAGGGGCAGACATATATACCAAACACACACACACACAGTTCTCAGTGATAAGATCTTATAGGAATGTGACACTGACAACACATTACGCTTGGAGTTCTTTTGTAAATGTGAAAATTGGGTTTACATGTCAAGTCATAAACTCAATCTATCGTATAACCGCAATGTTACACATTCCAAAAACATTATGCTGCAGAAACAGACACTGTTGGCGGTGAGAAGCAAACACACACATACTGACAGAATCCAGGCGTAAATATTAATTTTGACATAAATTAAGCCTGATTTGCTGACAGTGGCATTGAAGACAATAGAGCTCACATCTTGACACTATGGCGTGTGTAGAAGAGAGGGTGAATCACTTCGTGTCTCGGCGCATGAGGCCTGCATGTCTGAGGAGATCTGAACACGCTGGTGAGATTCAGACAGAGCGGCAGACAGAGAAATCCTTTGCGTACTATCATCACTGGATTATGAGGAAAAATTGCTAATTTGTATTTCTTCCCTAAGTCTTCTTCTATTTATGTCCACTATGGTAAAGGGGACAGCAGCAGAGAGTGGACAGTATGGAATGAAGATGTATTTATAATACACACACATACAAAAACACACACACAAAGACAGGGCTGAGCCCCATTCCTCCAGGCAGCCTCATGTTCCTGTCTATCATTTCCTGCGGTTTCCCAGGGAGACAAGCTGCCTTATTCCTAGACTCTGATTCTGCTGACAACGTTTCCCATCAACCATCACACCAGAAACACGTGTGTGCTCACATGTGTGGTTGTTAAGATAAAATACGAGTGGTTATTTGTATGTAACTGAGAGGATTTTAAATATTTGGTGCAGAAAAGTGGCTAAATGTATCTGCAGGTGTGTGCCTGTGTGAGGAGAGAAAGAGAGAAATGACCACTCGACAGCCAGTCGCTCAAAGCTGACACAATGATGAACAGCTGCACTGTGTCCCACTTCCAAACTGAACAATAACTCTAACTGGTACACTCTGACACAATTAAGTTAACTCATGTCAATATACTAAATTAGTTTGATGCTTGAGTGTGCTGCTGATGGACGCTTTTGTCCCACAAAGCAATACACATGAAATTGGAGGCGCTGCTCACAGCTGGAAAAAAATTAAAACAGTGTACCGTAGCTCAAAGGCTCCACCAATAGCTTAAAAAACAGAAAATAAAGTTTTTATTCTTTGGAAAAACATTTGAATTTCTCCTTGTTAAGTTTAATTGGTCGGGTCAGTTTTATTTTTATAGCCGCAAATCACAAATTTGTCTCAGAGGGATTTATAGGGTGAACCACATACAACACCCTCTATCCTCGATTTGGATAAGGACAAAACGCCACAAGCAAACAATAAAAAAAACCTTAACAAGGAAAAATAAAAGAAAACCTCAAAGGGACCAACAGAGGAGGGATTGATCGTCCAGGCCAGACTAACATGCAAGAAGTGCTGCATATATAGAGACAAGTAGCAGCAGTGGAAACACAATATGGAGAAACAAAATCAGGATACTAAGTAAATTAAGTAACAAATAATATCAAAGTAATATAAGTATGTTATAAGAGTTAATATATAGTATAGTATAATATTATAAGAATAAATGTGAGTTTTGGGTAAAGTTTAAAAGCTCTTCTATCATTTCCTGTAAGAACAAAGCAATAAAATTTACAAATATCTTACATATTACCTGCAAAACATTTACTATAAAGGTTAATAAATAGTACATACTGCATTGGTATAACATACTAAATTAATAAAGTATATCGTATGGAATAGTAAAACAGTGCTCATCTATCCCAAGAAATGCTGCTCTTTCAAAAATCTCATACAGATCGTTGCAATAATGCAAAAGCCGCAAACTTGCAGACAGACACACACATACAAACAATTGTGCCAAACCTCAGCAATGAACTGATCTCAAGCATGAGCAATAAAGACCTCTCTAACTTTTTAAGAATGTCAGCCCTTACAAGAACCTTTTCTAGTGTGCTTTCACTCGACTTCATCATCTGATAATTAGAAAATCAGACTCAGTGGCAGATTGACTGACCCTGATAGAGGATTCACACTGTTCACATCAAAAACAATAACAGCCTGGCGCGCAGATCACAGGCTGGTTCAACACACTTGTTTGGCATATCTGTCATTTCAACAGCTGGCAATGCAAACACAGGACAGTCCCACAGAAAGAGGACTGTTTACACAGACACTGTCTATCTGGACTGGCACACAACACCACAACTAATATCCTGTTGTTTTGGTTGTCTATACAGTATGTACGTGTGTGTGTGTCTGTGTGTATGTGTGTGTGTGTGCTTACGTAAACGGCACACAGATGGTGTGCTTAAAAGGCAGCTGCACAATCCCTACTATTGTGCTATTTGTGTGTCAATGAGTGTGTGTGCACGTATTAAGTGTGATGGTTGACACTCTTTAAGGCTGGCACAATCTCACACACACACTATTACAAACACACACACACACACAGTGTCTCTGGTCCAGTTGTTTTGGGAACAAGGCCTTTATTTTAGTGCTATAAATTCTCTCTGACACAAAAATAAAGATTGGATAGGAAAGGCTAGCCCAATGGGAAGAAAAAAAACACTGTTGGTCAGTGTGTGTGTGTGTGTGTGTGTGTGTGGCTGGCAGGAAGGGAGTGGGTGGTGATGGGCGTTTGATACATGGCACCACTCTCTAAAGGCCTAGAGGGTGGGCTGCAGCTGTGGATGAATGTGTGGGACAAAGACAGAGAGTGTGTCTGTGACTGTGTGGGTGTGAGACACTGCCAGAAAGAAGAGAATATCAAAAGACAGCTAGAGAAAAGTGTCAGTCTGCTTCGGTTATGCAACCATTTTAAGTGTGGCTATATATATTACACCTCACCGTGTGTGTGGGCGTGCTTCTGAACTCACCTGCCACTTTCAGCCCACTCTGAGAGGTATGTGTGATTGGGGACGTGACTCCCACAGGTGGGTTTCTTCCTTTCTTCAACACATTTCCGTGGCCCAGGGTCTGAGGTTTTTTCAGCTCACCCTTCCCTCCTTCCAGCCCTTCCCCATGCGGACGTGTTTTTTTCCATTTATTGGCTGATTCTGACTTGAGGCTTCCTGTATCGTAGACGCTGCTGCCCTGGCTCTTGCGGCTGGGTTTGCTGTCGTCAGTGTCCCAAGACAGACCACTTTCCACCAAAGATCTTTTCTCTGCATCTGTGCGCATCTAGAGAGACAACGACAGAAACATGCTTAGAGACACTGTATCAAGACAACACACAATACAATATTAATAAGAAGTCAGATAAATAATCATAATATAAACACTATAATTATTCGGATTTCTCTGGTGAGTTGTTTGCAAGGTTTCCACTGCCTATCCACATCAAAAGTGGCCTGACTGAACATCTTACAACCAGAATTAAAAAACAAAAAGCATCATAACAACAAAGTGCTGCCATACAACGAGGAAGCCAGAAAGAAAACACACCCCATTAATCCCACAGACAATTATCTAGTAAAATGGAAAACAGCTCCCATATGAATTTGGTTTAATTGGTGACATTTTGACCAAACCTGAGGAAGGCCTGAGGCTACATTAATGTTTGCATCCACCACCTTTCCCACAAGGTTTTTGTGAAGGTGTAAGCAACTAACTTTGTCATTTTATTAAGTAGCTATACAAAGACTTTAATCAATATTAGAAGATAGTCTAAATCTACATTTGGAAATTTGAACCATTTTTGTGGCTGTGGATAGGGTGGTTAGATGAAAAGCTGCAGGCACTTCTTGCACTCATATTCAACTCGTGTTGTGTAGCCCTTAAATTGAGTACTTAGTGTTCAACATTGGTCACCGTTTGAAAACAAGACTAAGTGTCTACAGCCGTGCCTGCTCCTCTGTGAGGCTGTACTCAGGCACAGCAGTGCTTTGAGCTATTAGGGTTAAGGAATATTTGCTTATTAGTACAAACAACAATGTACAGCTTGTGTAAGCTAGATGGGAATGTCTTTAGTTGTGCACATATTTGGTCATATATCAGAATATTGGTCAAATCAAAATTTAGACCTGATGATGGCACTAGATGAACAGTTAAGGGACCACCACAAGTTATTACAATTCATACCGAGTGGGATTCCATCCAATACAATTAACTAAAAACCACAAATGTCAACTAGCTAGAGGAAATGTCAGGAGGTCACTAAAGCCAGCAGGATTCATCCTCTGGGAAACATGAATGTCTGTACAATATTTCATGGTAATGCATCCCATAGTTGTTGAGATATTTCAGTCTGGACTAGATTGGTGCACTGACCAACACTGTCATCCCTAAAGCCGCATGACTAGCGTGTTTAAAAAGGCATTTGATGAGGTGTGTGGAGTCAGACAGAGCCTCAGACTCTTCTTCATCCTGTTACTTTCTGAGTAGAAAAACATGTCTGACACAGTCAAGCCCAAAACACCCTTACTGATGTCTCACCTCCCCAGTCTGAATCCTATTGTATGCTCTGTTTGAACACTTCAAAAAAGACGTAGACAGAGACAGCAGGGGGGGAACCTGCTCAACACATACATACACACATACATAGTGTGCGTACGCATGTACACACAGGCAGGCTCACACACACACTTACACACCTGACCTACACAGAGAAAATAGACAACGCAGCCTAAATAATCCAATCAGGGAGAATGTTAAACTAAAGGAAATGTGAAAGGAAAAGCAGCTAATTATTCAGTCACGGTCTTCTGTGTGTGTATATGGTGAATATAAACAATAAGTAATGCGTGTGTAAGTGAGTGTTTATGGGAGTCTACATGAGGATGGATATGACTAGTTTTCACAGAGGCAGATTACTCGCCCCCCCCCCATAGTGGACCGACAGTTACACAATGCATCAGGAGGTGTGTGTGTGTGTGTGTGCCAGTTCAAGCCATTGCACCCAGCAGTTCTCATGAGGACTCATATACTGAATTCCTTTTTTATTAAAACCAATAGACCCCATGGGCAGGTTCACATCACATGAGGAGGAGGTATGCTTAGTGTGTGTATGTGTATGTGTGTGTGAGAGAGAGAGTGTCCTGTCAGACCAGACCTTGTTGATAAAACATTGTCATTTCCTCACACACATTCTCTGATTATTGAAACAGAGGGGGATGAGACACACATCTGGCCAGATAGCCGTGACTAAACAGGGATAACACAAACAGACGAACCAGACAGTAAGGCAGATAGGCACACTCACACACACACACACACAAAGGTATTGAGAAAATAAGGTGTATTATCGCAAATACTTGGTCCATCTCCATGTGGAAATGAGGAAATCCAAGTTTTGTACCACTATTTTTTTTATGTGCCCCTGTCTTCCATTATCCTCCTCTCCTCCACCCCCTATCCCTGTTGAGTATATTATACAATATGTGGGAGGGATGAGCAATGGATGTTAAGTCAGATTTGCCTTTAAGGAAATTAAAATCAACAGGAGTGAAAAGGGAAAAGATGAAACATCAGAGACAACAGAAACCGTGAAATGGTTTTGGGACACAAAGAGAAAGCGATAAGGAAAAGCATCAGCTGAGAATGGCAAGAGAACGGGGAGCCATGTATATAAGGCAATGTGGGGTGCATGATGATGTGATGATTGGTTGCCATGGTGATGATGCCATAGGGGGTAATGGTTGCTATGAGTCCTGCAACATGGCGTGGAGGGAGGTTCCCTGGTTCTTCCGGCTCGCTGGCCCGGATGCAGGCCTGCAGATGGCCCTGTGTGTGCGTGTTTGTGTGTGTGTGTATGTTTGTGTGTGTGTGTGTGCGTGTGTGTGTGTGTGTGTGTGCAGATGGCCATGTTCTAGACCTGTCCTTCAGTATACGGGAGGAGACAAAGACCCATGCTCTCAGCATCCCTGCTCTTTGGTTGCTATGGTTACGACTGATTTCCCCTCTCTCCCTCTCTCTCTAACTCTTCTCTCCCTGTGTCTCTCTCTCTCTCTGTAAAATCCAACTACATCAGTCACATTAACCACATTGCGGAGGTGTGACCTACATCAGACACTCTGGGAAAACACAGACACACACAAACACACACTGTCTGGAACCCGTACAGCTACAGATGGATCCTCAAGCAGTGCTGTAGACAGGATTTTAGAAGCACTGATTCTCAAATCCTCCTATCCCCAGAGGACCACAGCATATATACAGTAAATCAATGCATTTCAATGTATTATGCGGACAAAAATAATCACTCAGGACAGTTTCTACTTCCAGTCAGTCCAATTATACTACTGAACAGGGCCAAAACCACAGGCTGTGTATCAGCTGAATCAGGTAGGTGGCTAGAAGATTAAACCTATTTATTTAATCAGAGGTTAAATTGGAATAATAAAAGTGCCAGACCCCTAAAACATCCATGGCGTAGCAAATTTACAAGATTTTAGGGATAAGTAATGTCAGGTCCACAGTTACACTAATTAATCATTTTCAGAGTGTGCTGTATTTAGCTTAAAAACCTCCAAAATTAGTTTGGTTGTAAGTGAAAATTCAGCTTTTCAGACAGCTTTCAAAACCTCAATAAAAAACAAAAGGGAGCCTTGTGGAACAATGCAGCTGTTCTGCATGCAGTGTTGGTGTGTGTTGTGGTGAACATTGATCACATCACTGCAGTTGTGATAAATAGTATGGGTGTGCATAGAATACTTAATCAGGCTTTGTCTCTGATGTCAGTGTCCTGCTGCCTGTTGCGTGTATGTGTGTGTGTCCTTTCTGTACACAGACCGAATGTATGACACATCATTCAGCACCTCATCAATTCCTCACTGGATTAACAGCTTAATCAATACTACTGTAACAAACACACATGGCTAATCCATCTGTGTCAGACAGTACATTGTGTGAATGCTCACATGTATGTTACTTACCACTATGGCAGAGTTTCTGCGGGAGCCAATGGGAGTGGTAGGAAGGGAGTTGAGAGTGGGGCTTGTGTTGAACTCTTCAGAGCTCAGGTTGTCCGAGCCGTCGCTCAGGCCACTGCTGATGGAACTGCTCTCATCCCAACTAAAGGAAACAATGACAAAGAGGATAATATTCATATATTAAATCATAACTTGTAGTTACAAAGATGTCTTACCAAACAAAAACACTATAATATCGGGTCAAAAATACAATCATTGTTTCCCAAAGCCCAAGATGCAACCGTGAAATTCCTTGTTTTGTCCTGACCAACAGTCCACAACCCAAAGATATTCAGTTTACTATCACAGAAGACTAAAGAAACCAGAAAATATTCACATTTGAGAAGCTGGAACCAGAGAATTAAGACATTTTTTCTTAAAAAATGACTCAAAACGATAAATCGATCGTCAAAACAGTTGCTGATTAATTTGCTGTCTAGAAAATGAATCGCCGACTAGTCTAATCAATTAATCGACAAATCATTGCAGTCCTAGTAATTAGGTTATACCCAGATGGATGTAATCCTATTTTTGGTGCACATATTTGGCCAAGTAATTGGGTAGACTCTCGTCAATCAAGCATCCACCTTTCTGAAAGTCTCTTTGCTCAGGACCTCCAATCTCTCCCAACTCCAAGGATATGCAGTAGCTAATTCTGTTTCCCCGCAGGGATCGATCGGATATCATACCACCAACACGCTCTCATAACCAAGAATAGCTGATAAAACAAAGCAATCTGTCTCAGTTAAATGGATATCTCCTCAAGTTTATACACTGCATGAGCTCCACAAGCTCCGTTACATCAGCAGTTGGCTCACTTGACTCCATGTCTTCCAGTTTGTCTTTTGATTAAATATTCATAGGACCTCAGTTAGAACGCTGCCTGCTCCATATACCTCTCTTTCACACTGCATAAGCTGCAAACACTTGGCAAACTGAAATTTGGAGCACCCTCGACATCATCTCAGCCCACACATGTAAAAATAGCACTGAAGAACATATACACTGATGTATGCACCCACAAGAGCATGTGGGAGTGGAGTCTGTGCCAAGACTATGAAGTCTGTCTGCTTGGTGCACATGTGCTTAGCTGTCTTCTTTTTTCACAAGAACATTTGTTCTGAAAATCTTAAAACATGTCTGACATAAGCAGGTTGGGAGAGTTTATACAGTGGTTACCTTCCATGAAATTTACATTGACATATTCTGTTATTGTTGGTCTTCTTATGCACATTACATACTATTAACTTTGCACTTCCTGCACTTCCACAACTATCTCAAGTTTTTTTGTACTATAACATGCATATTACATTTATTTTGCACATATGTAAAAACTTGTGGGTATATATGTTACCAGTCAAAGGTTCAGACACATCTTTCCATTCCCTTCAATGAGAAAGTGTGTCCAAACGTTTGACTGGTACTGTATATACTGTATATACACTACTTGTATGCGTATATGCAACTGTATATTCATTGAATAGATAATCTAGTTTTACCTTTTTATTTCTTTGTAATACTACTTTTATATACTTTGTTCTGTATTATTGCCAAATTATCTTATTGTATTCTAATTTAAATTATTTTATTTTTATATCTCTCAACCCGCCATGAATAATTTCCTGCATTTCCAACAATGTCTTTCATCAAACCTCTGAGGTTGTGGCTGAACTTGTAGCATTCAGCTGTACATGAGTTTTTCCATTTGCCCTTTATTTCACAGCATACATATCTAGTGGCTGCATTACACAATGGTGTTGTGTTTATTGTCAGCGGGGAAACTGGTATTTTTTGCCTCTTTAACAATAGATTTCTGCATGGTCTGTATGACTGTTGGATGACTTTTTGGATTTTCCTTTAACAGACCAATTGTGGTTGACATTTGACCATTTCCTGTCTGAACCTCAAAGATATGGAACACTATATCTAAATTAATGTGACCAATCAAGTCATATAAACCTCAAGAAACAATTGAAACAAATCTGTCATCTGATTCAACATTGTGACTTATAGGAATGAGAAAGGGGGAGAGCCAGGGAGAAGAAGAGCACATCTGCAATGTGTGTTTGGATATGTGGATAACTGTATAATTGTGTTTGTATACATCAAGTAGGTCATATTTCAGAAGTTAGGGGGTTGGGATCTGCTCTCATTAGGGTCAATAGGTTAGACTGATATCTACTGTAAAGAGGCAAGTTAAGAGGGTGGGGTTGCCTAATGAGGTCATGTATACTGTAGTACAGGGGGAGGATCGAGGGAGAGAAAGCGGTGTGGGCCTTCCGGTTGGGTGCCTGTATGGGTCACACTGTACCCTGGGGGATTTGGCGGCGGGGATCCGGGGGAGAGGGACGAAGGGAAAGCCCTCCCTGTCTAGCCTGTGGATATCTTGAACAAAAAAAAAGAGCAGACGAGATTTTATGTCTGACGGGGCTGTCATGTTGCCTTGTCTATATGGCAGAGTAAGATTAAGGGCAAATTTAAGATGACACATCTACTGTAGAGAGCCAACATACACTTCCTGTGTGAAATGCAATAAAAAGGTGATCAAAGACATTTCTTGTGAGTCAAACGTATGTGATTCACATGGTTTCTTTTTAAATGAATGTTTACAAGGTTTTCTTACACCTTGAGCTCATAAAATCGTTTTAGCGGATAAAGTCAATATTTGCGATGAAACTTTGAGGGATCGGCACCAAAAACATGTGGGATTATCTTATCAAACTGGCAGATGATTTCACTATTTGTTTTATGACTCAATTACAGATTTAACACCTTTCTAAGAAGGATGTCGTTTTTCCATAAAAGCTGATCCTGGATTCCGGTTTTATACCACATTACTATTTATCCTCTAGAATAAAAATGTAGAAAAGAACTAATAAACTTTGAACTCATAGGGAGTGGATCCATTTATACTCAACAGATGTGCACATGTCATTCATTCCTCATTGAAGAGACTCATTTCTGGACAATAAACCTCCTCTCTTTGAAGCAACACATTTATCTTCATTTCTTGTTATTCACTTCAGAGCTGTCTGTGTGTCCACCAGGGCTTTTATGAATGATAATGCTCTCTCTGATGAATAATTCAAATGTGAGAGGAAACAGAACAAACACAGTCTCTGCTGGGTTTGGTGTCACTCAGCCGAGAGATGAGGAGACACCAGGTCAGGGGTCAAACATCGAATAAAATATGAAAAAACAAAAAAGAAGGAGAGAATTTTATCTGATTTATCAGTGAGATTATGTTGACAGTGGGTAGAAAAAAATGAAATCGCATATTTCAATCACCAAGAAGAAACTCCATATTATACTTTTTGAAAATGAAATGAGCTTTATTTAATAAAAACCCCAATTCTATCAGGCTAAGGAGAGACGATCTGTTAAAGGCTGCTTAGATGAGACTAAAAGAAACCTCAGAGACTCAGAAAGTAAATGAAAGTTGAGATGATGTGGGTGCCAAGAGGAACATAAAGCATTATACTATAAGTATTAGTGTAAGAGTGTTCACAGGCAACAAGAGCAACCAGTTCAACGAGCTCAAGAGCTCCCCATCAGACCACCAGCATGTCTTGGCAATGAGTTAGACTGACTTCAGCTTTGATCCGCAGAAATGATGTTTAATGATCAATGACCGACTCCTCTGAGATCTGTGAGTAGGAAATCTTTGCTCAAGTTCAAAAAGTCCTTAGAAGATATATTATCTGCTGAAGGTTTTGAGCTTCATACAAGTGCACTTTTTTGTGAAACACTATGTCCAAGTCAGTCTAAAGGTTTTTAGCTGAAAAAGAATTTTTATATTTCACAGCCAAAACCTGATATCTTCAATCAGTGTCAGCCAATATGCAGCTACACCACATCCACTGTCACCCAGCTCTTCTTTGCCTTCAATAGTCCTCAATCAACTCTACTGGGTGAGATAAAAGGAAGACTGAGCTTGAAAAGAGGGCAATGAAACACGAGGACACTCAAAAGAAGACAGTGAAGCTGCATGTGGGGAGAGAAGAAACAATTTAAAAGACAAGCATGAAAAGGAGAGAGCCGTAGTGGGGAGAGAAGTGCTCTTGATGACACATAGAGAATGTCCTCAACTTCTGGGGACATGATGCACTCGCTGACGTGGCTCGTCTCTCATCTTTTCCTCTAAACCTCCACGAACTTGCCTCCTCTTCTTCAATCTGCTCCAACCGACCTTCTTTTAAAAGCAGCTGCTGAAATCTCCTGTTATAATCTCTCCTCGCTCCGCCTCATCTTTTTCATTTTTCGGCAGCAGCTGCAGAGACTGAGGGATAATATTAGCACCCAATTCATCTACATCACCCATGTCTCAGATTAGCTTGTGTCTCGCAGAAAGTGCAGCTTCAGTCAAGCCACTTCCCTGTCATATTTTTATTCATGATAATTAGCCCAACGTACAGTACATCTTCGTCTCAAAAGCAAACTAACACCACATAACATATCCTGTAAAATCTTAATTGCTTGCCAAAAACATGCAAGATGTAATGAATGACATCATGGATTTAAGAAGTTACATGAAAGTATGATGTCACTAAAAGTGTGAGTGTAAACCATAATTATGTACCACATATGTGCGGTTAATGGATCTTAAATTTCATTGGTCTTTTGTGCCTTTTTGTGCTGAAGAGCACAACTGGAGGGTAAGGATCAGGACACTGAAAAATTGGATGCTATGTCAGTAATTCCATGAACAAAATGAATATCAATATTGATTCAATTTTGTCTGCAATAAATGTCAATTACGCTGAAATGCGCTTGATTAAACTCATTCCTCACCTCCACCTGACCGAGGATTTTTTTTCTGCGCGCCATGTGCAAAATGCAGCTTCCCACTGAGCAGAGAATATGCCACATGCTCACTCTCTACTCTGTCATCCTGAGCCAGCTGCACACAAGTGGTTTCCTACTCTTCACTCATAACATTATAACTGCACGTCTGTAAAAAAAAAAAAAGCCACAATGAGGCGCTCAACTGTATGTCCTCTGTCCAGAGAAAATGTCATCTTAATCATCTCATTTCAAGCACGCAGCAGAGAGTTGCAGAATATTCAAAATGGTTTAAATATTTCCCAGATTAATAAAGGTCATGGTGGTTAATATAAACAACATCCTCCTTTCACAGAAACATTATTTCTTTGTTCCTCATAGTCTGCTGAGAGGACAGGCACACCCACACAAAGACTGAGCCTCACAAACTATCAGGAGAATGGTTGAATAGCTGCTGCTGAGCTAAATAGCCTGCTTTTATTAACAGGCCTCTGTGTTCCTTCACTATTCAGACTATGGAGCTAATTGCTCTGATCTCTGTGTGCATGGTGGTTTTTTGCTGCTTATTACGAGAGCTCTCTCCCCTCCTCTCACTGACCTCTCTGACGTTGAGGGATGGGAGAATGAAAGTGAGAGAATTACAGTAGACCCAGAGACTCGACGGAGACAAAGCAGCTTTGCCTGTGGTTTGTGGGTACAGTGCTTGCTGGGAGCTGGAGTTATCCCAGCCCTCTAGAGCGCAAGCATCAAGTATTGGTTGATAAGCTGTTCCATCTAAACAAACATTTGATAACGGAGGAATTCATTTGGAGGAATGTGACATTGATGCTCTCTTGCATCAAGACAAGCAGAATTTAAGTTTTGGAGCCAATCGAGTGTTTTTTTTATTTTGCTGCCTTGTCAGAAGATGGGGAGTGCTGATGGGAAGAGAGAGACTCACTGTCCTACATTGGAATGATTGCCAAAAAACAATTAACTAATTACCTGATCTATAAACAATACCCATTATAGAGCTTGTTAGTGCACTTATGGAAAGCCTGCTACTAAACAACAGATCAATAGTGACATTGACATTGTAGTAAATGTCATAATCAATTTTGTTATCTAATCATATATCACTTTGCAACAAAACCAGAATATTCCACTGGATCAGCAAGATGACTTGATTATGAATGTATAGTAATGTCACCTTCAGCTAGTGACAGCAGTAATCATATCTGGCCAACCAGGCGATGGTAGGAAATTACTATTAAACCTACTGAACCATGTTGGAGCAGATAATAATATAGAGGACAGGATTGTGTTGGCTAGTAGAAGTGATTTTTTTTAGAAAGTAGACAATGATACAGGAAAAAAGGTTCTTGGTCCAACCATTGTACCCTCACGGGGTTAAACACGTCCTATCCAGTGTGATATTTGGACACAGTCTCTCCCCACGTGTGTAGATGCATGGAAAGTGTTTCTGCAGTCCTACAGTGGACAGGAACTTTCCATTCCTATTAAAATCCACAGTGTCACATGGCAGAACCCAAAATGGCTAAATCAGACGGGTCCCTGGTTGTAGTGATTCCTTTTCAGGCAAATGGAAAGTAGGGCACTGCCAGACTGGCACTGGGCAGACGGCACAGAAACCAGAGGGGGCACGCATGAAAAGGCTGTAAAAGTCATTAAATCCTCTAAGGTCTAAATATCTGATGCTGTAACTGGTGTGAGAGAGGACAATTGGGTGAGTAGCAGGCTGAGCTTCTGTCTCTGATTGTATATCTGTCTGCACACTTCAGTGTTGGAGGATACATTTCAGATCAGCTAGAAGAGGAAGTAAACAGGAGGAGGATACTTGACCTCTTAAGTCATGGGTGAAGGACTGTGAGAGGACACACCTGCCTGTATGTAAAAAACCATGCAGATAAGATTCACAATAACCATATCACAAAACAACAAGCCACATCTCGCCTTACAGCAGGTGTAAGGATGCACAAATGATCATATTTATTATGTTCAGGAAGTTTGACAGACAAAATCTCAACAAATAAGAGGAGCTACGAGGAAAAAAGAAATTCAACAGCAACAATATGACACACTTCAACATCTTCTGCAGGTTTCAGTCCAGACGCACAAAACAGGATCCAAATCCAACAGGGATGACTATTTTCTTGAAGTGACACACTCTTGCAAAAAAAAAAAGTGACTCATTTGCAGTGGAGAGTAGCATGACCGACCACACCCACAGTGTTTTCCTCTCCAACACAGTTATGGCAGACCTGTGTGCACGTGGCTTCACTGACCATATGGAACACTGAGTCTTAAAAAACGTTGTAGAAATACCTGAGAAATATTACAATAAAAAATCATTCCAACTATGAACGCAAGCTCACATAAAATACGTGTAGCTGGGCATTTACCTGATAAGACTAAAAGAGAAGGGGTGAATATGGTTGCTATGCACAGATGGCTAACAATATGGGTCCCTGGACCACTCCAGCAGCTTATCACCAGGAAACAAGCACACAGATCTGTGAATCACCTTGGTTGCTTTCAGGCATGGCAGATTGTCCTGACAGAATCATTATTTTGCAATTAAAAGAGTGCAAAAATAGGAGAGATTGAGATGTTATCAAAATAGTCTTCCTGGCTGGATCAGTATTGAAAACATTCTGTACTGTAGGTCACATTGATTTTTTTAAGATGCTGTGTTCTCCTGCACAGGATAATCCATCAATGCAGCACCATATAGGGCCATGAAAGTATTTGCGCTCGAGGACTTAGCCCATATTGCATCTTGAGAGCCTCAAACTCTGACACATGGGGCTAGTACAGACATAACATGACGTGAACATACCATAGCTATAGTGATCATGGTATATGTTACCTATCTGTAACTGAAGACATGAGCAGATTGATTACAAATGTCATTTCAGCTGCTTGTATCCATGAGGAATCAGCCATCTGCTGCTCTCTGGAGAGATGGTATGTTCTTATCAATGATATACTGCTATACATGCTGTGCTGACGTTTAGTCTCACTGATAAATTACTTATTCTACCAGTTTTTAATGATGCTCTGTTGTTGTCTGGCTGCTCGGGGCACTTGTAGAGTAATTAGCAACAAATCTGCCATTAAAAAATGGCTTTTAATTAGCTACCCCAACACGGGTCCTCCGTTGAGTTGTATTGTTAAACACTTACAGTAAATCATTGACGAGACTTGATTAAAAACTAGATCGCGCAGGCAGTCTGCCTTTGGGAACACACTAAACAGAGAAATTAATTTCCTCTTCTGCGTTATTTATTATTTCCTCTTTCTGTCCTGTGTCCACGATGTGGGATGGAACAATGTGTGATAGCTGCTTGGACAGCCTTTTTGCACATACACACACCACACGCAGCAGTATTTGGGCATTACAGGGGATTACAGAGCAGGCTGGAGTTAATGAGCTCGTAATTACTGCTAATTCCATCTGCCACCAGGATCAGAGCAGGCCAGGGGCCTCAGCCAGAGGTGCTGTATGTGTGTGAGTGTGTGTGAGATCTTAGAGGGAAATAGGAGGTCACATCCCTAAATGGCCATCACAGAGGAGAAACCCAGTTGTGCCTCTGACAGGCATAACCCTGACAGCAATGGCCTGGGGGTTTAGGACACAAACACACACACATATACATTGTATATACACGCACACCACAAACATGTACACATCTTATGCACTAAATTGCTATTGTCCCCTGGAGTGAAACTTGAATTAGCTGTCAGAAGTGTGTGATGTTAGTAGTTGGTGTGAACGGCAGCTTTGCTCAAGTTGCTGCTCCGCTGAGGCCTGCACTAAGTCATCCAGGCAGCGTATTACTGGATCTAAGGTGTGTGTCTGAGTGTGACTGCACGTGTGTGGAAGAATATCAAGGTACATCGTTCTTCCAAGTTTTCCTTGCAAGGACGGGGACACATTCTGCAAATGCTTGGGGCTCTCTGGATGGAAAATTAAAGCTTTGAAAAGGCATCAAGAATCCCGGTCAGTATTTTTTTTTTCTTTTTTCTCAGTGTGGGGGAGGTGGAGATAGATGGACAGACAGAGAAAACTGTACCGCTTAAGAAGGGGAGAAATTGCTCCAGCTAAGCTCTCCTCAGACAGCAAATTTATCTCTGAATCTCTCTCTCTCCTCCTGACCTCCCCAGGGTGGACGGATGAAGTTTGTTCAGAGTTCAACACATCACAGCGGAGAGTCGACTTGGCTCTGAACCACTTCATCGCCGTGAAATGAAACAGGACAGTCGAAACGGTGGACGGCTCCAAGCTTCATATAAGGAACTCGCAGAGTGGAGAAATACTCCTGGAACCAAAAATTGTAGGACTGTTGATCATGCCGACGCCCACTGGGTCATCTTGATCTTCTCATACTGTAAGCCCCAAAAAGGAAGACAGGAGCCGGGAGAGGTGTACAGAGGATTCCTTGAGACGAACCAGACAGCTCCATCTTTGTCTTCACCATCTTCTTTGTATTTGTCTTCTTCTTACTCAGCTCAAACAAAGTTTAAGCTTAAATTAAAGCAAAAATTTCTCAATAAGAAAGGGGGGAATTATTAAACAATTTCTCCACAAAGTGGCCTTATGCTCTTAATATGGAGAGCACAACCAATCGGGTCAAAGAGTGTTAGATTTCACAAAAGGACTGAACATCTTACGTGGTGACCAGCAGAGCTCTAGTATGACCCAATAACCCTTGACCCCCAAAGTACCTTGAATTTCTTCCCGAGTCCCTCTCTTCTCTCCATGAGAGCAGGAAGCAGAAGAGGGACAGCACCCCTGAGACGAGGTGGAATGGTCTTTCAAATCACCTTCTTAAGTAGTTCATTCTGGGGTGCAGTGTGGAGCACTTCCCAGCCCCGACTCAAGGGCTAAGAACCGGGGAGGAGCTCACAAGGGGAACCCCGGCACGCAGAGGCCCAGGACAGGGGTTGGATCCAGGGGTAGAATTACCTCTGGCCTCCCTCCAGACATGTCAGCTGACTTAACGGCTGTGTGAATTAACGGCGCACAGGGGATGTTTTGGTTTGAAAGAGGGGGACCAGCGGCCTAACGAAAGGGAAGGAAAAGGAGGAAGAGAGGGAGGTACCACTTTTAAATGAAGCACGCTTCTTCCAGGTTGCTGTTAACTTGAAGCAGCTGTGCGAAAGACGGTGCCGCAGACATGTGCAAAAGCGCAAACAACACATACACAAACAGTTCCTCCGACTGCTGCCTTTTGATCAACAGAATATACTAAAGTAACAAAGCCTGGAACAACATAAACCAAGCAACCGACAGCTGTCTGGAGCGGAGAGCTGAGAACAGTAATATCCTGCTAGAGTGCACAAACACAGAAACACATCAAAACAAGCACAAGCAATAAAACAGAGTGAAGTACGATACAGCTAACCTGTTGGGTCCTGTGAAAGGAAAATGCTGCGCTGGCGGCTGTTTAGTAACAGGAATAATTGCTGCTGTTAACTGAGAAATCTGATAGTGATCATCACTATTGAATGCATCACAATAGGGAACTACCTTGCTACAAAACATGCTGTCATACACACACACTCATGCACTAATACTGTAGCAGATGGAGGAAGCATCGTGTCAGCAAGATATGAGCCTTGGTCTACGGGAAAAAGGGCAGTGGCACAACATGTCGGTACAGACCCGTAAATAAACATTTCAGAGTGCACCCTCTCCCAAAACAAAGAAACTTCCATGTAAGAAGAACAGATTATTTTTTGCTGCTCTGCCTTGACTTCTATGGTCACATCCCTGTTTTCTGATGACGACAGCTAATCATCTAATTCCACCACGCTTGATTATGTGTTAATCTCCAAGATTAGTGCAGAAGACAGCAGTCGGTCTCCGCTGCGCTGTGAGATGTTACAGACTGCTGTGGATCAGTGGATTGAGGATTGATGGTACTTACAGTAAGAGGCCAAGCAACATCTCTTAAGCTAGATGGCAAGAAAAAATAAAAGATGGAGAGAAATAAAGAGAGTAGGAAAATGTGAAAATAAAACTGCACAAAGAGACTACAGATCTGGGTAGAACACCACTGAGCACCTGCCAAAGGTTGTCCAAACACCACCTGAACAAAAAAGAATGAAAGGCCTATTGATGGGAGCAGATACTCTTTCACTTCTTCTGGCTGAGATAAAGCTTAAAAACACCTAAAAACACACACATTACTCTCATGCTGTGCAGGGGACTGACAGGTCACTGTGTGTGTGTTTGTGTGAGAGAGAGACATTTTTTGCGTGTATATGCATACACGAACACCTGTGGCATGGTGATCAACAGGCCTTGGGGCGCACCCCTCAAGAGCACGCACCCATCACCTGCTGTCACTCATAACACGCACGCTCCGGTCATGCCACTTAAAAGTTGTTACAGTGAGTTTAGGAGACATTCCTTGCCCTCGGGTTGCTCAAAACACACACTTCACATTCCAGCGAGTGTATTCTGGAGTCCCACTCCCTAATCCTTCAACATATGCAGACACACATAGTGTACGCATACCAACGCATGAGCGCGCAGACGCACACAGAAATAAAACCGAAATCCGCAGCCTCTAGTTCATCACTCCAACACAAACTGGAGGAATCATTTCACTTTCCATTTAACTCAGAGAAGCCTTGAACGTTTCAATACGAGACACTTTTTACTCATTCTACATTTCCTAAAAGACTACTTCACTGTCAAATTATAGCGTTTTCTGTCATCCGCAGCGAGCCTGTTAAGGTGCTGTGTTGTCTGGCTGTAGGTCTCACTCTGGCTTTGATGTAACAGAGAAAGTCACTAAACCACAGGAGGCACCACCTCATGAAAATATGAGCTCTGTTTGTGAACACAGGCTCCTGTGTGTACAATAAAAAGTGCATGTGCATGTGTCTTACAAGCACAGGTTACAAGCATCTGTTGTTTCGCTCTCAGGTCCTCCTAATGACCTTGTAGGCAGCGCAAGTAAACTTGTTCACGTAATTACAAAACATCAAGTCAGCGGCTGCATGTCTCTGTAGTTCAGTGAGCTGTTGTGTTTTTCACTGACCCTGGATTTTTGACTATTGTAAATCGAGACTTTCATGGATAAATTTGAAAATGCTGGTAGTGGGTGTGCAGAAAATAAACCTAGAAAAATTTCAGTCATGTAAATGATCATAGGGTCTGGTTGGTCAGCTGTTGGATCAAGTGGCCTGCACATGCCCAGTAGAAATGTTTTCGATTGCGTTGCCATTTCAATGTGAACAGGAATCTTTCGTTTGGATAGTAAGCTTTCAACACGAAATTTGTTTTTTTTAGATTTATCTGCCTTTGTATGAATATGTTTTTGTGCCCAGACCCATAACTCTTGGTCCTGCATCATGATTCATGTGGGCGTGAAAACCTCGTCACCAAGCCGTTGATTCTTCCAACTCTTCCATGGTCTGAGTCAGCAAACTGTGTTTCCAAAACAAACTAATCTATCTTTGACCCTGAGCCCTTAACTTAAGCACAATAGCTAAAATTTGTGTGTTTGTGTGTGTGTGTGATGACAACAATGTTGTTGTGATCTGAAATGCACCTTTGCACTGCAGCAAAGTTGCATCTCAGTGTTTGTGAAGGTGTTTTGCTTCATTGTTGTTGGTATGCTGTGAAAATGTCCTGAACAGACCAGGTAAAATAAATACTGAATGTTTTATTTACTAAAACTCAAAAGTTAGAGGGCAATGGCACGGTCAACCAGCAGGTGCCACCTGGCAAACTCAATCAGCATTTCATTAAACTGCTCTTCGCAGATTGATACAATTATGATGCATTAATTAAAAAACATACAGATTTCAGCTTTACTTATAATGCTACAGTAGGTCTTCAGCCAGCTGCTGACAATAAATTGTTAAAACCTTCAGCCAATCAGACTTCCTGTTTAACCAGTGACCAACACTTCCCATTCGCAGCTAAATGACATCAGACACAAACCTGGTCTGTATCACGGTGACTGATTCTTTCAGTCACTGTGATTTTTTTGTAATTAATAGAAACTGAGAGGATTTGGGTGTGACACTATTTAATGAGTGATGTCACCAGCTTATAAATCTACTGTTTAGATGAAGTTGTGTTGTTAACCATCTGGATCTAGATAGGGGTAGGTCATGCTGAGCAGGCTGTTTGTATAGTGTTCAGATGACAACACACACAAAAACACACACAGGGACGCTAAGCTGATGTTGGATTGCTTTCACTATGACTAATAGAGTTGATCAAATCTTTGTGTTGGCTGAAACTGGTTAGCTAATGATGCATGTTTAATGTTTGGTTAATCACACACACACACACACATGCTGACACCCACACATGGGCTTAGATACACAAGCGCAAAGACACACACACTTACTGACACCACCTCTGGCTTCAATCACATAGTTTGACTGCCTGAAAGGTGTGTGTGCCTGTGTATGAGGGTGTGTGTTCGTCAGGTTCTATGTATTTGACCGTTTATCAGTCTTTTGACAGCCAGTCTGTTTAAGCACATGTGTCCAACACAAACACACAGATAAAAACACTCTAGTCGGTCCTGAGGGAATTAATTGTGAAAGTGTGTGTGCGTGTCTGTGTGTGTGTGTGTGTGTGTGTGAGTCTAATGGACTGATATCAGGCCACTCCACTCTAATAGGTTTACATAAAGGGTCGATGGATGGTAGGGGTCAGTCAACCAAAAAGAGCAAAGCTGACCCCCCCACCCACCCACCCACCCACCCACACACACACACACACACACACACACAGAGTCACACAATAATCAATCAATACCATAAGAGCATAAGAGCATCTTTGTCCTGTCTGTCCATGTTGTCTTAATGCGTCTGTAAAGAAAGTCAACTCTTGTATTATTCCTGAAGAGATTCCTCAATTCATTACCTCTCTGTTCTATGACCCACATTAGCCCACACATTAAGACACACAATTAGATAATGCTCACATGGCGTGGGCATAAAGATGATACGGAGGAGGCTTGCTGTTTTTTACCCAATCACAGCACATATAGGCTACCGGCAGAAGGCGTCGTTCAGAATGTAGGTCACCCGTTCACTAGAATGCGGTCCGGTCCCGCAGCGGATCAATACGTATACACCCACCCAGTCACATACATACCTGCCTCTGCTGACAGAGCCACCAAACACCAGCAACACCAGTTGTCATCGCATTCATCTTAAAACAATGGGCAAGCCATCCGATCGTAAAATACAGGAACACTTAAGGCGCGCACGCACATCATGCGCGTACACATGCATGCAGCATAAATGGACTCTAATACTCTCATTAGATGATTTGCAGTAATGAGTTTCCTTTAGTCTGATATAGATTCCTAACAAGGCAGGAACACCATAATGTATTTTAGATGCTGCCTCTAATAGTCTATACAGGTAACCTGATAATAAAAGACGGTGCTGATTCAACATATGGCTTTGCGCATTGAGCTCCGTGCCTATATGCTGTAGACTGTATAGCTCCATCTGTATGCTCAACAACAGCCAGCTCCTCTTTACTCGGCGTCTAGACTGAGATTCACTATCCTATAACAGCCTAATCTGAGCGCATGCCAGTCACAATAATAAAACGTGCCACCATGCAGCTGTTGGAGTTTTATCAATGAGACATGCTGCTGCTTTTTACGCACTGACTCCGCCAGAGCTTCTACAATCTTTTCACCACCGTCAGGCACCTCGCATTCGCATCGTAATCAAAAGCAATGTCACCAGTGTGTCAATTAGCTTCTCATCCGGCATGCTCGGTCACATGCAGGCTCTGCTTTCATCCGTTACCTTGACAGAAAGTGCATTGTCCTCCCCGCGCGCTGCGGAGCCGGGAGCTGCAGCATTTTCCCGTTCAGCACGCGCCCACTCATTCTACAACAGTCCGGGTTTCACGCTGCTTTGTTCCCGTTTGGCATATCCGGCTCTGAAGCAAAAGAGAGAGAATCCAGCCCTTGCTATCCGCCGCTGATAACCGGGGAACCGCCTGTGAGAGTCTGCAGCGTATACTGACTGACCCACTCCCGCAGTGGCTCCACTCTGACACACACTCTCTCTCTCTCTCTCTGTGTGTCTCTGTCTCTCTCACACACACACGCTCACGGAGGGAGGGAGGGTGGGGAAGGAGGGGAGGGAGGCGATGAGCGAGAAAAGGGAGGCAAGGATAGAAAGGCAACACCCCAAATTCCTCCTCCTCCGGCCCCCGTTTCACTGATCGCGACCAGCTGTGCCTTTTCCAAAAGCGCATAGAGGCTTTAACGCGCACACAGCCGCAGGATAACGCAGTCATCACATTCTCTAAAGCGACATGTCAAGATTTTCACACTCTTAAATCTCTAATCAAACAGCCCAATGATTTCATTCATTCAACCCCCTGATCCCACGTCAATGCTATTTAACGATTGATTCACTCAAATGTTGGTTCAATATCCGAATACAGGGGTGGAAGAAGTATCATTTATTGAAGTAAAATGATCAATATCACAATATTAAAATGTTCTACTACAAGTGAAAGTTCTTCATTCAAAAGTTCATTACTAATATCAACAAAATGTGACTATAAGAATCAATAGTTCATTATACAGGATGCCCCATTGAGTGTTATTGTATTATTTTATTGTTATCATTGATGCATTGATGTATAATGCTGTACCACTTTCTTCTACGGGGTTTATGTAAGTGGCACTTACTGGCCTAACTAATGGTTAATAATTAATTAATGCTTTATATCAGTAATAAGCCATTTGTAAGAGCAGGTTTCATGTTGCAGGGCAGTGAAAAATGCCTTTTGCTTGGTAATTCAGCACAACCTGCTTGGCCTTTTTAGCTCTTTAATTCATCAGAAAGACCCTCCAATGGACTGTCTGAGGTCCATAAATTCAGGAAAAGAGCTGCAGAGCTCTTTTAAGCCCATTTATTAACAATTTGTTGACATTTATAACTGCAGACTCAGTGGCTTGTTGGGAAGTAAGTCACTATTAATGGGTCATGGATTACTTTTTACTGTATATATATTGTTCATCTGCAAAAATGCATCATAGTCTGGTCATGTTTGGCATGTAAAATCGTAATCTGGAAGATAACCAGTTACACCAGCTGTCAGATAAAAGTGGTGTGAGTAAAAAGTACAATATTTCCCTGTGAAATTAATATAACAATAAAGTGGCATATAATGGAAATACTTGAGTAAAGTATCTTAAAACTGCAGTGCCTGAGTAAATAACTTCCCACCTCTGTCCTGATGATAAATATGTTTATTTAATATCACAGCAAAACTTTAAATAATAGTTTTATTAAGGAGAAACCACAACACCACTTAGACATCTCTCTGACATTTAAACTAAAAAAACACTTTGATTTATTACACGTGAATACCTTTCAACAGCCACCCACTGTCTAGAAGAAACGCTGGCTAATAGCCAAACCAATGGTGGCATAAAAAAGCCTCCATCAGGATGTAATGAACCAGGGAGGGTAAATGACTCCAGTGTTTCTATTGTAACAGAGTGTGTATTGGCTATTGGAGACATGCAGAGGAATAGAGAGGGTATCATGTATCCACTCCCCCATGAGCTCTGCCACCCCCCTCACAGCATCCAGTGGTGTTTAAACACTTTAAGCACTGAGTGGACCCCAGTGAATAGATCTGCCTGTCTGCTGGGTCTGTTCAATAAGTGAATGAAGGGTGAGAAAGAGACAGACAGACAGACAGACAGACAGACAGAGGAGGGGGAAGATGCAGATAATTAACACTGTCTTTTCAGTAAAGACAGCAAAAAGAAAATGGTGTGAGTGGCCGGGAAAGAAAGACAAGAGAGAGAAATAAAGAGATTGGGAAAACAGACCCACAGACAGAGAGTGAAAAAGGAGATCATTAACACACTCTTTTTTAAGTGTAGAGGGAACAAAGGCGGGATTCTTCAGGCTACTGCTCACTCGTACCATGCAGGGCCAGGTGGGTACACAGTGTGTGTGTGTGTGTGTGTGTGTGTGTGTGTGTGTGTGTGTGTGTGTGTGTGTGTGTGTGATTGGCACATTGGCATGCTGAACTGCAGGTGTGTGGAGCCACTGCCATCGTTGTTGCCTAGCGTCACTAACCAAAAGAAAGCAAAACAGTTTCTAGTCCACACATGCACACAAACACTCCCAAATTCACACACCCACACACTCGCAATCCTCCTTAAGTCAGTGTGAGACTTTGCTTTTATTTATGTCAACTCTCATCCCAGTTTCTGGAAAGGGTAGCTGGACAGCTCTCCGCGTCTGTCTGGCCAGCTTTTACTTTGACCACTGACTCATGTCCAGACATGCCCTCTGTCTCCCCCTCTATTTATTTGCCTCTCCTCATCAAAGAGTGTCTCTTTTTTGCACTGCTACCCTTCATTTCACTCCGTATCTAAGACCACAGTGCTTGTTTTCAATGTTTGTGTGTATGTGTTGGTGCAGTAGGCCAGTATAATTAGGTGGTGATGTAACTGGGTAATGACAGTATACAGGCAGGGTCATCCATATGACCCTGGGAACCTGTCACTCCTGTGCTGATGAAAGAGACAAGAGACCTGGGAAAGCTCATCCCCCTTATCAGACCAGGAACACACACACAGATAGATTCACATGCAACACTTTCTCAAACCACACAACCAAACATGTCAAAGATACATAATTTAGCAGACTGAAATACTCTTAATTATCGCACACACAGACACTTTATCATTTTTTAATCTTCTTCTATCTAACTGTCAGCCATATCTTTTTCCCCTTCGCTCAGAAACCTTCACACGACAACACTTCCTTCACTCTGCATGCTCACACCACGTCCACATGATGCAATCTAATTTTTAAAATGCTGTTTCGTGTCAAAACGATTTGTGTCCACACTATCATTTCCGAGTAATTTCTGTAGAGACCCCTGCCCACAATCAAACACCTTAACAATAGAAAAACAGCTAAATCTTTTCATCTTCACCCTCATTTTAGCGGGGAAGAAACACATCACAGGCAACATCTGGTATGGAGTGAGACAGACAGCCTGGCTGAACAAATCTTTATGATTGCAATGTCAACAACGTCAACAGAAAAACAGGTTTGAAGACAACAGCTGTGTGATCGGCTGTATCGAAATCTAAAAGGCGGGATCGCAGAGAAGGTTCGAAACTGCAGAGTATGAAACGGTGATTTAATTGTGGCTCCTTAATACTACATGCTAACTAGCAGTCATATGGATGAAATTATTATTTTAAGATTGCGACATTCCACAAAATTGACATAAATACAGGTTGATGACAATCGCTGTGCTGTGTAATCGACCAAAAGTTCTGCTTAATTTTACGAGCAAACAGTCCCATTACATCATGTCAAAGCTCAGTTCTCTCAGTTTCTATTCTGTTTTCGGCTGAGAAAAATGGCGGCCTAGTATGGAAAGAGGGCTGAAACAGGGAGAAAAAGATGCGTTTTTAAATAGGCTTGATGTTGCGTACACACACACACACAGACATTCATAGTCTCAATGTCATTAAAAGTGCTTTCGCTTCGCTGTAATCAATTTAAAAATATAATGAAAAATATATTGATCATGGTTTTAAGAATCTCAACATGATCTCTGAGGAATTTAAAGATCCAGTATATTAATAAATATTCTGTATATGATATGTAAGTTTTTAATAGAGACAGTACAGTAGAAGGTGAATGTGCAGTTATTCTGCTCAGAACTCAAAGGCTTACCATCTGAGGCAGCTGGATTCGCGAGATCACGCAAGAATCCAACTTGTCAGGCTTCAAGTTTTGCACTTGTGTCCAGACTAACAGTGGTTTGGACCAATCGGCATCCTATGAGTAACTTCTGGCAGCTGCTGGCGTGGTTTAGGTGCGATGACAGCGAGAAGTTAGCCCGTGATAGATGGTGATAGACAGATGGTTCATCCAATCACCTGCCAAGTATTTTTTGAAAGTGCCTGCTCTTTTCCAAACATTTTCCAAGGACAGTTTCTCAGATGGTTCTGTGTAACAAACCATCTGGCACATCAGGTTAGGTTAATGCAGTCTTTGGTTTTTTTTTTAAAACACCCTAAGTTAGACATTAGTTATGTTGCCAAGATTGCAGCCAAAGTACTCAGATTTGTGAATATGTAAAAACAAACTGTCAACTCACACACGCTCACACACACACACACACACACACACACACATACACACACACACACATACACACACGCATCAGCGTTTTAAAAACACAAATGCTGAAAACATGACCTCACAGCAACACACTCAGAGTTGAACATCAAAGTGTATGTCACAGTCTATGAAGGTGCTCTTTGGTTAATTGAGGGACCCTCCATGGCTGGACCACCAAAAGCATCTAATTAGGCTCTTGCTTGAGGACCTTATTATTGAGGTCTAACCTAGCTGAGGACAATATGAAGTGGAACTGCTTAGAAACTTGACTTCAAAGATGCTTTCTGTTTCAAGAGACCCAGACAAAAGAACAACAACAAAACATCCAACAAACTACTGAGTTCAAACATAGCTCAACAGATTTCTGCAACCAGTTCAGCCTGTGTCTCCTGGGAAAATAATGAGGATAGGTTCACTGTTGGCAACATTGATGTGTACAAGAAAAGATGGGATTAAGAGATGGTGTAATGAGGAGAACAGGAAGGGAGAATGATGGCGGGGGCAGAAAGAAAAGTGTGTGACTAATGTCGAAACAACTCCAGAGAATAACACGGTGGGAGTCAATGGGAGGGAAAGAAGGTTAATTCTTATGCGAATTACAAACCCCCGTCACACCCCACTGTTAAACTTCCAAGGCTCAGCTCTAGTGTGCATATTGTATGTGTGAGTGTGTGAGTGTGTGTGTAGCGTAGATTTGAGGAGGCTTCCACCCAAAGCTTCCAAAAAGCTTGTCCTTAACCATGCAGTTTCATTTACCCCCCATAGAGGAGCTAAGCATGTACTTTAAAGGCTGTATAGATGTAGAGGAAGAGTATGAAAAGCCATGTTTTGATGGCAGGAACTTTCCCCAGATACTAAGAACCTTTTGAAGAACTCAGTCCCTCTACCTGTGTTTCCATTGGAGGGACCAGAGTCTGAATTAAGTTCCAGGGAGATTGTTTTAAAAAAACGCTGCTTGGGGGGTAGTACGTTCCAAAAGTACAGGAACTTTGGAGGCAGGGTTTGCAAGGATTACTGTCGATGATTGGTCAAACATTCACAGCACGGCTGCTTCAACTTGTGTGCAGCTTCATTTATAAAACAAGGAAGTACTCTCGAATCGATTTAGGGCCGGTTTAGGACAAGCGGAGGACATTTCTCTTCATTTGATAACGTTAACTGTGAAGTTAGACTTTTCTGTCGGCTTCCTGACTCTGATGCGGGAGAAAAAAGACATAGATAGTGCAAGCAAGCTGAGAGCAAGAGTGAGGCAAGAGAGAGAGAGAGAGACAGCGTGGCAGTGGTTGAGCGAGGAGAAGGAGCGGCAGCAGCAAGAGCAAAGCAGTGAATGTGAGAAATAAAACATTATTTTCTGATTGTTTCACAGTGGTTACGTTCTAAAGCAGAAATAAATAACGATCGAACACTCAACAGATGTTATACTGTGGAGACGGATGCTCTTAGTTTCAGTGTCATTATCATCCTCTGTATTTCTCCTTTTCATTCATTCATTACATCAGACTCATGCAGTAGTAAATACAAAGAACAGGACAAATCTGTGTTGTTGTTTCCTCATGTGTTCATACTGCGTCTCTAAATGCTGCCATCATTTTTAAATTCCTCATGGGTCGAATTTCCATGATCTATCTGGTTCCTCAGATGCGATGGAAACGCAGACAGGACTGCACTACTGGGACTTTAAAGTTCCAAGTTTAGTCCTTGAGATTAGTATCTCTGCATCCAAAGTACCTGGAACTTTTGGTGGAAACAGGGCAAATGAGTGAGAGCAAGGTTAGTGGGAGTTTGTGTGTGTGTGGGTGTGTGTGCATAGGTTAGGAGGCTTTTTCTGTGGGAACCAATCTTCAGTGGAATGATCATTTCCTCAAACTCCTTTCGTAATGGCTGTACTCATTTAACACTGAAAACTTACCACAGTCCACTTACTATATCATCTTGTGGCATCTGTCTAGGATTTGTATAAAGAGCTTAAATAAAAGAAAAAAGAAAGTAAGATAAGCCAATTACTAGCTAGCTACTTTTTACTGGACTATTTCTCCAGTAAAAAGTAGTTACAATGAAAATTCTTTCCAGACAGGTCTGTGGATTATTCAGGACTGTTACGCTGATTTTTTTAGAATGTACTGTAATTTCTCAATGCTGTGGGCATCTAAAACAAAACTCCATTCACTTCCATTGTATTGTAGTGTAGAGGCAAAGCACAAAAAGAGGGTTCATACATCCAAATTAATTAGATATGTTCTGTCTTCTTGAACATCAAAGTGTATGTCACAGTCTATGAAGGTGCTCTTTTGGTTAATTGAGGGACCCTCCATGGCTTGACCACTAAGAGCATCTAATTAGGCTCTTGCTTGTGGACCTTATTGTTGAGGTCTAACCTAGCTGAGGACAATATGAAGTGGAACTGCTCAGAAACTTGACTTCAAAGATGCTTTCTGTTTCAAGAGACAAAGACGAAAGAACAACAAGAAAAAAACAGCCAATGAGCTACTGAGTTTCAAATACACTGTAGCTCAACAGGTTTCTGCAACCAGTTCAGCCTGTGTCTTCTGGGAAAATAATCAGGATATGTTCACTGTTGGCAGCATTGGTGCATACAAGAAAAGATGGGATTAAGAGATGGCGTAATGAGGAGAACAGCAAGGGAGAACGATAGTGGGGGGGGCAGAAAGAAAAGTGTGTGACTAATGTCGAAACAACTCCAGAGAATGACACGGTGGGAGTCAATGGGAGGGAGACAAGGTTAACTCTAATGCGAATTACAAACCCCCGTCACACCCCATTGTTAAACTTCCAAGGCTCAGCTCTAGTGTGCATATTGTATGTATATATATGTGTGTGTGTATGTGTGTGTGTGTGTGTGTGTGTGTGTGTGTTTGTGAGTGTGTGTGTAGCGTAGATTTGAGGAGGCTTCCACCCAAAGCTTCCAAAAAGCCTGTCCTTAACCATGCAGTTTCATTTACCCCCTATAGAGGAGCTAAGCATGTACTTTAAAGGCAGTATAGATAGAGGGAGGGTATGAATGGGTGAGAGTCGGGTTAGTGGGAGTGTGTGTGTGTGTGTGTGTATATATATGCGTGCATAGGTTAAGGGGCTGGCTTTTACTGTAGGAATGTCTTCTGTGGAATGATCATTTCCTCAAACTCCTCTCTTAATGACTATACTCATTTAACACAAAAAACTTACCTCAGTCCGCTTATTATATCTTGCTGTGGCATCTGTCTAGGATTTGTATAAAGAGCTAAAAAAAAAAAAAAAAAATCTAGTAAAAAAGTAGTTCCAATGAAAATTCTTTCCAGACAGGTCTGCGGATTATTCAGGACACTGTTACACTGATTTTTTTTAACTGACTCTGAATCCCCAGTACAGCGCTACCCTGAAAGAAACAGTAGAGACCCTCAGAGGCTTAACTTCACTGAGACTGTTGTACTGATTGCTAATTGAAAAAAAAAGTTAATGTAGTATGGTAATGGTAATGGTTCCTTATTTCTGTTTAAATTATAGATATCAATTATTCCCTGAAACATATTCTCTTTGTTTGCTGTTGACTTAGAGTACATCAAAAGGGAAGGGAGGAATTGTTATGTATTTGGAAAAGAAGACATTATTGCAATATTTAGAAAAGGCAACTAGAACTACTTTTTGTTAACTGATACAATGGTCAGTATACCTTTTTAACAGGATTAGTGGTGTGTCTGTGTAGTGATCCCTGTGTGATTGAATCTGCACTTGAACAGTAAAGACACTTAAATTGTATCTTGCAGTTTAAGTGAAGAAAAAAAACATACTGACTTTTTCCTCAATGCAGTGTGCATCTAAAACAAAATTCCTTTGTCTTCCATTGTATTGTAGTGGAGGCAAATTGTCAAATACAACACAGGGGAAAAAAGTGCACAGATGTTTTGGCTACGAATGCACACCGAAGAAGCAGGGGGTGCAAACCCCCATTTTATGCTTTGGACTTTGACTTTGGTTACACGCATCCCGGCTTCCTCATGTCTTTTGGTTGGACGCAATGTTTTTTACTTCTACAGTGGAGGAAAAATCACAGAGATGAATATCACAAACCCTGGACAAATAAAACGAAAAGATCTGCATATCTAGATACCACTTGAATTAGGTGAGTAAATATGTTTAATTTTTTGGTAATTTAGGTGAACTGACCATTTATATATTCTATTATATTTTACACACACACATTTCTTTGTTGTAGTCTTCATTGACCACTGACAGACTCAATCTGAGGCCTTCCTCTAAGTCTTAGTCTAAATCTTATAAGCAAAGGTTTGTTGACTGAATGATGTCACTCTATATGGTTTATATATATGCTTGTTGGTTTAGCATCATGTTCCTAATCAGTTGTTCCTTTCAGGTCATTTCCCCACTTTCATCTCTTCTGTAGGTTGAGTTGAGATTATATCATATTAAAATAAAATCAAGTGAATTCAAAACATCTCCAGGAAGAGCGTGATGTGTCTCTTTCCTTGAAGGAAACGGGGTGAAATTGGTCATCGGGCCAAAAGTCGTGACATTTTGACCTCTATAAGTTAAAAAGCTGAGTCCCCTCACATGCACTCACACTCTGTTTATTTCCATTGCACGCTCACTTTGTTGACATGGTAACACATCCCTCTGAACTACGTGGGGGTCCACACACATACACACACACACTATGGCCACCATAACCCTCCTACCCACCCCCTCCCCTTGTCCTTGCAGACTGCTGACCAAGTCCCTGAGTTCTCTTATTCTTTTTCAACCCCGCCATCATAGGAAGCCAGGGATTAGCTAGGATTATGCCGCAGCGTCTCCATAGAGATTTACCGGGCCTCAGCAGTGGGGGGCGTCCAGGAAACAGTAGCCATGACAGTGGTTTTGGCATTTTGTTGGTTGGTGGGTGGGAAAGAGGAAGTTGACGTATATTGCGATTTATAGGTACGTTATTTTTCTTTTAGTCATATCCAAGAGGAATTTGAACAAATCTGTCTGTAAGTGAAGTTCCCATGCTGATCTAGAACATGTGTTTGTTGCTCAACATCAGTATGTTTCACAATAATGAAATGGCCTGTATTCAAACTAAACATATCCATGGAGACCGACAGGAGAAGAAGTCAAGCATTCCTGTAACAACTGACTGTAGTCAGCTTGGACATTAACGCCAGCGTGTATGTGTGTAATCATACATGCATGTGTGTGTGAGTGTGTGTGGTGTGCATGTGTGTGTGGTGTGCATGTGTGTGTGTGTGTGTGTGTGTGTGTGTGTACACACAGAGGGAGACAGACGGAAAAAGAGAGTGATGAAAAGAAAAGAAGTACAGCAATATTTCCTTTAGCAACAGTGAAAGTCGCTGCGGATCAACGTACAATTACTAGAAAGTCTAATTCACTTTTTGTGCCTTGTTTGTTTTGCCTTAAAGTGAAGAAATGTAGTGTAATGACAGCAAATTAAAAATGTTACTAATTAAACCACATTGCTCCAAGAGTCTCAGCAAACACAAAGGAATAGAACAAGGTACATAAGGACATTGTTCTCACTGAAATGGGAGGTGTCAAGGGGGTTTCTGACTGCAAATCCTCCTTGCCCCATATGTTACTCTCCGTTAAATCTTTTAATGTGTGTGTGTATTTGTGTGTGCATGTCTGTATGAGTGTATATGAGTGCATGTGTGAGTGTGTGTGTGTGTTTGTGCCACTGTAGCAGACAAACAGATTAATGCCATTATTGTTTGTCAGCGGTGTCCTGCTGTTACAGCTGGTGCCCGTTACATCATCCCTGAGAAAAATAGCCAGGCAGATAAACAATATATTAAAGTATAATTTTACTCACTAATTATGAAATAAATGTAATTATCCTGTAATGTAAGTGTGGCCGTCATGCTTTGTTAACTCAAAATTAAACTAAAAGGCCTCTCAAACTGAGTACAGTCCAGACTGATAACGTAATCCCTATATGTTCATATGTGCTCATGTGATCATGGTGATTAATCCAGAAATGCTGTTTGTGTTCACTATGGGCGTTCTCTCGAGTGTTTTGCCCGCACGTGCTGGGACAAAGAAAGAGTGCACTCCTCCACTCTGTCAAGTTCGTCTCAATAATGACAGGAAAAGTAATTGATTACACGCCACACTGAGCAGACAGAGCCAAAGTAGCGCTGCACAGAGCCAGAGAGGCCCAGAGAAGAGCAGGTAGTGGATGACAAGAACAACACATGGCCCGTCACCCTCCTGAACCGTACCTCAATCTGCCTTTCATCAACTTTTCATTTGAATCGTACTGTCTCTGACACACAATCATACAGAGGGAAATACATAGTGAGAAATGGAGAAATCTCAAAGCAGAAAAACATATCCATACAGAGACTTATCTATCTTTTGTGGTGTCTTTCAGTGGACAAACAGCCCCTTCTGCATAATAATGGATTCAGCTGTATTGTTTTTGTTATTTTTAGCTTGTGTTGTTGTTAATCAAACTGCTGACGATTTCTCAATCCATACTGCAGATTTTCTGATTCTTCAATATGTAATTTCTTACTTTTTTAAGGAAGCCATTGGTCTCCATTCATTTTCGTACGGTTTAAAAATCATCTGACTGCCTCTTGGTTTGCTTGAGTTGTATAATTCCTCACAGTAAACATCAAGTCTGCGTTATGTTCCCATTATTGTTCCATGGTAATTGATTTTAAAAAGGTTATCTCCCAACGATTGCATAACTGACTGATGATAAAAATCAGTGCTGACATGACGTTCACTGTGATCCACTGTGATTTTCATACCATATGGAAAATGGTATGGAACCAATGACTACTTGGAAAAACAGATTTAAAAATATGAAACACTCCAGCATAGTTTGCAAAATAGTCACCAGTAAATGGACTAAACATGCAAGTCACTGGTATAGTCTTTTAATGGCATAATCCATAAGAATAAACACAGAAGGACCTATTTCAGAATTTCAAATCTAAGACATTTAAAGTGTGTAAGAAATGATATAGAAACGCAACCGAAAAATGCAACACAAGTATTTCAAAGCTGTTAAAGACTGTGCTGTACTCTATTGCTGGTTAGCTTTAGATCAGGTATACTCATAGCTGCGGTGAGAAAACAAAATTTAATTCATCTACTGTTTTCTGTCCCAAAATCCTGAAATCCATCTTGGAAATGTAATTCCAGGGTCATAAATTATTAGATGAATGTCACTGTTCACTTGTACACCTCACTGGAGATGGGGAACATGGCTGTGATGAATTTAATCATCTGAGTGTCAAAGATTAATTGTCAACTTCATCTCAAGGTTAAAAAGGCCAAAAATGCAGTTTTCTCTACTTTACACCCATTGTATATAATGAGAGTCCATTTTGATCACAGCTTATGTAGTGGCAGTGTGTAGAGTCCGGGAGAGTGTGATGCTGTTCTTTGGGAGGGGGTCTGTGACCGCAGTATGAGTCATAGTGTAAAGATCTGGCTCTTAGCAAGAGGGAAACCCTGGGTGTGTCCACTGAGGATCACATCAGAAGGAGGTGTGTGTGTGTGTGTGTGTGTGTGTGTGTGTTTGTGGGTGTGAGTGGGTGAGTGTGTGTGAGAGAGAGAGAAAGAGAGGGAGAGAGTGAGTAAGTGAGTGCGTGGATCACCTGTAACGTAAATCAGATCCAGATGTAGGAATAGGAATTTATTAATCAGATGTGTCAGGCTGCGTTAGGTTCTCTCTTTCCCTCTCACTCTGTGTGTGTGCGTGTGTGTGTGTGTGTTTGTGTGTTTTTGGTGTGTGTGTGTGTGTGTGTGTGCAATGCATGGATGTGTATGTGAGGTTCTAGTTTTTGGCCAGTAGATGGGGTTAGAGTACAGCAGAATTGAGCTTGACCTGAGAGGAAAAACTCTGCTGTCTACACCCAACCACACCCATACACACACACACACACACACACACATGCATTTGGTCTGGAGTGTGGTCTTCAGTAACGACCCTTGACAGCCCTGTCCCCCTGGAGATAAGGTTTAGAGGCAATCACAAGGTCTATTGAGTTACACCTAATTAGAAGCGCTTAACCATTGATACGGTCAGATTGCCATCAGATAAGGGCCGGATAATGACCTCCAGTGTTTGAATAAGACCAAACATTTAGTGGCAGGCATGAAACAAAAGTAACAAGTGATGATATCAAAGCCCATTTCAGGTATCACTTATGTTGAAAACACAGTACATCTCTGTTTAAACGTTCCTCTTTCTGTTTAAGTTCCTCTGTATTGTGCTGCGAACATCTCAGTTCTGCTTTTCTAGAAAGCAGACAGCACTAAACCAAAACACTTAAACACGCAGACTCTCAGAAGCTTCAGGGAGCTTTGTGTGTGTGTGTGTGTGTGTGTGTGTGTGTGTGTGTGTGTGTGTATAAAAGTGTGTCTGTGTGTGTGTGTGTGTGTAAGTGTGTTTGTGCTGCTCCAAACAAATGTTTTCATAATTCAGGCAGTTAGTGCAGTGAACCAGCTTGTCTCGCAGCGTAACCATGGAAACCTTGCGTTTACTAATGGGAGGTCGCTGAGGATAGGAGCTCTTCCATCCGGAAACAAAAGCGTCTGCGCCCAGCAGGGCAGAAAACAAGCCACACGCTCATCCAATCATCGATACGTGTGTATGTGCATGTTGAGCCCATTATCACCAGCAGAACAACAACAATGGCAATCAATACTGACTATCAAGTCCAGATGAGGCTCAGAAACCTATGTAGTCTTTATACTTTATTCGGTTTGGCCATATAATCATTCACACACAGACACAGTACTCTTATTACTGCCCATAGATATTTCAAGATGTGCTCAATTTCCTCCCCATACATTCTCAAACATTTAACAGTGCTACAAAGTGTTGTTATAAAGAAAAAAACCCCACTAATGACAAATAATTACATTTAGTTATCTTTTGGGGTTACCTATGTGCTGCAACTTGTTTGCTTGACTCTATTATCATAATATGACAATAAATAGTCACTATATAGTCAGTTGCAGGCATTAAAGCTTGTAGTAATGGAAGGAGGTTGGTGAGGACTACCTCACTTATACTTTTGGCCACTAGGGGGCAGAAGAACTCCGAACCAGAACGGCATACACACAGCCCTGATATATTATCACCATATAAAGTTAGCTAACATTTTAACAAGCAATAGCCTACAAACACATCCAGCAGACGTTTTCTATTCAAGAAGGCGTTTTCATCCTGTTATTCTATTTATGTTATATGTTGTTAACGCTGTAGCTTCACTGCAAATGAAAAGTGCAGTACAATTTAAATGTACTATTATTCATTATTATTACTATCCCATTGGAGTCCTACATGTCTGGGCTGGTATGTCTGATTTATTTCTGAAATAAACTTTAGCTTGTTATATGTTTGATTTTGTTCATCAACTTTTTGCTAACTTTGTTTGCCTGTCCTTTGGTGAAGGACAGGTAGAATTATCAGAGCTTGCTTGCTGAAAAGAGCTGCCTGCTGCAGCTGGAACCAGATTGATGAGAGAAATGAAACTGAACCGTACAATAAATGGGCCATAAAATCAAAACAAAGTATTAAAAGGCTCTATATAGCTGTAGATTTGATAAATGTTTCTTTGGCACTGCCAGCAATCTCTTTCGCAACTCATTGTTTATAAAAAAAAAAACACTGATGGATTCAGATTTAAGTCCTGACCATTAAAACTGTCAAGGTGTAAATCCACAACCTACATTGGACCACAATTCATTACTGTTTTACATTAAGTATACACACACACACACACACACACACACACACACACAGGAGAGCGTAACCCCTTCGCCCTCTTTCCCTGTGAGAATTACGTCTGTATGAGTGAGAGTGTGGGGGGGATACTGGGGGCGGTCTTGTTCCAGATGTAAGTGGAACTCATCAGACAGGCAGAGGCCCGGTCTAGAAAAGCACAGGAAACGGACAACTGATATGAGAGGTCCTGACTCAGTGTGTGTGCGCGCGTCTGTATAGGGTCTGTGTGTCAGGCAGGTCACGGTACAGTCACAGTAAACTTACCTTTGCATGTGAAAGTGATTCATGCCTATATAGTATAACTCAAGTGATTCACAATGTGACTCACAATAAGTCAAATCCAGCTCATCCGTATATGTTTATGACCAAACTAGTATTCGAAGACACAGTTTCCTTTTCCATTTCCTTTTAACAGAACAAAGAGACAACGACTACATAACCCAAACAAAGAACATGTGTGTGTTTGTGATGCATAATGTATGTAGGGAAGTCCTATGTATTATATATGGTGGGATGAGATATGGTACTGTAGTGTGACCTCTGGATGACAGGGCTAGTGCCTTTATGTATTATGGATGAGGATGTGTAATAAATTATGAGGTAAGGGAGAGTAATCCAGCATGGGGCTTCTTCAGGTTGACAGGGTGGAGAGAGCAGCAAGAAAAGGAGGAACAGCAGCACTGGCCTGCCCTCTAGTGGCGAAGGCGTATTACTTTGAGGCCGCTGCAGGCAAATTATAGACAACAATTTTGTGATTCATAGTTTAAGTAATTTTTAATGCTAAAATGCCAAATGTTTGCTGGTTTCACCCTTTTGAATGCTTTGTTTACGTCACTGTAAACTGAATATCTTCAGGGTTTTAAATGTTGATTGGATGTAAAAAAAAACAATTTGAAAATGTCACATTAGGCTTTAGGAACTTATGATGGGCATGTTTCCTTTCTTTTCTTACATTTTATTGAATGAGCCTTTAGTTTTACTTAAAAGTTCCCTGGCTGGAGTCAACTTGGGGACGTTAAATGACATGTGTGTTAACTATTTAGCTATCAGGGGAACCTCAACTGATAAATTGAGGATGAAAATAGTCCTTAGTTGCATTCAACTGTACACATGTTAACAATATATCATCCCTTGCCTGAAGCCTCACTTAGTGCAGCTTTAGAGATTGTAAAGACATCATGATACAACATTTATTTTACTATCTTGAATAAATCAATTTGATCTGAAGCAGACAGAGATAAAAAAAAAAAAACAGCTTCAAGCCTGTGAGCCTGTTTTGCTGTTTGCTTGTCTGCTTGTCTGCCTCTCATCTCTGTTTCTCAATCGTTTTCCTTTAGCCTGCCAAAAAATGTTGCCTTTTTCTTTGCCTCTCTGCACACAAAGCACACCATAAACCTGCAGGACCACTAATTGAAGGCCATAGCCAGATACACAGTAATGCTATGGGGAACCGGACTGTGTTGCAACTGATTTCCTGGTGACTGGGGTTGCATTTTTGTGGTTACCATGGAGATGTCAATCTGTGGCCAATAGGGGTTTTTTTTTAGTTTAGTTGTTCGAGCCGTGCAGCTTTACACATACACACTGCAAGATTCATAGTTTATGATGAGATAATGTGTTTTTCTTTGCTGAGCTTAGAGTTGGTCAGTGAAACATGATACTGCATGTGCAACTGAGTGAAAATTGTGTCATACCCCTTCATATTGGAGAGCCGCGAGTTCTCCAAAACAAACCAAAACCAAGGAACACAACTTACACAACTTCTACATTGTTCATCAAGTCACAAGAGAGAGAGACAGACAGACTGACGAGGACTCAGGGAGCTAAATAATAAAGTTGAACACTAACAACAGTGACCAGCTGCTCAGTCTTATGACCTGATTCCATCGTCAAAGAAAAACAACAACAACAACACACTGTATGTTCACAGAGGAACGGTACACATGTTTCGTCATGTTATTGTCATAAATGACACACTGGCGGACACCCAAACACATGATTGGGATTATTCCACTCCATTCCTCATATTCCATTATTTGGCATTTAACAAATGACTATTAGAGACAATGACATGTGGAGGCAGTATGAACTGAACAGAAATGTGTGTATGTGTGATGTGAGAAACAATACCTTAAAAGGCGTCTATAACAGGGAACAAAGTTTCAAAGACAACGGCATACACAACACAGCATACCAATGAACATTTCAGATAATCTAAGCTGAAATAAGTCACTTTCTGGTCTCTGATGTGATCTCAACATTAAACCTTTTGATCCAAGGAATCAACAGCTCGTTTAAAAACAAAACTGATTTTGACCTTGACATCTCTGACTGATCACACATTAGCTGGGCAGACTGAGGTACCAGCTTTCCAAAGACATCTGCATTCTAACTCTGCCAGGGGGCTCTGGTGAGCCAACACTGCGAGGGGTCCTCCGCATGGCAAAGCTGGCAGCTCAATATGACAGGATGATCTCTCCGAGGGGGCCCTGTTGATGGTGACATCATTCCTGGACTTTGCCAGAGGGTTGTTTTATGACTACGGCAGAGCCAGCTGCGCCAGGGGGGCTACAGCTGCCAGTGTCAAGGCAGACACCATGAGAGGGGGCTTGTGATGCATTACAGAGGGGCTGAGCAAGGCTTTGTCATGCCGGTAAACCAGTAACTGCACGCCTGAGTGCGGCTGTGGGGTTGTAACAGTTGGGAGGTGGCAGGATTCACCTCACAAGCAATGCTAGGATCGTTAATGAGACAGCAGCGTCATGTGCTGATGAAGTATTCTTATGATAGCTCATCACTTTCAAATAAAAGAGACTTACCCATTCCCCAGATCATCAATATCAACATCATCTTCCTCATCCTCATTTGGGCTCTTCCCGCCGAGGTCACTGTCGCTGAGGTAATCTCCCTTCAGAAGGGACGGATCCGAGTCATCCAGGGATTCGATAAGGTGGATACGAGAGTTGTGGCTGATCCGGATGGGAACTTCTGACTGGGTGTTACCCGTGGACGGGGCCTCACCAGCTTGCAGACGGGGGCTGGCTTGACCTTGGCGCCACGACAACGGAGAGGAGCGATTTGATAGACTGGAAATGGAGAACGCAGCAGCTTCATCGCTGTCATAGCACATGGTCCCCTCGACACAGCTATGGGATGGGAAAAAGATGAAGTTTAAACTTTCTTAGGTGATTAAAATAAGAAATATTCACAGCAATGTGCTCCACAAGAGCTTTATCTCCTCTTTTTTTCTCAGCTTAGGATCTGCTTCTTCCATCCAACCACCTCTACTGCATCTTTTTCTCTCACATGAATCTCACTGTGTAATGCCTTACTGGTTTTAGCAAAAAATCTGAAGGGGCTCAGGGATTCGTTAGTTGCCAGGTGTCTGTGTATGTTTGTGCGATGTGCCTTTGTATATTTGTACAGATGCATAAGTAATATGTGTGTCTGTTCATGTTATTTTCCTGCCACCAAACATGCTTTTATGTTCTTCTGTACTGTGCGTTAAGCTTCAAACTGCATAGCACTGTCACTTTATGTGGGAGTCTACAAATATCACCTACACAAATATCACAATAACATGTATTTCCCGTCCTAAAGCAGCACAGCCCATCACTGCTTAGGCTGCCTGCCTTGGCTGAGAATGATGAGAATTAGCATATTAAAGTTACTCATCTCAGAGTGGGTGACAGTACGGTGCATGTGCTTCCAACATTAAAAATTAATCTTGTCTTCAGGATACAGAATCATGTCTAGAAAAACCATCAATAGAGACATTTTCAAATGAAACGCTTAAGCGCTAAGATAAACAGGCAGGAAGGAAGTGGAGAGAGGGTGAGAGCGAGGATGCTACTTGTCTTGTTGGAATAGCTTTTCTTATGCATATATATCAGAGAAAACATGTGTAGACAAAACAATTTGCTTTATCATCAATCCATTTGTTTAATTCATGCAAATCTCACACTCTAAAACACTCGTTTTTCACAGGAAATATGACATCTTGTTTGCACAGGAAACTTCCGCGGACAGACTTAAGGCCTCAAAGCAGAATATGTCTTTAGGGACAGCGGGGAGTGATTCAAGGTTATAACAGTACAATAAAGTATAAATGGCAAAGGAAATGTATTCCAGCAGGGAACCATCTGCTGATTTGCTCCTCATGTAGGGAGCTCCCACTGAGGGACAGAGAGAGGATACATGGCAGGACGGACAGACAGGCAGACGGAGGGGAAGCTCTCAAGGACAAAACCTGAAGACGCACTGAACGCAACCAAAACCAGTCAATGACAGACAGGAAGCAGAGGAAGAGAGAGGAGACACATAACGCTCACATCCACTTAATCAGAGCATTATTGCATGTCTTGTGTATGTGTACGAATATGAGTCGTGAGTGTGCATTCATTGGCAGGGTCGGCTTTGAAGTCAGCTTTGAACTAATCCTGCTTCAGTTCCGTATTAACCAACGCAAAGGGAGAGCAGAGCAGGCAGAAAATGACAGAGTAACGGCTACTGGTCTATCAGGAATACTGATATTGATCTGAGAACCCACAGGCAGTTAACTGCCACACCCCAGCACACTGTTAGCAATGTCAATAAGAATCTGCCCATCTCAACCGCTGTTCCTTTTTTTTAACAAACAATTCCTGGCTTGTTTGTTTTGTAATTTCTTTCCAATTCTTTTGTGCAATTCTATTCAGCCGTGTGTGTGTGTGTGTGTGTGTGTGTGTGTGTGTGGCTGACCTGTGGCTCAGCTGCACCCCTCTCAGGCTGGTCATGGTTTCCTCCAGGTTCTGTCGAAGGTCCAGAACATTTTGCACGGTCCTCTTCCTCTGGGACTCCGGGTCTACAGGAGTGGGCACACACATATGGATATTTTTAAAGATGAAATGCCATGTTACATAATTAGTGGGTTACAAAAAACACTGACTACCTGTTCAAACATTTACATATATACATATAATAAAGAAAGAAAGAAATATGGCCAAATATGAAAGGATATATATGATCACGGAGGTTTCTCTATTGTCCATGCTGAAAGATGACCATACAGACTGACAATCATATAATGTCATGGCAATCATATAATGTTCAATCCCTGCCACTGGCCAAAATCTGGGATTAAACCTAATCATCAAAACAAGCCTGAAACATAAATCTAAAACGGGGGGACAGGCTAAAATGATGAAACTAGAGAGACTCACAAGGAAAATACATGCCAGAGATAATAGTGGCAGTGAGAGCGGTTGTTTCGCCAGATGACAGTGGAGAGAAATAAATTAAATATGATGCTCCCAGCCAGTCAGACAGACAAAACAACAGAGGAGACTTTTAAAACAATACAAGTCTCCAGTAGCACTTAGTCAATGCACAGTCACATCAGCTTGTCTGTCTACATGGATGACTGGATCATACCTCACAATGCCCTGGTGCCCACTCATTGCACTGTGCCCCTTTGCCCTGTGGTAAACCAAAAGCCTTTCTCACTTAAACCCACCAGGAGACACATTGGCATTTGTTTCACCCCTTCCTAATATGGCGTAATCTGCTCAGATTGGGCCACATAGATTCATGCTGGGCTATTCAGCCAGACTGCTGTTGTGTGTGTGTGTGTGTGTGTGTGTGTTTATTTGTGTCTTGAGACAATCCCCCAAGGGATTGGAAGATTGGATGCAATGAAAGACAACAAGATTGTCTAAATCGCTTCAAAACACTTGAGCTACCGCAACACCAAAAATGGCTCAACCGCTTAGAAATCATGCTCAGGAATGTCCTAATATCAAAATGTGTTTCAATCTGAGCTACTGTTATGAAATGCTGCTCTGAATTTTGCTGCTATTATCATAAAATTGTCTGGGCTGCAAGCTATGACTCCGATCTCACACTGAGAACCAAGAAAAAATCTACACACACATATAATCTATCACATATAGACTCACATCGACAGTAAGATAATCAGGACACCTAAACTGCATTTCATAACCTTGACCCCTGCCCTCCCTTCTCTCTACTCTCTGATGTGTATGTATGTGTGATTGGGGGGATGGTGTTAAAAGAGTTATAATGGTAAGATGTGGGCCAGTCTGTTCACCCAGTTCAGTAAGTCATTAGAACTGGCCAGCTGACTCCCTAATGAACACAGCAAGAGATTTACTATAAGTAAACAGCATCTCGTTGTTGTGGTGTCAACACCTAGTAGAAAGTAAAGAATCTTTGTATAATAGTCTGATTTTCAGCCAAGTTTTTGTATTATTTATTTTGTTTAATACTCAAAATAAATTCCCTTCCAGTACTTTTCAATAAAACAAAACAATCTTAACTATAACAAGTAGGAGAAATCTACAAAAACACATGACACTGTAAACACACAGCCATCCCTTCTATGAATGAGTCCAGCTGGCTAGTGAGGAGGTGAAGGGGGGGGACGACACACCATTGTATTGAGCGAGGAGGGCAAATCATGTGTCAATCTAAACAACAGCTGCAGACTGTGCAATACCGTGCGCACGCACACACAGTGGGTCTACTCGCATGCACACACTGAGGAACACTTACACCAGACCCGATTTATGAAGCTGGATTGATTTCTCCAAAAGAGAATGGCCACATAGACAATTGATTAGGCAGCCCTGGGGACAGGCAGCTCAGTGGAGAGATGATGAAGTAATTGTGATCCAACCTTCTGCTGCTCACACACAGACATACACATTCACACACTGCAAAAAAACAAAACAAAACAAAAAAACACTTCTACAAAAAAAGAGCTACTTTGTTCAGCTGAAGGTGCTCATTTGAAAGGTAGTGAAGGGAAAAATGTGGAAAATCAAGCTGTAAAGAGACACATTTCAGCTTTAAAAATGTCAATTTTGGTAATCAGCTTCAACAAAGGTTCAGCAGGAACAAAGAAACACTAAAACATGCAAACACAGACAAAGTCTGACACACACTCAGACACACACATGCAGGCTTTAATTGGGCGATTTTAATTACCCTAAACGGGAGCTTTGTTTAACATCGGCGTCAAATTGATTAGATACGGTCTGCGTGAACGTGCATGTGCCTGTGTGTGTGTGAGTGCATGTCTGTAAAAGACTTCCTGTCCCGCCTCTGCCCTGGCTCTGGTGGTCCCAGCTGGCATGGAGAGGGGGTATGATGGTGGTGGTGGTGGTGGGCGGGGGGGAATTAGGGATGCAAATATCCCTGTCAGCCCCAGCAGCTCCCCAGGGGTGCACATGAATTACACTGATCTGGTCTAAGCTGAGTGTGTGTGTGTGTGTGTGTGTACACAAGTGCTTGTGTGCATGTGTATGTGGTGTGTACATGTTGGGACGGTACGCTCCACCTGCCTCTCCTCGATGCACTCGTGTACACACACTCGCACTCTGAAGAGGCTGTGAAACCAGCTGAGGGGCCTTTCATAATGGCCCACTCAGACTCTTGAAATGAGAGTCAGCAAGTTAGAGGGAGAGTGTTGTTGTAAGTGTGCCCATGTACTGCATTCACAGGACAACCTCTGCATCCTAATGCGAGTCTGCTCTCAGCCAAAACAGACACAACAAACAGAAAAATAGACTTGAAGAGGCCAAAGAAATTTAAGGTTAAGGTTATAACGGACGCGAGCAGGCCTGGATTTTTTTAAATTTTATTTTGGCAGTTATATTGAGAACAAGAGTACAATTGGCGAGACAGCATAAATTTACAATGGCTACAAAGAGAAGCACTGCCTTCTTCTCTGTTACTGTGTATGTGTGTGCTGTGTGTGGTCAGGTCACAAGCCCATAAAGAAGACTTGCTGGCTTCTGCCTTAGCAGCAGTGTCAATGAGTTTGTTTTTGAACCCTAAAGACAGAAAAGTGTAGGCAGATATTTACACAGACTGATGATCAGACGTGTGACAGAAATCTAATATTGCTTTAAACACAACTCAGAATGCTCTAATGTGAAGGCCATGACATTTTCTTAACAAACACAGTATATATTTTTGTTAAGAATGAGGCTGCCATTATTCTAACAAAAAACCATCAATATGTTTTTCTGACTCTGAATGCTTTTCAATTTCCCTACTCTAAGCCATTTTCTGCTACTGAGGACTTAAACCCTTAAAAAAGCATCACTTATATATATATATATCTATATATATATAGATATATATATATAGTGTTATTATTTTCTAAAAAGCAATTTCCAAAAAAGCAGTGGCGCTATCATTTTTAGCAATCATAACCCAAAGAATCAGTGAGTATTTCCAGCACAATGACTGTATATGAGGGAATGACTTCAAATAAACTACAGTGTCCATGTTCATTGTAATGAAGAAAAATGTCACGCAGAGCAACAGTGTGGCCCATTGATGCTTTTAGCTGATTTAGTTTTAGAAACAACAGAGGAGGCGTATGTCACAGAGGAATATGCTATATCAGTCTACACTCTCTCTACACTTGTTAGCAGGATAAGTGCATTTCTGGTTTGGCTCTTTTAATGAGATTTGCCATTGAAAAGCCAGTCTTATTCTTTAAAAGTAGAGGAAGTGGTGAGAGTAAGCTGCATGATGTGGACGTCCGATGGCTAGAAGACAGAGTGAGATGTGAAAAAATATGAGAGAAACTGCTGTCCACTTGGTTTACTCTCTTGGCTTGACTCTCCTCTCCATTAGACAGAAAGAAACTCCCCAAAGATACACTAATGGCTCTGTCCTTGCAGGAATAGTCTGACATTTTTAAGTATGTGCAGATGTGTTTGTATGTTGCATTCTTTCTTGACAGTTTGGTTCTGTGTAGTGACTGTAAATTAATAAATCTGTGCTTATACATCTGCCCACACAGAGTGTGTGTCTTAACTAGCGAGAGCGTCGGTTTTGCGGAATATGAATGAATGTTTGAGTAATGGCTCCCGTTTCTATTCTTTCCTTCCTTCCCTCCGGACTTCATTTGTCCCTGTCCTGTCCACGTGTGCGCACATATGTTATTGTCACTATAACCCTCCTCGGGCTACAGTACCCTTATCGCATGATAGATGGGTGTGTCTGAGCATCACTGGTACTACACCATAAAGTGTTTGTACCTCCAGCAAAGTGTGCAAGTCTTTAAAATAGTCATCAGCCTCTAAAACGCTGTTTGTCTGCTGCAAAGACAATAATCACTGCATTCCTGACAAGTGACATACAAGAATCACACAAACAGGATGCTTGTCAAACCTCTGTGATTATTGTTATTGTTGCAGTTTCACCTCATACTGTTTTCAAGAAAATTTTCAGTGAATGAACAGAAAGAAAAGACAAAGATAGATCATTTGATAACCTAGATATGCTGTACACCTGTCACAATATGCATGTGAGACTGCGGAGCTACCAAGACGGTTCATTATTTCTCATTTCGTTTGACGTGATCATCCAGCTTAATGCTCTCATTCCCCGTCTTCTCTCTTTCTCTTTCCCTGCCCTCGATCTCCACTCAGCCCTCCGCTGACCTCAGACGGTTTGCAAAACAGGAAGCATTACAACATACAGCCATTCCTGCACATCTGGACAGGGCAGACAAACACACGCGAATGCGCCCAAATGTGCATCCACATATAAACACAAACACACGTGCGCTAAAGGTTCATCCGCTTCACCGGGATGTCGCAACAGGATATTAGAGCCCTTGAAGATCATATTTGAGATGTGATATGAATGCTTTTACAAACATATCAGAGCACAATATTACATCTGTGTACACCCGCTTTCGGCAGTTTTTGGTTCAAATGCTATAGATGATGCAAAAATCCTCCCATGACTGAATGATTAGTGTCAACGCACATGTTGGGAGTCAGTCGGTGGTGGTAAGGGGCAGCTGACTGTGTTGAAACCCATTTAAAATTGGAAACTCTTATGCAAGAGTAGACAAAGGATGAGCAAGGAGAGAACAAGACTAGCAGCTCTGTGAGGCTGTGACAGAACATTGTGACCGCAAGTATGGTAGCATTTATCTCAAAGCACTACTGTTCACTTTGTACTGCATTACTGTTAGTATGTGAAAGCTCTGCATTTTATGTGGATCATTAATCACCAATTTGAGAGCATGAATGACTAAATCATGCAAATTAATTCCTTTTTTTTCTCTTTCTGTGACACCGCTAACATGCTGATGTTTACAAGATATCATTTACTGTGTTCGACATTTTAGTGTAATGTGTTAGCATGGGTAGATAGAAAATTCACTCAAGGCGATCACTGAAATTATTACATTTCCTCCTGAGGGGAACATAAATGTTAAATAGTTGTTGAGATATTTCAGTTCAAAACCACAAATGTAAACCTCGTGGTAGAGGAAAAGTCAGAAGATCACCAAAGTCATTTGGATACATCATGAGGGAACCATGAAGTTCACAGCAATCCACTGAATAGCTGTTGAGATATTTCAATCTGGACCAAAGTGGTGGGCCAAACTCTAGCATGGCCTAAAACCCAACATGCCAACTGAACTTTACCCAGAAACATACTCACATTTAAGTGGACAGCCAGATAAAAAAACATACGAAGATCCAGGATCCCTTATGCAGCATTTAGTGCGGAGTTAAAACCTTTAAACTTCTCTCTCTTATCCTCTCAGCCCAAACCTGGCTCTGAACGTTGACCCAAACATACACACATAAACACACTCCCCATATCTCCTTAACCACAGCCCTATCTGCTTAGAAGTCACAGCGCTATCCGCTTAGAGGGGAAGATGGGGGAGCTTTAAGTGACTTTAGAGAAGTTTACTTTCTCAGAAAAGAAGGTCAAGACCTCACCAAGGTAACACTGAGAGAACATCTCACCTCTAGCCTTCCTGATGACGCTTTAAAACACAAAGAGGTGTGTGTGTGTGTGTGATTCCTCTGTGCCGAGCTGCACTGGATGAGATTAAACGTGTGAGGTGCTTTGAGAGAGAGATGAAGAGAGGCACAATCTAAAGCACACACACACCACACATTAACACACACATGGCATGCAGATGAGGCTGTCAAAAAATTACCACCTGGAGGAAAAATACAATTAACCAGTTTGACAGATGTGTGTTTGGCATCGTGAAATGTCAAATATCTAGCACTTTCATCTGTACGTCGTGTGCTTCCTGTGTACGCCTGAAAACTTTCAACTTGAATTTATGTCAAAACCAATCTAAATCCAGAATGAGTCACAAACACACACACACACATTCAAGCAAACACACAGCCACACACTTACACACATACTAAATAAACCCAGCAACGAGCCAAGGCAGACCATAATGTGTGGCAATGTTATGGGTATATTTTTGTTCTAGAGAGTTGTTTCCTGTGGAACTGTAGTTTACGATGTGCTTAAACCCAGCTGCAGCTCCGCTCTCACATTTCAGACAGACAGGCCGCGTTCTGTGTGCAGCGCCTGTTAATAAGGTGACGGGTGAGACTGCAGAACTGATGACAGCAAGTAGCTAAGCGGCTAAGTGTCTCCACTAAAATGTTCCAAATTACCAATGAAGCACACGGGCAGAATTACACAGTCGTATAAGTTTAAAATGCACGTCTTTTCAACATGATTTCGGCTGTCTGTCTCTAATAGTAGGGCTAATTCTGTATCATCTTCATCTTCTATCACAGCTTATGTAATTTTATATTGTGATATTCATATATATCATATTATTCCTGAACAATCTACCACTGTCAAAAAGCAATAATGGGCTGATAAAACCAGAAATAAAGGTTTTATGAGCCCACTGCTAGCTTTTCCTTGACTCTACTTATCCATTTTGTTGCACTGCTTGTAGTCACACTGTAGCTGGATTGTGCCCAGATGATGGCCTGTGCCAATGACTTGATCAGACCTGCAGTATATTTATAGTTCAACAACAAATAGGATCAAAGGAGATGTTATGAATAGCTGTTCCCAAGTAACATCTTTGTTTGCTCCTTGTTGTTGGCTTAGCTGCAGCCCGCACCACTGACACTGCATTAGCCGTGTCACCAGGGTAAGCTAACCATTATACCGTCATAACATTCGGTCAGATATGTATATGCGTGTGTGTGTGTGTTTGTGTGTGACAGAGACACCTTTTTCCCTGCAGCAGCCACAACATCCAGATAGCTACATCAGTAACAACTGGCACTTTTATCTAAAGCCTTTCATCAGTAGAAAAAGCACAAATAGAACAGAAAGTATTCCTCATCACAAGGCGGCCTACATAACTCTCTCTCTCTGTTTTTATCTCTCACATACACAAGTATTAAGTGTAATATATCATATTTTAACAATATCAGTTCAGAGGCTACATTTTATTTTATCAGTAAACGGAGCATATACCAGATATTTATTCATGTCTGGTAAGATTACTAACAAGATGTACAGTAAATAAATCACTTACAGACCCCTAAATGTAATATTATATACTGTAGTTTAAAGAGGATGTATTTTTTGATTTCCAGGTCTATATTTCATTATGATATTTAAGTTGAGCACTTGCATAGTTGGTAGTGATTTGAGGTAATTTTCCCATGACACTCAATGTAGGCAAGTTATTGTAAGTGTGTGAGTGCTCCAGTGACATCAATAAGCATTTAAATCTTTCAATATTCAATACAAACATGAAAAAGTAGAGCCCTGTCACTGTTACACTGATGTCTGCTGAGAAAGACTGAGTATATTATACATAATATAAGCATAACAGCATAATACCTGTAAATCCTAATAAATCAAATATAGACTTACTTGTTTTTTAGTGATTCGCGTGTGTGCGCGTGTGTGTTGTGTAAGAGCTGATGGGACAAAAACACAGAGAGTACTAATATGATTTAGGAGGAGAACGGCAGGAAGCAGACAGCACTAATGCAATGGCTCCTGCATTAAGTCCTTAGAGAGTGACCACAAAGCATTGTAAACACACACGCATGCACACGCATGCACATAGCAGACACACACAACCACCGGGGGGAAAAAATTGCATAATCATACGTGCATCAAGATGTATGAACGTCCTGCCTGTCTATGAATTCTCCTGGTGACAAAATCCCTGTCACAATAAAAAGATGTCCTCTGTCCTCCTCCTGAAACACTCGTACCATAAATATCCCTTCTGCTGTCTGACTGGTGACAGACCACTGCTACCCGTCAGCTCGCATCAGAGTTGAAAGAGGGGAGGAGAGGGAAAGAGAGAGAGAATAAGAGGGATGCTTCGTTTCTCACTTTCCTTGGGCGTTTGTGTTTATTTGGGTTGTCACCACCTCCTAGATGAGAGGACGACTGCCCTGAATCTTTCAGTCAGCGTAGCCGCTCTGACCGCACCCGCATCACATTAGAGACTCAGCACTGTGATCACAATGGGGGGGGGGAGACTAAGTGTATGCATGAAAAATACCCTGTCACAGCCAAAAGTTTGGATACAGGTAACAGACAGGAGAGGATATCACTGGACTGAATGTGGCACACGCCGAATGTGAGCGTGTGAGCTTTGGACAGTTGAGGAGCACTATGTTGTTATTTCCTGCAGCACTGTTAAGTTCTCTTGAACAGGGCTTGTATGTGCCTGTTTGTGTGTCTGTTTTTTAAGCTTTGTTGATTTCTCTCTAGGGTTTATTGTTCCACAGACAGCTGACGAGGAGGCAGGAGTAACCGTCAATCGCGCGAACATGCCCACACGCACAATATCACACTAAAATAACAAGCACGGCTTCCTTTATGAGCATTCATGTGTCACTCCGTTGTGTTTCGTTCTGTTCTGCTGAGCCTTCGTGGTCAGTGAATGCGTGCGCTCGCGATCACGTGCGAGCGGCACAGTCACCCCATTTTCTCCATCCAACAACTCCAATCTTTTAACCTTAATCTACAGTATATTCTCTATCCGATCCTTCATAAAGTAAAATTCCCCAAATCTCCATCCAAACAGATGTCCTTTGGGCTTTAATCTGTAATTCATTTTAGTCTTGATGGTTGGCCTTTTCCAGGGTGATAGATCTGTGATTAGTGGAATGGGGGCTGAATCTTCTCATTATCTTTATGCAAGGACTAATCCGAATGCTTGCTGGTGTCTTAGACTGGATCCTCTCTAAACCGTGCCTGCCCCATGCTGGGAAAGGCCACTGCTTTAGGGAGCTTACCCTCTCACACACACCTCATTATGGGTGCTGGATGGGACCGGGAGGTGTCATTAGTGGGACACATCTGAGGTTCAGTGCTTTACATTACCCTGGCAGCCTACGCAGTATATTCTTTACAAGGTGCCATTCAGGTCGCTCATTTTATTGGCAGAATTTACAAAGGGAGTTCATTAATCTTTGCTTCTACTGGAGTCTAACCTGGATGCTAATACGGTTAACAAGGTATTTTTTAATACATGCTGCATTTGGGGAGAATTACTGCTCCAAGTCCAGAGCTGCTGCCTTTACAGCCATAAGTCAAGTAATTCTCTAAATCCAATTAACAAAAAGCTCTTCATTACTCAGTGGTTATACATGTATATCCGATTAAAGAAAAACAGATAATACTGACATTAATCCTAAATCACTTCTTGAGATAAACATATAGGCCTACCCTTGAAATATCCTGGATTGGTTTTTTTTTATTTTCTTCACTGAGTGTGTGTAGGAGGGTCTTGGGTTATACATCTCGATTAGACCTCAGTGGCATCCTCCATTATCTTTGCCTACCACTGTAGGCTAATCTCAAAAGGACAGTGTCACAGTGCATGCTGCTAGCTGTCACGCAATGTGACACATACAACACACAAGCACATATTTTACTCCCTATAGCATACAGAGCTAATAGCTAACATGTAGCTTCCATAACAAGGGTAACAGCCTATGACCGAGTTGAGGTCGATTTATCATGATATAATACTGTACAGCGCAGGGGCACCTCACTTTGTGATATGTAGGAGTCAGATGAGGAGACGGTGAGACTGTATATGGGAAGGGGAGGAGTGGATCACTGGGAATGATCCATTGAACATCCATAATCTATCTTCCTATGACAGAGCACACAGAGCAGAAACCAATTAGCTGCGCGTCCCATCGGAAATGGAGAAGCAGATATGATAAAGGATGAGCCCACAGCCGCAAGCTACAGGGCAAGTTACAATTAACCTCTCCCTAACATGCACACACACACACACAAGAGTGTACAAAACACAACTACTCACACACCTGCTGTGGTTCTTATGACAAACCTCTGGCAGGTTGTGGCAGACTATAATGACCCAAAGCTACATTCGGTCACTAGGGATACCAGATATAAATTTGGATAATTGTCTATTACTACGATTTTACTCCAGTATCTCTTTCTTTTAGTCTTTCTCTGTCTCTTTGTCATTTATCTCCCTCTGTGACAGACGTTTCCCCCCAATGAATCTCAGTTTTTACTCTGTTCCTCCTTCTTCTTTCCCTCTGTCTATTTCTCCATCCTTATCTCCTGTCCTCCCACCTGGTAGGTGTGGCCAGCAACATCACAACAAGGACTAGAACAGGGAACAAGGTCAAACACAGATACACACCGCACAAACACACACTTACACTCCATGTACAGTTCATACACACACACACGCGCGCGCAGGACTGCAGGGGCAAGGTCACACAAGCTGTGATTTGGGGCTCTGGTGCAGCAGGAAAGCTGAGGTCCGGTGAAGAAAGAAAGAGGAAATGAGGAGAGAGGAAGAAGAGAGGGAGAGGGTTGATGATGGACAGAAAATGATTTCCAGATATAATGACCTGCTACACTGGCATCTCCCTCGCTCTCTGATGCTATCTGCTCCTGCTGAGAGGGAGGGATTGAAAGAAAACGAGCAACAGAAAGAGGAAAACAGAAACACAGAGAGTGTGTATGAATGAATAATGGTCGAAAGGTGCAAATTCAGACTCTGATCCGACCTATTAGTCACAGACTCAGTCATCATTCTCACAATACACTCCTATTAGCTACAGCTTTGGATACACAATGTGTCCCGGTACATTCACCTCAGACGTGAATGACTGTGTGAATGCATGTGTGCACATTTATGTGTGTTTACATGTGTGTGTGTGTGAGTGTGAGTGTGTGGTAGCACACTAACTACCTGCCCATGCCACAACCCCCTCAGATTCCCTTCTCCCCTCCCACACGTTGCCCCCGGTAACAGGGGGAGGAGGTGTGTGTGTGTGTATTGGGGGGGGGTGGATAGTGACCATCTGTCAGTGGCCTCGAGATCAATGGAACTAGAGGGGGGGAGGGAGGGAAGGGGTAAGGGCGGTGAGGGAGTGGTGCGAGGCTAAATATGTGGCCCACTGTGACCGGAGCCTGACTCAATATGCAGCCGTTTTATTTACCGACTGACAACACGCTCCCCACTAGCCCCACTCACACGGCCTTTATTAACGAATGGATGATTTTGTTGTGAGCCAGGAGCTGCTGAGACTGTAGAAATGACATGAAACATGCAGTTTGGACTCTTGACTACCACACACATAGATACATACGTGTGCAGACTGCTTTCAATTTTAAAATAAGCTCCAATTCCAACAATGTTGGATGTGAGTCAGAGAAAGAAAACCCAAGAGATAGAGACATAATGAGAAAAGAAGAAGGAGGTATTTGATCGGGTAATATAGTAAATCTAGCTCACTGTGGCAGTAGGCCAGATGAGACTAGGAATAAACACTCCAGTGTGAGCTAATGAATCAACAACAAAACAATGTCAAACCTCGAGAAATGCTTACTTCAGCTGCTTCGCAGAAGAGCACAGTGCTAGCACAAATATACATACAACATAAATCAATTTAACACATGTAAACAGCACAGCACACTGCTACGGTGTTGTAAACAGAGGGATTTTCACCTATAGAGAAAGGGCTCCTACCATGGTATAGTGAAAAGCACTTAGAAAAACACACTGACATTACGCACTCATTTAAAATTCACTGTTGATGCTTGAGCTAGAGCAAGAGCTGGAGGGAACGGTTTGGGTGTGGAGAGAGGAGAGGAGAGGGGAGGTGAGGAGAGAGGAGAGGAGAGGAGAGGAGAGGAGAGGAGAGGAGAGGAGAGGAGAGGAAAGGAGAGGAGAGGAGTGATGTTCACATAGTATGGCACAGTCACAGGGTTTGTTTATGTTATTCAATGTCCACTGAACCAATAAGTTGTTGACATAATTGTGGCCTAAATGATGTCGGTCTCATGCTTGACCCTGTACAGCGTGTTCTCATGCAAATCAGGGATTGAAATACTATAGTGGACTCACCCAGCATTTGGCTGAAGAGCAGCTGCTCCAGGTCCCCCAGAACAGTCACCACTAACTCCGGATCCACCTTTAGAAAGGCCTTATCATCCTCTCCCTCTATCCCCTTCCTCTCTTTCTTTTCCTCTGGTGACAGAGCTGCAGATCTCCCCTTCTCTCCTGGTTTCTTGCCATTAGTCCCAGTGCTCCCAGCTCCATTGGAGTTAGCCTTAGTTGGGTGGTCAGCAGGGTCTGTGTCTACACTCTGGCCCGCCTCAGAGGTCTTGCTGATGGGCTTGACCTCTGCATAAGGTCCCCGTGGTTTACCAGGGGCAGGGATTCGACTTGGCTTGGTCAGTGTCACAGCTGGGGAGCAGAAAGGTTTGGGCTTCCCCTGAAAAAGAGACTGTTCTGACTTTGAAAGGGTCCGGGAGAGCGGTGGTCTCCCACCCCCAGCCTGAGCTGTCTTAGTCTGGCCTGCTTTGTTGGCGCCAGTGCCAGGCTTGCTTGTATCATCATTCCACTTGGGAGATTGGTACAGGTGCAGCTTCTTCTCGGCATCAGTGAGCACACACAAGTTGCTAAGTGATCGCTGCTTGCGGAGCTTGGACGGATTGGGGATTGGAATCGGGATAGATCCGGAGGTTGGCCGGTAGACCTTAAGCTCTGACCCGGAGGGACGTGGAGGTCCCTGGGGCAGAGCGGAGGGCTTGGCCGGGGGCTTCCTGGAGGCCATGGCCTGGGCTGAAGTATCCTGGCTGGAGACAGCAGGAGACCTGAGGTCCGGCTCTCTGGGCTTAGCCGTCATGCTAATGTTAGCCACATTAGCCTCCAGCATCCCTCCTGCAGAGAGCCAAGCAACAGCATCAGTGGCACAATCAGAAATACACACAAGCAGACAGAAAGAAATGGAGGGAGAAAGGGGAGAAAGGAAGGTGTAAAAACGCAGAGACTGTCTGGTTTGCTGTCTCTCTCCCTCTAGTGGGTCCAGACTGAGCCGGACTCCCCACTGTGTGAGATTGTGGGTTCACCCCTCTGCTGAAAATGACGAGTGGGTTAGTAGAGTGGCAGTAGCAGTCCCCTTTACTCACTGCTGATAATCCATGGATCTGCAGATCTGTGTCCAGCTCCCCAAATCCACTTCCTTACAGCGTGTCTGCGCCTCACAAATGACAATAGCGCCGCTAACAGAAAACACAGCGCTGATCAGCCTCTTTCTCTGTCTCCACCTCTGCTTCTCTCTCGCTCTGTATTCCCTCCTGCTTGCCAGGCAAGCGGCAGCCGACTGACAGGAGAAACAGTCGCAGCAGCAGCAGCAGCAACATCCCCCTCCCCTTTCTCTCCTCCCTCACTCGCTGGTTTGCTCACTCTACCCCCGCTGGCTCATTCACCCTCCCCTCTCCTTCTTCCTCCTCTATCTTTCCCTCCTTCTTTCTTGTTGTCTCTCACTCTCTCTCCTTCCACTGGCTGATTCATCTGCCTATCCTCCCTCTCTCTCTCTCTCTCACGCTTTCTTTCCCTCTCCCTCCAACACACACCGCAGATGCTGTGTTATGCTGCGCACCAGTGAGTGCGAACATAAGGGCTTCGCGATAAATTACCAGCATCTTGTATAAACTCAGCTCTTCCCTGTTCCTGTGTTGCAATAACGGCTCTTTTTTCTCTCACACATCCTCTAAATCACTCTTTCTTTTTGCTCTCCTCTTCCACTTTTTGTCAGATAATCCTTTTGTTCTTCCCCACCTTTATTCTCCTCCCATCCTTTGTTTTAGAAGAGAGAGAAAGAAAGTGTATTTATATTGAGCTCAGCTGCGTGTGACTCGAATAATCCCGGCTGCCAAATATTGCAGCCAGAGTAAAGACCCCCTACACACACACACACACACGCACATCTAATCATTCATAATCACATTAGCTGCTCTATTCATCCATTCGCATTCAGATTCTCTTATGTGTGGTAATCTCGAGAGGCCCACCCATGATTAAGCTGATTCAAATTATCTGAAGAACAGCCGTGACTGCAGGATCAACAGGACACGCGTTAACCAGTCCCTAATAAACAACGAGATAGGTCTGTCTCTAATTTTGCTTCAATTAGGAGCCAACAGACCCCAAATGATCATCACACCCACCACCTGCATCATATCAGCTCTTCACTCATCTCCACTGCTCTTTTCTCATTTCCTCCCTTCCTTTCCTTCCTTCCTCCAGACCTACAGTAAACCCCCCTCCCCTATTCCCCCCAGTTAATATAGATATGGAGGCCATTAAGTTCGCAGGTTATAGATTCATAGATTCAATCTCATCCATCCCTCAGCACAACCATTAGGATACCGTGGTGGTTTAAAACAAGCACATGTGTGGGTGTGTGAATGAGTTGGTGTCTTTATTTTTGTCTGTCTTCCCTTGTATGTGTATGTGTGCATGTGTGTGCATGGGTCTGTCTCTCCGAGTGTGTCACATTGATGAGACAAGGCCAGAGAAGCCAAAGCTCCAATCCAGGGACTCAGTTAGCTCTGGCACGTTCAACTACGTCATCTCAATGCTCTGGACATTCCATCTCAATCAACGCAGGACACAGGGGTAATTCTGACTCTTCTCCATCCTTTTCCTCATCAACTTATCCCTGTCCTTTGCTTTAAATATCTACAGAATCTATTCCTGTAATTCCACTTAACAAATAGGGCTGGGTGGAGATCCGTTAAGAGAGAGACATAAACAGAGACAGAGAAATAGCTTAATGCCTTCATTTCTCATCTGGCTTTATTTCCGTTAGCAATAGTAATGATGGCAGTGCATAAAAGCAACTTTAAGTCCACCATTACTCATTAACAATCAATACAACTGTTTGCAGTAGAATTTGTATACAGAGAACAGTTCTTAGCTGGACTGGTGGAGTGTTAATGCTCTGGATGTATTACCATTAGAGCAATTCACTTTCTCCTGTATGCAAGCAGCTATGCCTGCAGCTACGATGTTATCAGGTCTCAAGCTGTTAGGACTAGCATTCAAACAAGCAGGCTGTTGAGCTAATGCCCATTTTCTGTTACATTTGCATAAATCGGTTGACACTAAACCAGAGCTAAAATAAGCAATGTCCTGTTTGCTCACATTCCACACTCAATATTTGAGTGGTACTTTAAAAAACAGCTCATTTTTCAACAGTACTCAAACTGTCGCCAATCGAACCTAAAAATGACACACACACACATATGTGGTACATGTATGGCACACTTGCCCCCAACCTAACATCCATCTGGCCTTGAATGAGTGTGTGTAAAACAGGAGCTCAGTAGCAGACAAAAACACAGACATACATTGGCTGTTTTATTGTGTAATGGCCAAAGCCATTAATTAGAACCAGTAAACTTTAATAAAGGGCCAATGTTGAAGTGGTAATGCCACACTGAGGCCAGAGCTGAATGGTGACAGTTATGGAGGCTCTGGGGGCTGGTAGCAGGCTAGTAGGGGGTAAGGGATGTAATTTAAGGCTAATAGGTGCTGTACGTCAGCTCTTATACCTCCCTGATGAGGGATTAAGGTTAGTCAAACGAGAGTGGCCGCGTACAAGGCCAGTCTGTGTGGCGCACAGATGCACGAGGGGCAAAGACACACGTTAATGCTCTTGAAAGCACGTACACACACACACACACACAGGTGAAGTGTGTAATGGCAGCACACAGCTACTTGTTTGTTCCAGTACTCGTCTGTCTGGCTCCACAGTCTAATCACTTTAATATATGTCTGATGTAAACATATATTCTCTTGCTGTCTTTCTACTTAACCTCTCTTTCTCGCTCTACACACACACACACACACACAGCATGCTGTCTGCGCAGGGTGTTTGACCTGAGCAGTCTGGCCTGACATCAGAGAAGCTGGCAGTTTCAGGGTGTGATGGGTGCCAGTGCTCAGCATTAGCCTACACATTCATCACGTAGCAGACGCACACATTCAGCATGTTACAGAGGCATGTGTTTGTGTGGGTGTCAACGCGTTTGTGGGCTGACCACTCGCTGGAGCCTTGGGAAATTTGCTACGATGACGGGCAAACAGTTCCATACACACATAAAGACACTTTTAAGTAAGGGTAAGAGGGACAGGCAGAGATACAGCGATGAATGGATAGATTGAAAACACAGAGTGAAATAGGGGTGAGAAGGAGAGAGAAAGAGAGACAGCCAGGCTGAGAGAGGCAGGGTGTCTCTGTGCTTTGCATGAGTATATTTGCCCTAGCATCTCTAAACAGTTTGGAACAGATTCGCCACTATATTTCTACAGAGCAGTCATGTGAAGTAGCCAGCGAACACACACACACAGACACTGTGTGGTGCATTATATGCATGTTTACAAGGTTATACAAGGTCTCCAGCTTTGAAAGGAAAAGTACTGCGAGAGAAGAGAGAAGTGATGCTGCTTTGAATGTGACTAATTGTATCAAAACGCCTTAAACTCTTAAGAGGAACGGTTCCCATTCCACTAAGCAGATGGCACGCATTTTCACTTTCACCCACTCACTGTTGTCACCCAATCCCTCTTAGTTCCTCTTAGTTTTTGCCTTTTTCTGTGTAACTAAAAGGGGAAAAAAAGTTGTTCTAAAGATGAGACAAGCGTGAACGGGGTGGAGAAGTGAGAAGAAAATGACGTGAGTGCAACTGAGAATAGGAGCTGGAGAAAAAGGCAGCGCGTCAGAAGAGGAGAGCATGGACCATGAAAGAAGTCTACTGGATGCCACTGGTGAGGAAAAAGGAGAGAGAATGTGAAAGTATGATGCAGAAAACAAAGTAATGAGAAAAATAAGAAGAGGAGGAGGAGGAGGAGGAGGAGGAAGAGGACGGGATGAGGAAGGATCTCTGTAAATGTGCCAGAGGAGCAGAGGAAGCCTGTAAGACAGAGAGGGGATATCCTGCCTCACTGCCACGCCACTCCTGCTACGTTTGCTTATGTCCGCTAACACGCTAAAGCATGAGGTCCACAGGACATAGGGAAGAATACCAGACTGTGACACACAACCAGGGGAAGGCTAGCAGTCACACACACACACACACACACACACACACAGACACACACACACACACACACACACACACTCACACACACACACACACACACACACACTGGTGCTGTACCAACACAATAACATGCCCATTGATGTCCTGTTTACACACAAAGTACTGAGAGGACATACTGATACATACAGTATAAGGCTTCCTAGTCTGAGTCAAAAATGTGTACGTGTGAATGAGGAAGGGATTTTTCCAGAGTGTCACCTCTTTGGTGGTCAGTGCTGATGATGCACACCATGAGTCACTGGCTTAAGGATTCGGGCAATACAGCCACTTAAAGACTATCAATAACAACAGTGTGAGTGAATCAGTCATACTAACTCCCGATTCCGGAGGCACATATGTTAATACAACAAAAACACCATTCTCTCCCAAGGCAAATGTCACACACTCATCATGAATCACACACAGCTGAGCGCTGAAAAACAACAACTGCCTTCCTGAGAATCTTAAAGCATGTGAAAAGAATGAATTTCTGTTTTTGTTTTAAAAACGTATCGCTCTTTGCAGACACTCCCTCGCAGCCGCCTCAGTGTTGACATTCTCAGCACACTTCCCAGGGGTATCCCACAATGCTGTGCTGCAGGGGCTTGTTGCCTGGTTACAGCGTGGTGTGCATATATTGTGGCAGCGATGGATATCATCAGCATGTGCGATGTGCCAATTCTTGTTGAGTGTGTGTGTGAAATCAAATATCAATTAATCAATTAATATCAGGAATCTGCATCCTGAACATATATTCTGGCTTGTAAGTGTGTGATTTATTTACCATGGGTCATTAATTTGACATATAGATGTCTTTGTGACTCCATTCCTGTGTGTGTGGGTGTGTGTGGTCCCACAGAGACACAGAGAAGTTACACACATGACTGGCTCCATAACTCGACTCCCTGGGTTGGGAGTCACCCCAGAGGTCAAAAAGGATCTTGAGTGTGCACTCATTCACCCATTCCTCAATTCACCCTTCTCCCTCCTTTCTCTCTTCCTTCATCTCTCGCTCTATCTACTGCAGCCATTACTGTGTGCCTCCTACATTGTAAGGGAATGTCCCTGGGGGGGAGAGAGAAGGAAGAGGAGGAGGAGGACACAGGAGGAGGTGGAAGCTCTGTCTTAGTGCATTGCCATACCAGGACTGGATGGCTCAGTGTGCGACAAGAATAGGCAAGGAGCCTCTACTGTATGTGTGTCTGTTCCTTAACACATGTTTATGCATGTGTTCCTTTGGATTATGAGCATTCATGAGAACGAAAATCACTTTCCCACTTGTGTGATGTCTTTTTCATCACCTAACCCAAACATAAAGGACTAGGCCAACATCTCAGTTGACCCTGCGCTGAACTACAGAACTCTTTGACAGGTCAAGGTTAGGGTCAAATATAGAGTAGGGCATGACATTAAACCCAAAATAGTGATTACTGCCTCACTCCTGGTGATGAGTGAGGACATAATCTAGTCCATGCTTATGTCTGATCATCTTCCCAAAGCTACTAAACCACTCATCACTGTCCAACGCCAACTCGGCATATGTGTCTCTGATTAGATTGGCCAAAGAGGATTATACACTGTCTAAGAGTAGATGCAGCCGGGGTTATCAAAATGCTATTCACGAGACAGTTCAACAGCATTAAAGGAATGGAGAGCATGAAATTTATCAACTGGAAGCTGATTTCATAATTTCATTACTAAAGATTTTGCCTTCGACCAGTTTAAAGAGTAAATGTAAAAACTAAAAGTGAAAACTGTTGGCTTTACAGTTATTTCCATTGGCTATTGTTATTAAGTGCATGTACAGGTACAGTAAACAATGTTGGGAAGTCATCAAAAAAGAATGAAGGTGGCATAGTTGCACTGCAAGGCTTTGTGTCTTGCGCTTCATGCCTAATTTGCACTTCTGGTTTGATGCCAACTGCATTCCGTTGTTAAGTACTTGTATTTGTTCAATAGCAATAAAGTTGAATCTAATCTAATCTAATCTAATCTAATCACTGGTGGCTTCTGCCCAGGGACTACAGATGAAAATGAGCTTTTAGCTATATCTGGTACAATAAATGTATTGGGAATTGTCCCTGTTAAATAAACAATAAATTGATGCATAAACAGTGTGACTAACAATTCGAAACTGATGTGGTGTGACTACAGCAAATTAAGTTCATCTTCATATTCTTCTGTCAAGCTGAGCAAAATAAATATGAAAGTTTTCAGTAATTTCTAATTTGATTGTATTAGTTTGTATTATTGATCCCTTTTCCTTATGGGATGTATTTATAATCTAAAAAAAGACCTCTCTTTACAAAATAAGACACAACAAGAGAAAAATACATAATAATAAATAATACATTAAGGGAACTGGGACTATTACACAATTCAGTATCACACAATGCCTTAGGTAAAATCTCTGTCCCAGATTGTGTTAACTGTTTCAAACAAACAAATGCCCATTAAATTCAAAATTACTTTCTGACCCAACACCTGGAAAGTACAATGTCCACTTTTTAAAATTACACGAATGTCAAAGTCAGATGATTTCACCACATTTGTGCAGGTGAGTGTGGGACACTGTGCTTAGTGTTTCATATCCTTGTGAGCAGAATTCACAGACCAGATGTAAATCATGACCTCCACTGTGTCTGTGGGTATCTGTACAGTGTGTGTGTGTGTGTGTGTGTGTGTGTGTGTGTGTGTGTGTGAGAGAGAGAGAGAGAGAGAAAGAGAGAGAGACAGCTGACAGACTTTGAGAGTGTCCGTAGGGAATAACTGGCCATACCCTCACTGGGAGATGAAAAATGACACACAATCCACATCACATTTATCTTTCAAACACCATCTGTGTACTGTCACACACGCATACGTCAGCACACACACACACACATGCTCAGACATGAGCACATGCTCAAACACACCTCTCCAGAGAGCAACAAGGTCAAGAGGTCTGCAGTCTAATTGAAAGACCACATGGTGGTACGGTCACATTAAATGTTCAGGTCTTCATTAGGGTCTCGGATGGAAGATGTAAGAGCTTATTATGTTACCCCTGATTCAATCAATGTATATGTAAGCACCCAACTTAGGGAAATCTACTCTTTTGCCATAGTCACTAAAGAAAACCATAACTGAATCAGATGATGTGTTGTGTGTTTCAGCTTTGAAATACTAAACTAACATTCAATCTGTCTTTTCATCTCTGTGCACACATTTGCTGTTTCCTCTGTTACCTCCTTACACAAAAAGAAATCCATCAACCCACTGACCTTCTCTTTTTATCCTTCACCCTTCTCGCTCTTTCTTTCCTCCTTCCCTCCAAACTTTGCCTTCCTCCCTGTTTCCCTCCCTTCCTCCGCTCCCTAAATTACAGTTATTATGGTGTCAACCCACCCTCCATGTAAATGCAGCTTCAGAGGAGTCTAAGACACTTTTAGATCTGTTTCTAACGCCTGCTAGGGACCAATTACAAGGCCACAACCATAGTCCCAAGACATCCAGAGGCCTGTAAAGACTGGGGTTGGTCCACCATAAGCTCCCATACCCCTTCCCACGACCAGCTGGTTGAAACCTCCACAAAGCTTTCGGAAGGTTTTATTTGCCAACAGATCTATTCTGGTAGCTGTAGTTTTAGACAGGCCAGGTCAGTAGAATAGAGAACATCAAGGAAAACCTGTACTGTGATACATCATAAAATATGTTCAAACAATTAATAATAGGTGTGATTATCATATATTGTCCATATATAGTGCATTTATGAAGTATGAGGACAGGGACACATTTTTCATTGTGCTGTCTCTGTATTCTAGCACATTTTTTAGGGTATGTACAGCCACGTCAGATAAATAGTGTATGAATAACATCCCTTTGTATACACTTGTATTCATTTTTATAAAGTTCCTCAATTTCAGGGGACAGAAAGAAATAGTTTGTTGTGACAACAATAACAAGCTCTTGCTTGTTTCAGAGGCTAACCCTAACCTCAGTCTGGTCCTCAGTGATTGAAACACAGATTCAGCTGGTCTGAAGTCAGGTGACTGACTTGACCATCCAACTGTCTGGTCATTGAAAAAACCTTCTTTAATGATTTTGTCTGTATGGTTAAGGATCACTGTCTTGCTGCATTGTCTCTAAAATTTGGGGACATGTATACAAAGGAGTGGAGTCCTACAGTGTTCACTCAGTGTGGATGTGGACACCTTAAACCAGTCTTAACGCTTTTTTCTTAACATTTTAACAATGTCTTAACATTTCAAACTTAAACCTTACAGTCATTATGTCATTTCAAATCAAATGTGCTGTAGAAGCTAAAACAATTATGTCTGTCCAAATACTTTCAGACTGCACTGTACATGTTCTGTCAGGTGTGTATAACCAAGAATAGATTTTGGCCAGTAAAGCTTAATACACACTAACTCTGGGCTGCTCATTTCAAAGCTACGCAGTTTAGCTCCTCCAATCCATCTGACACCACATCAAAAGGAATGATTCACTAAGCCACTGATAAAGTCATATCTCTGAAGCATGTCCACATCCCTTGGCTCAGATTGACCACGGCAATGAATGACTATGGCTGTGGGTACAGAGCAAACCATTACTCAAAAGGCGTGTGGGTGGGAGGGGGAGGAGGTCATGTTGGGAATGTGGCTTTTTAGGTCAATGAAGCTGGAAAGGAGGAAGAGAGAGGGAGAGAGAAGAAGCGTGAAGGGAGGACGGGTTCAATCTCCCTGACAGCTCTTGAATGAAGCTGAAATCAATGTGCATATAATATTGCCTGGCAGCGAGTTGCCCCATTTCATCCCATTACTGACCCACATCACCCATGTCATCTTCCTTCATCTTAACATCCTGAGCCCATCTCTCTTTTCCATCTCTTGATCCAGGAACCACTGTAGTCAGCAGAGCCCCAGGCAGACACACACACACACACACACACACACACAAAATTACACCACCTAACTTCAGACTTGACTCCTGAGGCCTGATGAGTGGGAGCGTGACAGACATATATTTGGACACAGAGTGGTTGTCCCTTAAGTCTTCACTGAGTCTATTCAGGTTCCACAATAAGACCGAAAGGTCGCCTGCTGGCATGTCCTGTCTGACACCATTTATGACTCTGTTGCAGTAAATGCGTAGGAATCCATACCTAACAAAAGCGCCTCTCTTAGCTTCTCTGTGCCTTGATGCTAACTGGGCAGACAGAACTAGACGACAAGATTTGTTCAGAGAGGGAGAAAGAGAAAGGAAAAGTGATTCTGGAAAAAAATGTGTATCTGAATATGTATCTCTGCTCGACTGCTTGACTGTGTGTGTGTCTCACCTGGTATAAGGTCATCACAGCAGACCTCTATGGATCCAGATGAGCAGTCACTCAGTTCATCCACAGAAAAATCACTCTCCTGCACCTGCAGCCTGTCAACACATCATTAACACAGCCGTCACACATCTGTTACTGAACATGCAAATCACTTCAATACTGTTGATTACAATCAAAACACACAAGCCACTGTGTAGGACAGTGACACAGAAAATGGACAGCTTTCCCCTGCGTGTCACACTGATTTCCATACAAGCAAATTGATGAAACAGAAAATCACTGATAACACACAAAGCGCTGTGAATAATTTCATAATTATAAAAGGAAAACAAGTAGAAGGAAGAAGTTCTTTTCTCTTGTTTTCTTATTTTAGTAAGTACTGTACACCAGAAAATTCTATTTTGACTGATTCACTCTTCATGGATTGATTCATTTAACTAAAACACTGCACAATTCAATAACACACATCAAACACAGGAACACGGCATTTTTTTACTTACAAAATTAGATTCACTCTTTTCTTGTTTTATCATGAGGCCCAATGTGTGTGAAAGAGAGAACAACAGTATATTGAGTGAGCCCAGAGGCTGTCAAGAGGACACTTTAACAATCAGCTCTGCTCCAGAAAACACCAAGTGTGTGTGTGCGTGTGTGAGTGTGTGTGTGTTTGCGTGCTCACAGATACAAAGGAATTAGACTGAAATGGCCAAAACAGGCCTCTGGGGCTGGTCTTTAGTATCCAGGGAGGGAGTCGTCTTTAGTGTGTGTGTGTTAATAGAGAGTGGGATCGTAAAGAGCTATGAGAAGAGAAAGTGATCATATAATAATGACAAGAGAATGGTTTTACAACAGGAGTCAATTAAAGGGGCTTAGCAAGTTGTGTGTGTGTGTGTGTGTGTGTGAGCACAGACCGCTTACCTGTAGCTGAAGGGAGCCACAGTAGCCATGTTGACTCTCGGTGTGAGTGGTTCTGTGAACGCCTCCTCCTTTTGTAGGCTCTGATCCTGCACATCGACAGCCTCCTTGCACATAACTGGCATGATGAATGTGAGTGGTGGCAGCGGCTGGAGACCAGGAGAGGAAGCCGGACTACTGTCCTCAGGAGTCCCCATCTCCTCGTCCGATTGGCTGGTAGACTCACTGCGACCTCTGATGGTATGCTTGGAGCTTGTTTGAGCGAGAGCGGGGCGGAGGTTATCGTTGTTCAACATGGCGGACTGGGCTGGCTGGTTTTCTGGAGGCTCTTCTTCTCTTCCTGACTTGACTTCAAACGCCACCTGGGATGCAGAGTTGGAGTTGTCTCCTCTCCTGAACTGGTGTGGTGGACGTAGGTTGCTGGCTCCCCATGCTTGGTTCTTATTGGTGAAGGCACTTCTGTTGCGATTGCCGTCATGTGGAAAGTGTATTGGGGTTTGAGTCGGAGCAGGTTTACCCAGGTCTAGTGTGTCTTTGGAGTGTGCTGGTGGTATCCGGCGCTGGGTCAGTGGGCTGCTGTAGGCGGAACGTGAAGCCTGGGGAGCAGGTAGACCTCCCGTTCGCTGGAAGAGCTGACTTTTCAGGCCAGCGTCTCTCAGGGAGTCCCGAGAGGAGGGCCCTTGGATGCTGGTGCTCCGTGGGCAAAGTGAAGGAGAGTGTGTTGGTGTGTGCGTGGGAGTGTGTGTGGGTGTGTGTTTAGGGGTCTGTGTCAAAGGCCTAGGCAGCTCACTAGCCCGGCGGCGGGTGTCTGTTTTTGGGGAAGACGGCAACAAGCTGCGTGGGAGGGGGATTCCTGATGAGGGAGGAGGCCGGGGGGCCGACTTCACATTGACTCCCCCACTCATACTGACCTGAATGGAGAAACAGAGAGAGAGACACCTATGAGTCAAAATACTATATACTAAGATGAGCACTCCACTTTCTTTATCTTTCTTTAGCCACAACAACAGTATAACACCATTAGTCACAAAAACCTTCCCAAAAAGTGTATTTTTTTAATTTAGGGGTCAATTTAACTATGTTAAAAATCAGGTAAACTAGAATTCGCTGTTCTCAACACAGAGCTAGTTACTGTAAACATCAACGGTATGCGTGCATGTGAACCAAGCACATATGACAAACTGAGTCATGGTAAACCACGAGTTGAGCTTATTTTCAGAAAGGCATGGAGCGTCTGCGCAATCAAATTTGCCTGCTGGGAGGTCAAAACACAAAAACAGCCTCACACACAAGCACAGACACATGCTCACAGCAACGTGTAACAGCTGCTTTTAGAGCGTTATGTTCTCAAATAACTGATTTTCTCCACATATTGAATTCAAATACACACTCGCATAGTAGATTCCCACACACACACACACACACACACACACACACACACACACACACACACACACACACACACACACACACACACACACACATCATTGCCCAAACACACTGCTCTCTTACATTAACAGCTTCAGAGGTGGCAGGGGATCGTCCTTACCTAATATGCTTTGATTCCAGATATTCACACTTTCTATTGCCCTCTTCACCGTCCCTTTCAGAAATACACAGCCCTTTTAAGAACTATAAAACTCTACTTAATAGTCTTTGAGCCCTTCTCAGCTGCGCAAGCTGCAGTGAATGTTGGTCAAGTGAGACATTTCATGTAATATCGTATAATTTAACTACCTTGTGCTGCCCAGCTGGAGAAAAAGAGGCGGTAGGCTGTGAGGTTAGGAGGTTGGAAAGATGGGAGGGGAGGGGAAAAAGAAGAAAACAGCAAGTGTAAACTGTAAACGATCACATCTTCTGGGGGAGGAACAAATAACAAATTGATTTGCTCTCCCTCACAAAATGTAAGAATCTCACGTGACAGTTTTTGATGAAATCTGACTTATTCATTCCAGCATGTAAGTCATAATATCTCCCACAGGAGATTTATAATACTGACGAACATTTTTTGGGGGATTTGTAGTTCAAATTAAGACATTAAATGGGAAGAGGCAAGGTGATATAAGTTGGTTATAACACATATATGTTTTCCCACAATGATTTTTTACTGTATTGTCAATTCAATTTTTTCAGTTTAACTTTTAAGAACTTTTTTGAGTGATACATTATTAGTAAGTATATATTATTTTTATCAATGTTTTAAATAAGAAATGCAGGTAAATATGCTTTTCTCTGCGATGAACAATATTAAATTATTAGCCAACCTATAACAATAAAACTGCCATATCTTCATGAATGTCATACACAACATAGTGAACTAACCATGTTGCTGTTACTGTCCAGATGTGCAGGACCTGGTCAACAGCTGTTCTGCTCTCACACGGATATAAACATACTTCATACAGTACTTCCTGTACTCCACTTTTACTTTTGAAAAGATTGACATAAAAGGCATTTATTATTACACACACACACACACACACACACACACACACACACACACATACAAATACACAGATTTAACGGTTAAACCCTGCTTGCCCTTTCTTAAATAGCAGAAATTCTGCTGCCAGAAGACTTCTTAGGAAACTGTCTTTAATAAAGCAGAGATACATCAAATTAAGCCGTCAAAGTCTCGAGGATAATATGTTGGATTATTTGAAAGGCGCATCTAATCACAGTATTGCACACAGTGTAATGTGGATCGCACAAACACACACATTAACTCAGTAGTCGGAGCAAAAGGTCTGTCATTTTCAGAATCCCTGCAGCGCAGAAAGGTTGACTAATTCAGCTCAAAAACTCAAAACAGAACCAAAAATAACCTTTCAGTTTGTTATGAAGGAAAGGATAGATTATCTGTAGAAGACCTTAATTTTTCCCACTCATATTATCAGACCCACTCACGCAGAAAATTGAGAGATTTGGGTATTTTGCCAAGGACTCCATCATAGTTGACTCAATGCTAATGAAGACCTGCAGCACACAGCGGCGATGATGCAGCAGTAGGTAAACAGAGACAGATGCGATCATCCATTCTCCTCATCTCCCCCCATCTGTGCTTGTCTCTGTCTCTTTTCCTCTTGCTCTTTCTCACTTTCTCCTTCTCCTTGGAGGCCGATACACTGATAAGCATCAGAATTTCTGTCTGATACAATTCCTGCTAGGATTTCCAGGAGCACAGGTGCGGTCTGGCTCTGTGTCTATCTGTATGGAAATGAGCTATTCCCCGGAGATACACCAGGGTCATACTAGTACTACTGCAGCCGACACAAGGACACACAGAGACTCAGCTGTGGCGGGAATGTCTGTGTATATACGAAAAGAGAAAGAAATCGGAGACAAACAATGATACATGTCTGCTGACTGAAACTAGTAGTGGTAAGCAGGTAAAAAAGTGGCAAATCAAATTAAGGTCTGATTCCCTCACACATAAAGCAATGTTTTACAGCACAAGCTTGTTATACGTGTGGGGTGCGGTCTCTGTGTCATGTGTTCAGATACTATACTGGCTTGAAAGACAGGATTATTCTGTATCTTCCTGTTATATAAGTACCTTTACAATAGTTAGATTGTTGGTTAGCTGACATTTTCACCGTGGATCTAAAAGCTTGTGACTTGTCTGGCTACAGAAATTAGTCTGAATATAGAAAGTGCAGTAATTTGTGGTAATAAAAGGCTGAGTTTATTTAAAACCTACAGGAAGAACACGTAAGAAATCAGATATTTAGTTTGGTTTAAGGTGGGTTTTTTGTGGTTCAAGTCTGGTGCTAAGGAAAAAAGGTGAGGACAAATAGGTTAGCTATTAGTTAGTTATTAGTAGTTTTTTTCTGATCAGTTGATTAATCAGTTAGTCCATAAAACATCATAAAATAGTGAAAAATACCCATTACAGTCTCCCAAGATGATGTTCTTTAAACTTCTTTTGGCTGACGAACAGTGCAACACCCAGAGATATTCAATTTACAACATAAAACAGAGGAAAGCAGCATTTTTTTAGATATGAGAAGCTGGAACCAGATAATGTCTGGCATTTTTGCCTGATAAATGAGTTTAACAATGGCTGGATTTTAAAATTGCTGTTGATTAATCAACCTACTAATCAATTAGCTATTTGCTTAATACAATAGATGTGAGTGTTTCTGTGACATTCACTACATACAGACAACACTTCCAATGTTAAGTCTTTAAGTAGTTGCACACAACTTTCTGAGCCCCTATTAACTGACCCCTGCTGTAAGTAATAGTTATTACATTACATTGCAAGTGAATGAAAGGCCTATTAGTTAAGCAAACGTGTGGATAAACGAAAAAGTATTTGAAAAGTCATCTCAGTCATTCTGCCAGGATGGTGCTGACATCTGCTGGATATTGTGTGCAAAAGCAGCAGCAGCAGGCACCCTGATTCCTTCACTGCTCCTCTGTTCTGTGTAATTTTCTTTCTATCTCCACATAGCTAGGAGCTGCACCACATGAGCTGAGTAAAAACATACTTCACCTCAGTCAAAAAAAATGCAACTGTTTCGGGTATAAACTTCTCTTTCCTCTGACGGGAGAGCTTAGGCAGGATAGCGCAGCCAGCATAAGATGTTAGCTTCTAACTTCATAATCACATCACAACATTTAGCTCTCCGGTCCCATGACACACTCAGCCTGAACTGAGTTATGTCTGATCAAAGAAACATGTAAAGCCCCTCTCTCTCTCTCTCTCTCACACACACACACACACGCACCGTCACCCTTGTGATGAACACCCTCTGACTCATCACAAAATCAATAAATGAGGTAGTAACACAGGCCTCTCTGTCTGAACTGAAGGACATTAGCAGTGCCTGTGTGTTTGTGTGTGTCACCTAGTCTGGAAAGTCTACAATAAATAAATGTAATTACCTCCATAATGACAACAACCATCTTGCAATATCTTAGTGACACCCAGTGGTGCAAAAACACTAAAATGTACAGTTAGAATTCCTAGAAATGCACAGTGTTTGTAGAAGACAGTCACAACAGAATGACAATAACAACATCTGAAACTCAAATGCTGCTTATTATGAAATGTCATATGCCAGATCTGCTGTCCGACATGAGTATATTACCTGCCAATTGGGTCCCGCGTCTTTGGTGAGCCGTTAGGCTGAGAAGGCAGTGCCGGTATGAGGGAGGTCACGCTTCTCCGACGTCCCAGGAACAATGGGCTGTTTTTTCCTGGATCACTGTTGCATCCTCACCACTGCCCTCCCATTGGTCCGTAGCGCCTCACTATTCACCAAGACAGGAAGCTGTGACAAACAGGAACCACATTTCCAGCCAATCAGCCAACCCATACCAAAGTGACTCATTTTCAAAGTCACTTTCTTTGATGAAATCAGTGTTCTCATCTTTTGGCAGCAAAACTTCATTTCAGTCACACAATAAATGTCTGTTTGAACAATGAACTGAATACTGTTTATGTTATTATGAGTCAGTTACCAAAATGGAAATTTACTTGGTCTACATTGACACATTCTGTCATCCTTAGGGACAGTTTTCAGGGACACTGTTAAACAGTTGACCACAATGTATTTTTCATGTCATACACTGGGTTCTGCAAGTGTTTTATTTATTGAGGATAGTCAATGACTGATGTGAAAACATAAAATTGACCAAAACTGGTCTAACAAGGCTTTCAGTGCTGCATGGTACAACCACATGGTGAAGTAATCAGTTGAGGAGTTCCACAAAATTTCTACAGTCAGAGTGTGAATCACTCAGAAACGAGGGAAAAGATGTTCTTCTAACACTCGCTGGCTCCACACGCACTCATTAAAGAAGCGAGGATAGTGGTGCAAACACATACACCCACACAAACTAAACAGGACAGGAGAGAACATAACCAGACTACCAATAATATAAACATTACCATGTGTGCACATGAAGTGCGCCTCTATTCTGATTCACTACTACTAATCTTCTCCACGTCATCCGACACTCTAATTTTTTCAGACCTTTCTCAGATGCACACACATTACACTATGTATGCTATGCATGCTGCACTGAGTCATACAGCCCCTATAACGCTGACTAAGGCTGATCGCATCATGTCACCCCTGGTTAGAGCGTACCCCCCACCTCTCTCATCCCCTCTTCCCCTCTTTTCATCCCACTTAAGCTCTGCCTTTCTGTCCGTTTGCCTCTCTCTTTCACTCTACAGCCATCACTCCGTTGCGCTCCTGATAATGATATCACTGTGAACATGTTCATCCAACAAGATGTGTTTGTATTTATCTGTTCACACAATCAACAGGGAAAAAAAATACCATTCATAGTTACATTTACAAAAAATGTGAGAACAGATAAATTCATTCAACAGTCTAATTAACAAACGCATAAACAGAAATGTCAAATACTACACTCACCCTCCGCGAGCATCTGGATACAAAGCAGCGACTGAGTTGTCTCCCAATCTGTATGCTGCTGAGCGCGTCTGGCTACTTTTGCCTGGCAAGCCTCTGAGCTGCGAGCATGTGCATTTGTGTGTGTGTGTCTCTGTCTGTCATTCTACTCCTCTATCACGTCATGCCGCTCTGCTGCTGCCGCAGTACGCCTGCAGCCGTATTCCCGCCCCTCTCTTTCTTTTTTCCTCCCCTCATCACAATCCCTACCTCTTTCTCTCTCTCTCTTTCTCTCAGTAATGGACCTGTTGGCTGTGCTCCCTCCCTCTCTGAGGTGAAATATAAGCCTAGCTGAAGCAGAGACAGGCTGGTCCATTAGCTGGATGAGTGTGGTTTGTGTGTCTGTGTGTGTGTGTGTGTGTGTATGCTCACACATGGCCGCCTGTATGTGTGAGTAATGCATGGTAATTAAGCAGATGTAGCCACAAATGTAAAAAGCCCAACCCCATCATCTGGCTTTCAAAGTCTAATTGATGGTCAGGGAAAGAAGATTTTATAAAAAGAGAAAAGAAAAAACAGAGCGTGCTAATGATAGATCTGCAAACGACAAATGAAAATGTGCATGACACTTGCATAAACACACACAAATGCGCACATCTGATGTCTATATTCATGTGTGTGCCAGTGCGCATGCCCGAATGAACAAGCATCCTGGAGGTGGAACTGCCCATCCATCACTCTAATTTGTCCCACACCTCTAATGAAAGAGGACGACAGAGTGCGATAAAGAAATACAGGAGATATAAAAAAGGGGAGAGAAGCTGGAGACAGGAGGCAAGGACCAAGAGAGTAAACCTTCTATTGACATCTTTTCCCAGCTGACAAATACAGAGTAACAATATACATCCCAGATCTGACCTTGAACTAAGCTTCTCCAGACTGTATTTATATCCTCATAAACCACAGACTGTAAAAATATCATCACACGTGGCCAGTCCACCCAAAATATCTGATCCAGTTACCAAAAAAGAAAATGTTATTTAACTGTGGCGGTACAAAGACTTGCTATTTTTACTATTGACTCACATATCTTCCTGTATTGTACTCATAATGGGTTTGTTTTGAGTTTAATAGAAAATACTTGGTGATTTTCTTTTTGTTTTGTTTTTTTTTGATTTTCAGTTCCCAGCCACTTTTGTGTCTTACTCTCGCTCTGTTTCTGTCTATTCTCCCATTTCTGCTGTGCTGGCTTACTGTTTGACACACTGACATAAGGGACAGTGCTGAATATTTAATGAAGATTGTGATACAGAGCAGGATCACAGCCTTAAAAAAAAATCACTGTAATGGCATCTTCATACTTCAATGATTGTTAAACGTTATTTCTGAGAATGTCAACTTGTTTTTCTTCTTATGTGTTTATTCAATCATTAGATTGAACTATCTGTAATGGTCTTACAGCCTTGATCTTGCAGTAAAGTACAGCCTGAGAGCTTTCTGGCTGATCATATATTGATCAGCCATTGACTGGCTGCACTAACACTTGACGAGGTCTGCAAGTCTCTGCTCAAGAGATACATAAATAATGTAAAGCCTGTTCGGCAGTATGCAAATAAATACATCAACTGATCAACTGACCATGATAAACTGATGAATTCTAGTGTGCAGCCTAATGGGCAAAGCGCCTCCCCCACACATGCTGGACACATGAATGCACATGCATACTGTACAACCCCCCCCCCCACAACTCCCTCTTTCTCCCCACAAACATGCACACTCAATATGCCCTTCATATTGTAGACTACAATCACTTCAATGCTCACCCCTAAAATACTCACAATAATAATGCCAAGGCCCCTCTTGTGGTTCTTCAGCTCCCAATAGGGGATTAAAATGTTTGAAACTCATGCACGGCAAACACTCCAAAGTCAGCCACAAGCACAAAACACACTCACATGATCTGTTGCTTTGTCTCAGTGGCTCATGAAACGGGAAGTGATTTGTAACAGAGGGATTATGGGTAGGGGCATGCAAAACCGTTTGTGTGTGTGTGTGGGTGTGTGTATGTGTGTGTGTTGAGAGGGTTGGGGGTTAATGTCATAACTAATCTTCTGATGTCCCCCGAGGCATGCTCACCCCCCTGACAGACGCCGCTTTGACAATGGGACATTTGTGTCACTGTCACCCCGAGGGGCATCTGGAGGGATCGGGGGGTGTTGGGGGTTCTAACATGTTGAGTGTTCGGGCCTCTGACATGTAGCTTCACTGAGATGAGTAAAATAAAGTGAGAGCAGACAGATGGAACACTAATGAAGAACAAACAGACAAAAAGATAAAAGAGGTTATTGCAGCTTTGAGGAAGTTAAAGTTCCCTTTGAAAATTCATCTTCAATTACCAAACTGCTCCGTCAAAAGTGCACATAAGACTGTACCTCATGTGAATGCACTGTTACCACTAGATGGGGTCAAACTGCTTCATCTCATGCTGAAGTCTCCTGTCTGGTATCACTGTACTCAGGTACAAAATTAAATGCAGCGAAGACCAGTTAAACCTAATATTGAAAAGGTTTTGCAACAGAAAAGTGGAAATTCACAAGGCCAGAGAGTTAGTAGACCTGTGAATGTTGATCTCTAGTATCCATACTTTAATAGGGTTTAGTCATAATGTGCTGAGTATCATGTTATGATATGATATTGTGTGTATTGCCTACATTTGAACACATCATATCACCCATAACAAATTAGTTTTTTAAAAGAATTGCAAAAACTAAGGCTGTTCTAAAACTGAATCGCCTTTCATCTGACTTTACAATAACCGGTATTAGACACAACATATTACACGTATAATGTAATAAAGAATACTATAAAATACTATAAAATGGTTTTACATTATTCAAGAATGTAATTTCTGTCTAGTTGGAAAAAAAACTGTTGTGTTTGACTTCCTCCTGTGGGAAATTCTTGTCAACAATTCTGATCATAAATACTGCAACACCGAAACAAACTGAAATAACCCAAAATCCTCATTCCTGCAGGAGTGGAAGACAAGAACTAAACATAACGTCACTCTTTGTCTTTTATTTGACTCAATCAAACCCAAGTTTCCACAATCTGACAATCAAACCACCCATTTCCTCTCCTCACTGTGTGTTTTCTCCAGTTTATTTGATGGAAAAAAACAAACATAGACTTTTGTTTATTTGTTCGTTCATTCCAGCTCATTTTTTTCAGGGCAAGGAGGGCTGGAGTCAATAAAAGCTGACATTGTTTGAGAGACACTTTTGACAGGTACCCAGTCAAAATGACACAGATAGACAGACACTCTGACTGTGGGAAACTGCAGCAAGCAAACAAGGAGAGTGCTGTAAGGGTGTAGACCTAAATCTATTACTACAACTAATAGCTTTGCCACTAGCAATAATAATAATCATCATAACCATGAGGAATTATGTTTCCATTGGCTTGGTTGTGGGTTCTGATCATTCATTTCTGGTCGTCTGTGATCATTTACAGCTTATTTCAGTTCTCAGAAATGTGTTTTCTAGTCAGTTTTGGCAGATCACTTAGGATACAAAGAGCACTGAAGTCAAGGCACAATCATTTCACTAGATAAGCATCAACCAGTGAACTGTCTCCTGTTTTTGAATTACTATATCATTACTTTATTCATCTGTATTGTGGACTGTGGTAAAACAATGAAAATGGCACATTTACTGAGGCTGATATTTGTGTAAAATTATGGATTCCTTGTATTACAACATGTACCAGAGTCTTTGCCACACAAAGACTAACATCTGGTTGTTATTTTTGGTTTGGTATAGTCTTGAATTGGATATACAGTGTAAAAATAATTATCATTAAGAAGTAACCAGGGTTGGATGATAATTCAATATTGTTGTTTATTTCAGTTGATCGTGATATGATTATATGATATGATTAAATCATGGAAGCAATATTGGTGGCATATCCTTAGTCCCACTGTGATACTGATTTCAACCATTTTACCCAGTCCTACTTGTGACCTGTTAGTTGTATGCGAACAGAATCTGTTGACGGTCACTTTTAAAATGTAGATGCCTTAGGTTAAGCTTCCAGACTCCTTCTGCTTTTATGATACCTGTACTGACAAGTTAAACCAGCTTAGACTACTGGGAGTTGAAATTCCCACCCAGACCCAATAACAGCACTGACAGGAAACACAACAGAGGAGACTATCACAGATCTTCACAGGTAAGCACAGCTGCAACCTCTTCCTGACCACAAATTGTTCTCTCTTTTTTCCATGTTACTCTCCAGGTCCTGCATTTATCTTACTTACTGCACTCTCAGTGGGTCCAACATAAGAGTAAGATGTAAAGATAAAGGCAAAGTGGAAATTGTCTTTTTTTTAAGATGAACTTTACTATATTTCAATTATTGAGTCAGTTAATCAAAATGACTTTTATAAGCCATCATTACTGAATATCAAGCGCTTCAGCAATAGTCTGGCAATAGATGCAGACTTATAAAATAATCTCCGACTGTTGACATCGTTTCAAACTGTGATTCTGGTCTAAATATTTGTCCAAAATTATGCTCAAAGTCAAGCTTATTCTGTATCATTTTTTTTGTTGTGACTAAGGTTATTTTCCATTTTACCCAGGTAAGAAAAGATGATACTCCTTCCTAATCCTTTCAAGTTTTATCTCAATAGACATGGACAAACTGTGCACATACATTTCACAGAAAAAAGAACCTTTTTATAAATTTGAAAGAATATATTTAAACATTTAGAATAGCAAGGGATGTCTCAGAAAGAGTCTATATACTCAACCAAAGGTTTAGTGAGCAGAAAATTGTATCCAGTGATATAGACTGGAAAGCTAATTTTCTAGCTAATGGTCTGACCAAACAGGTTAAAAGTTGAGGAGTAGTTGACGTGATTCTTCTTTACCTTTTTGCCAGAGGGTCACTGACAAGCAAAGCTGCAATGCAGCATACCTCTGAGACAGCAGCCCTGTAATTTGACAAGTGTTAACACAGAAATGTTATTTACATTCTCTGGTAGTGAGCTCAGTGTTACACTGACCAGACGCACAGTAGATTTGTTTACAGCATTTGCCATTTACCCAATACCTTATTATAAATTCCTTTTCTCAGATTGTTGGACCGACTTCCTTTGACTTACTGTCCATTATGATCGGGTCAGTACCTACAGAAAAGGAACACACTGAAGTAACAGAAGACAGTACCACAGGTGGTACATGTTTCTTTAATCTACCATGTATTCAGTGCTGTAGTACAAATATCATATATACTATATACTGTATATACTCACAATTCAGTGACATCAATCATCACTAATCTTTTCTAAAAAAAAACACATTAGTGTGTCCTTAAAAGCTTCATTTGTGAACACTGGATATTTCAAATGCTTCACATTTTATTTCCTTGTTTTGCTCTCTTTGGCTGTCTCAGAATGGAGAACAGTGTCAGATCCAAAACAAGCTGGTTGGCTATTTTCACAAGACCTTCTCCATGGCAACAAAGATTCAGACAGTCTATTACTGAGTGTGGACATCAGACAAGACAAGGAGACGCAAGATCGAGCTTTAGTCACATTCTACAAGAGAGACAACGTTCAGTGGGCGTCGCCACTTCAATGCAAACTTCAAGGTAGACACCAGTATATTAAATAGCACTGCTGTAACTGTTTAAAAACCACTACATTACCCAGGTAAGTGATTTATGGATAACAGCATGTGTTTCTCCACAGGTGATGTTGCAACAGGAAGTGGAGTCGACCGCCACATGATGTCAACAGTGATTTTCAAGCTTACAAGTGGATTCCATATAAACTTAGGTTAGACACAACAACACACACACACAAACACACACACACACAGTGTTGATTGAGCCTATTTTCTCAGTCTACAGACCATTATAATCAATACCAACTTCAGACAATTAAACTGTAAACCTTGATCCTTAGAAAAATCTTATTTACCTATGATGACATAACATACAGTGGGTTTGAAGTGAACGTGTTACTATTATTATGTCTTAGTCTTGTTCTAATTTCAGTAATAAGATTGTAATTGCTGATTTAAGAAATAAGTTGCAACTTGTGTTACATTCTTGCCCCTTTTTGGTGTAATCTCTACTAAAAGATTTGTCTCACCTTACTCTACCTTCAAGTTAAGTTGGCAATAAAATCAAGTACAAGCAGAGCACACAGGAACAATCCAGGAAACTGGCAAACAGTGCTTTGACCAGATCAACATAAGCTTATCTTTATTTGAAACCTCAAAGAAAGATTTTATGTCATTATAGAGAGTAATTCTCCTCTACTGTTGCAATCAGTTTAGGTTAAAATGCAAAAGTACTGCAAATAAGACAAATAATAAGTGTTAAGTAAAGTTTCTATTTCTTCATAAGGACAAGGGTTAATATGATATTCATAATCATGATTATGGCAATGAATATGAACATGAATTTGAATACAGATGTCAATATGGTTGGGATTATGGTTAACATTATCCATCACAGCTTATTAGATATCAGGTATGTATAATTAAGTATAAACAATCCACACTTATCATTTTACACCATTTATACTGATGATATTAAGAGATAAATTTACTACATTCTCTGATTAGTCTTGTCCTCTAAATCTTCTCTTAATCCTTCATCTATCACTGTTTACAGGAAATGCAGCCATTACCAAAATCTTCGAGGGTGAGCCTGATCACCTCATCCCCTCGGTTTCAGATGAACTGCTTGACAATAACATGTTCACTGTAGCAGGCCGGATGATTGGGCATTCCTTCTTGCACTGTGGGCCGAGTTTCCCAGGACTCAGCCCGGCCATTATTCACAATCTCTTTGAGGGTTCATTGGAGACTACTCCTGTGACAATACAAGACTGCCCTGACCTTGACATCCGTGACGCTGTGAAAATGGTGAGAATTGAATTTAACTGAGGTAAACACATGAAAAATATGTAGGCTTACATTTTCTACAAACAGGCTCCATCAGTCACTGGAAGCCCTCAACATAAAACTGCAATCAGTTTAATTTATTCTATGTGTGCCGCATAAAAAAATGTTCTCCATTATTTTTTATTCCAGCTTGATGGAGATACCGAATTAAAAGAACTTGACTCCATCCATCAGCTCTGCCTGTCGTGGAAGCTCCCTGCACCAAATGCCACCAACAGGAAATGGCTGTCTAAAAAACTTCTTTTGCATGCTGTAATGTCAAACTGTCTCTATTTATTCTACTGCAGCTTCTCAAATCAAGTTACTTCATCCACACTAGTGCTGAACACAGCGAATCCCCTATCATTAAATATTAGATATTATTATTTTACTATATCCTTAAAAGACTGTTCCTAAGAGCATTCCCACATCTTTATTTTATGACATTTTTATTTAGAGTAGAGCTGACAATTAGTCAATTAATCAATCTAGTTGATCACCAGAAAATGACTCGGCAACTATTTTGACAATTGAATAATCATTTTAGTCTTAAGGAAAACTGCTAAACTTGTGCTGGTTGCAGCTTCTAAAATGTGAGAATTTTAAACTTTTACGTGTCATACAGGATAGTAAACTTCATATCTTTGGACCTTGGGCTTTGGGTATTTTACTGACAAAACAATTACTCGATTAATCAGGAAAATAAATGGCAAATTAATCAATAATGAAAATAATTGTTAGTTGAATCCCTATTATAGAGACAAATGTCATAAAAAAGGAAACAGACATTTTTCTACTGGTTGCTGACCATTTCAACCATTAACATGATACCCAATAGTCACTGCAAAAGGTCATGTTGCTATTCAGATATATTGTCATAACCAATAATGGAGTCGAGATCTGCTCGTCAGCAAGGAAACAGAGTTCAGATTAAAGGTATATCAGAGTCTGTTTCCTTGTCAACACAAGCAAAATATGAAAAAGTCGATGTCGATGAGTGGGAGGACCGCTCCAACAAAAAGAGCACTGGTTTCTTTCCAGTTTATGTTTGAAGACAGTTTCCAGTCCCTGTTGTCACATCCATCATTAGTCCCTCTGCACTGTCATCCGCAACAGAGTCAAACAAAAACAAGTTTGCATGACTGACCTTTAAATCTTCGTCATTCGGCTTCCAATAATGTGAAGCCTGGCTTTTTGTTTTAAACTATCCATACAACTATCCCTCGGTTATATCTCAGATTTTCTATTAACTGTTAACTTCTTATCTATTAACTATTTTTTTTGGCATTGTAAAATCAATATGCTCAAAACTTTATGGCTACTTTAATAAACTTTCAATTCACTAACTTCATTAACTCCCAATTTAAAGCAACAGAGAGAAGATATTGGTGAATTGTTTTGTGTATATTATGTCTCTTTTATTATTGCAGGTTATTAAGCGAACAAGTTGTCAAGTCAATCAGTTCCGAAGAGGCTTAAAAGAAACAGGACTGTGGCCACTACTCATTCACAGAGGAGATGTGATCCCAATCCTGTTTCCCAGGGAGTCAGAGGCACAAATCACACCTCAGGTACTGAAGCAAAGAGAGTTGTTAAATGCTACAAATAACTGTCACTTATTCAGAAAGGGTACTTTGGAATTTTGACTATTGTTCTCATGGAACACAAAAATGTACAAGAAAGGACAAAAGTGGCACCAAAATGTTCATAGATTTGCCGAAATCTACACATTGAAGATACACTCCCTGATTTGTTACAGCGACAAAATGGCGCCCCCTAAATTCAAAATCGTACAAAAAAAAAAACAAAATCTGGATACTCCTAATGTTATGGTTAAATTTGAAGATACGTCGTGCATAGGGCTGGGTATAGTTTAAAAAATTACGATACCAGTACCCTTAAAGTGATACCAATACCAAGAGAGTACTTCATTCGATACTCAACATGCAAATGGAAGCATTCAGTTGTGTAAAATGCCACCACTCCACCCCATCCAAATGATTTTTACACATATACATTTTGAAAGTGTTCAAATTATTAAAATATTTATTTTTGTGGCATCTCGGCACGCTGAACTGCCAACTTGGTCAAATACGCCGCGCTCAACTTCACCACCACTGACTGTATGGGTTGTAGCTGCTGTGGTAGTGGGCCAATCACATGTCGCTTTAAATGAAAGAACGCTTATGGTGATTGACTGTGAGCAAAACCATACAAATAATTTTTCTAGATCTGGGTACAAAAAGGATCGAATGCAGGTATAATTTGACCAGAGCAGTTTCAATACTACTTGGTACTGGGTTATTTCAGTCGATACCTTAAAAGATATTGAATACCAATACCCAGCCCTAGTCGTGCAGTATGTTTAGCCTAATTACTTTTGCTTTCAAGTTATTGTCTTAAATACAAGATAACTAAAAACTGCCAAGGCATTCAGATTCTTTCCATTGCTACTGTAAACTGCACCAATATCAAACACTAAGAAGATCAAAGATTATTTTGGACTCAGTTGAAGTTACGTGTGATTTCAGATGATCTTTGATTGCATCATATGGCCATCATCTGTAACCGTCATCTTCGAGAGCTACAAAGTCAAAGACGATGCCGAGTGTGATGTCACGGATGTATCCAGAGTATCTGGCTACTTGAAAACATTTATTGAAAATGGTATGTATCAATATTATTATTGTGATGTACAGTACTGTGCAAAAGTTTTAGGCACTAAAAGTTTAAAGCTACTGTAGCATGAAGTCTGTTTGGTACGTTTTGTGTTGTCTGATGAGCTGCTATTTAACACAGCATCTCCAGCTGAGCTAAAGAGCCTCATAAAGTTCTGGACAGGATGGGAGGTGCCAGCCACAGAGATGAAGGTGGAAATAGTTGAGGCAATGCTTCCCACAGCTTTAACATGTTTTGAGAAGCTGAGGTTGCCGAGGCATTACGCAGCATACAAAACATTCCATCAGGATTTGAGTGCATGCATATCAACCAGCCACAGTGGTTTTGGCTGTGCCTGAAAGGCAACATCGCTCACTGTAAATGTATGTCAGTATGTGTGTGACTGTAACTGTATAATGTGTATAATAAATACTTCCTTTATTACCTGTCTTCTTATTACGATTCTTGATTTGCAGCTCTCATTGTTGGATTTGCTACACATTTGCAGCTCTCATTGTTGGATTTGCTACACATGGTGACAACATACTACAACAACTGGAAAGCCAAAGGCTTTCCAGTTGTTGTAGTATGTGGTCAGCATGGCTGTGGCTGAGAATTACAGTTTCTAATTACAAGTGACAGCCTGAATGTACATAATGTTACATAATGATGCACCAACATCCAGTATCGCACACCGACTGTCATTATCATCTTTCCTGCATGTTACTGATATCAGTTTATATATATAGCTTTCTAATACAGTTGTAAGAACTAATTCAAATTGAACTGAAATATGTCTTATATTTATTAGTCGACCAACGGAAAATTAATTGGCAACAATTTTGATAACTCACTAATCATTTAAGTCATTGTTTAAACAAAAATGCCAAAGTCTATGGAATATTTTATTTACAGTCCCCCTCCACTCAAAAAAATGTTTTGCTTGTTGTTCTTCAGTTGGTTGTTTGAGCGCTTATATGTATAGAGCGCTTTCAAAGGTACAAAGATGCTTAACACAGAAGAAGAAAAAAGAAATCTATATACAAAACACACTACAAGCAAGAGAACACACTAAAAGTACATTAAGTGGCCAGGACATTAAATCAAACATTAAAAACGTTTTGAGTAGTTAATGGATTTTTCAGTGGGAGACATTTTGTATCCAGCAGTTAAACCTTTTAAATGAAAAATATTTACATATTCATAGATTACGGATTTTTCCATGAGGGAGGGTAGATGTAATTTTAGATGTAACTTTACGAATTTTAACAAGGTAATTGAAGTTTTTTTTATGGAAAAACACATCAGACACAAATTATTATTCAAAGCAGAGTATCTTTGTCTTAAAATGTCTGTAGGGGAACTTCAAAATATTGTCTCATTTTTTATCTTAGTCTTCTATAATAGATGACAGACAAATTTGGGTCTTGGACTGTTGATCTGACAAAACAAAGAAACAGATTTTTCCTGAGTCCCATCTTTTGACATTTTAAAGGCCAAATGATTAATCGAGAAAATAATCTGCAGATTTTTCAATAATGACAATGATTATTAGTTGCAGGCCTAAATTTAAAAAACAACAACAACAACAAAAACATGTTGGTACTGTTAATGCACACCCAGTCTGCATGAGGAGTCATTATTTGCATGTGTGTGCCTTCTAGCTTTTGTTCTGGTGGTCAGTGCCCACAATGACCACATGATGGCAGCAGAAGTCAATCATTGTAGAGCTGAATACCATCTCTGTCCACATTAACAAGCTGCTCCACAATCCATCTCTCTTGATGCTTTCTCAACCATTAAGCATATTTGAGACCTTTAGCTGCTAGTTCCTAAAGGCCATTTAAGGTTGTGGTGATAAAGTACAGAGGCTGGAATTACTTTAAGATTGCGTCCCACTCAGCTGACTATTTGACTCTGATTACCTGTTAAAGGTTAACCTCTAGAAAGAGATAAAAGATTGTGTGATGAATTTGCTGGCTCATCAGATAAAACACAGAAAATAAGAAAAATCCGAAGTTCATTCAACATCATTTGCGATGCAGTCAGCTAGAAGGTTATTATAATGCATCTTGTTCCACTTTTCTCTCAGAATTCACCCACTTTCACCCACTCAAGTACTGCTTAAAGAAATCTAAGAGAATACTAGATTATGTCTTGTAATTCAAGAAAAACAATCTTAATCTCAATCTCAGTGATACAAGGCAAGTATGTTTAACCTCATCAGGCAATTTTAGTAATGGCAGGATGCTTCAGGGCAGAGACAGACAACAGTTTCAACAATGGGGAGTTCATTCAGTAGCCTAACCGTTAGTTGATTGTCCTGTAAATCTCTCTTATAGCACAAAGGTCAGGTTTTATGCACGTTAAATACAGGCTGCAACCAAAGAGAAAAAAATTACTATAAAACGGGGAGGAAATGAATAACATACCAGACATTTTTACTATTTAACATCAGCAAGGATATTAATAAATAAATGAGAAAAAACACATTCCTAGCTGCCTTTTTTTCTCTCAGAGGCCTGTACTAATCTGAAACAAAAGGAAAGGGAGGGGAGAAAATGCCATTAAAATGTAGAAATTTGAGAATTTGCTCCTTGCACAACTTTAACTTTAACTACTCAGCGTATGGTTTATCTTTCTTTTCACTGTTTCTCGCTCTAATTCTTTGTAGGTATAAACTATTTCTCCAGTGTAAGGCAACACACAGCTTTTCAATCCAACTCCACCCCCTCTTTCTCGCTCTCACTCTCTCACTCTCTCCCTCAGCCAGTGAGTCAGCTCCTCTGTTCCTCAACACACAAGACATTTGCACAGTGAAGCAGCAACAACAGAAGCTCCTCCCTTCCAGTACATCTGGACCAGTAAAAGAGTAAAAAGGCACATACCAACACTGGCAGTACTGTGTCGCTGGACTAACTAGAATAAAGTTATACGACTTGTGTTAGTGAGAGAATTTACCTTTCTCTTACAGACTTTCTCTTGCACCTCCACCACCTAACTTTGGACCACTGGCTTCCTGAACACACCCTACTGCTGCATTAACGCTGCTCTGGGAGATCTGGGAGTCAAACCTCTACCTGTCTATCATCACTGACTGACTGCACCAACTAACTGCAGGTAAGACATGTTGATATACAGGATTACAGACTGCTTTAGCTTCCTGATTTCTGTCTGCCTCTTGCTCTACCTAATTTTCCTACTCTGTCTGTCAATGCATTATCTTTTCGCTAAACTCTGTTCTCTTGTTTGAACAGCTATCGCATTTGACTTTGCAAAGAGGCATGACATGTTAGTTTGGTTTGGGAAGCGTGTAGCTAAACAGCAACACAATGGGGAACACGTATCTATAATGCAGAGCGCTTACGTACAAAAACAAACAACTAATCATATACAGCGTGCAAAGATCTTTGTGCTCTCTGGTGTAGACAAAACAAACAAGGTGTAGAGTTTGATATAAAATGGCATGCAAGTCTAACTGATATCGATCGCCGCCATCAATCATACAGATGTCACATGCTGTCACATCTACTTCATGAGCGGACTTCCTGATGTGAACTAAATTTCTCTTCTTCTTCTTCACTCTTTTATTTGAGCATTCTTTTACAATTGTCTGTCTCCCCCACATGTCTGAACTTGCAGGTTATCAAAAACATTTCTCTAGAGCTGCCACTATCAACCTGTACAAGAATTATTGCTCGAATAAACTTAACAAATACCTGGATTATTAATGTAGTGAAAAAACATGAATATTGGTTGAAGAAAAGCTTTAATGTTTAACTATTATTTATTGGGACAGCTGGGAGGGGACTTACTGAAACACCAACAGTCATAAACCTTGTCTTTCTCAAAAGAACTGCCCTCATTTTATATCTGAGTTATGGCTCTAGTAGCCTTTTAGTCTCTAGTTCCTTATAACCTTCTCTCACATCTCTATGCATTCCCCTCTTTGGCAGACTGACAGCCCTCAATCCTGTCAGGCCTGTGAGATGACTTGTCATGACAAGTCAGAACAGCCCTTATTTGTACAAATCTAAATAATATTGACTAACTTTTCCCCTCTTTTCCTCAGATAAAAGTAACATATTATTCACCTATTCAACCTCTCTCCTTCTGATTTACATACTTTGTCTTGGAGTCATCTTCACAACATGACACTTAGCTCATGTCCAAGTTTTTACCTTCTACTTCTTCTGCTCCTCACTGATGTCTTGCCTCCAAAAATTGCTGTGCGATGACATAAAAGAAAGTTATTTGAGACTTCTGACTTAGCATTTCAAGTCACATTTTCCTAGTTGGGCTGCTGGAAAGCTCTGAAATATCTGTCAATGCCTGGAAAAAAACCCCATTCCTGATATTTCAGCTTACTTACTGGCACTGTAGTTTCCACAGGATGTTAAAATATTCAAAATGCAAGGCTTTGTATAAAATAATCCTGAAAACACCAGTTAGTGTCTGTGTGGCTGTAAATCTTAATTCTCCCCAGAAGACCTTTATTAATCCAGGCCTTTCACTTTTCCCCATGTTTCACATTCTGCCTTACCACTGCTGCCCTGAACCTTACTTGGATTAAATTCTGTGGTTGCGCTAGTTGCTTGTTGTTTGCAACACTTCTCTATTTTTTCAATTTCAATTTTTGTCACTTTATCTGATCCTGACCTCATATGTCACACTGACAAGATAACAATTCAAGCAGATCTACAAGACAGCAAAACAGAACAGTTGACATCTGTTCAAAATAAAGCCTCATAAACTCAATGATCAAGCTAAAACAAATAACTGATTTTACATTTCATTAATTAGCTTACTTTTGTTTGTTTGTTTGTTTGTTTTTTTCTCTTTTAGTGGAAATAGTGACCAAAATGAGTCACTCAGAGATTATAATACTGCTGACATTATTACAGGCTTGGAGGAAGGCCTGAAATGCTTGGGTTAGGGTTCGGGTTAGGGCTGAAAAGACCAACCCGTTCTCATTCATGCATAGGCTAATATTTACACAACCCTGGAGATTTTTTTGTATCTTTATGATTCTTGGTTTTGGGATTGTATATCAGCATCAGCATCTGTTTTATTAGCCAATGCATGCATACAAAGACTGTGTCTTGGCCTTTGCTCCCATAAACACAACACAGATGAATAAAAATAGACAAAAGGTAATAATAATAATAATGAAATAAACAAATATTAAAATTAAATTGAAATTTCAAAAATCTATTTACAGAACGGAATAGTAACAGTTTTGAAATGGGATAATACAATAATAAAATATTGACTGTACAAAGGAAAAATGGAAAACATAGATAATGATTCAAACAACATGCAACCACCATAGCAACAATAGAAAGCCTGCAAGACTCTTCGTAATAACTGACAAACTAAACATCATATATATTCACTGAACGAAGATTATGAAAATAAAATGCACATCTCTCTCTAGAGATGTTATCAAAACGCATTGTAACTATCTTAAAATATTGCATTTTCCACTGAGAATAGATGGAATGGTAGCCATTTTTTTTGTTTGAACAGACAGAAACTTGACAGTCACATGATGTGGACACAGGCCAATAGAAATAAACAGGCCAAAAAAAACAGGCATAGGCTAATACATTTTGCACTATGGACCAACGCAGCTATTACACATTTTGATGTGAGACTGGTTGTCTTTAAATAGCGCCCTGATAGGTAAAAATTACCAAATAGACTGAGGTTGGTTGAAGTCAAGCGTCTCTTTAATTCAAACCAAACATATGTTGTAGACACGGAGAGTACGCAGAGTCTCCGTGGAGAATTCTGACAAGACAAAGGAAAGACACTAGTATATATTGACGGCCTTGATGCCCTGGGAGGCACCTCTAGTTGTTTACAGATTCCTTCTAACAGCCCCAGACAAAACTTTACAGAGCTCTCACTTTCCCATGATGACCATGATGTCCATATGTCTATTATAGTGTTCCCCTCAAGGCCCTGCCGTCAAATACATACATACATATGACCATATCTACTTAACTAATACATGAATTTTTCTATCACGCCCAGAAACAAGACTAGATCAAAACCTAGTATATCGCTGGACTGTGAATGGTCAATGTGCGAAATTGTGGCCAGTTTGTTACAGGGATAGTCAGTGAATTCTATAATGTGAATTCCTGGATATTAAATGTTCATCTGCAATTTTCTGTAGTGGTCTCAGTAATATTTGTTGTTAAAGTACTGAAGTAGCATCGCATTGCATGACATGATTAAGCAATATTTGATTTTAAAAAAAGGTTATGAATGCAGTTGCAATAACAATACTTTCCACTCATATCTTGGGATGTTTGATTTGAAAGAGAACTTATTGTAATTTTAATAATAATTATAATTATTCTAATTATCTGTTAACTCCCCCTGCTTTCATTTGTTCCTGTTTGCAGATGTCTGTAAACATATGGTCTCATCCATGTTTACATAGGATTAGCATGCTAAGCTAACAGGCCGTCAGCTGGGTGATGTTATATCCGTGCCGTAATGTCTATTAAAACACCATTAATACAGCTGTCACCTGCCTAGCACGTTATGTTTAATTTGGGGGTGTTGTATTTACTTTTAGAGAGAGAGAGTGACAGAGAGACAATTTGGTACAGCCAAGTTTCTCTGGGTGTGGAATATGAGTCAAAGGATCACGTAGCCTATATATATATTCAGACATGCTTTAAAAAAAACAGGAAGCGTGTCCAAGGCTGATAGGAAACGGCCTAACACGTTCATACTCTGCTCTGAGAGCTAAGCTCCACCCTCTGACCAGCAGAAACAGAAGCTGACCCAGGTAGATCTGCAAGTTCAACTTCAACATATTTCCTGCCTAATAACACAACCATACAACCCTGATTGCGAGATACAGTTTGCATAAATAATGTAGAAAGAGACGGACAGGCAGGGAGTAGATTGTGTTAGTCGGGGACAGGGAGGTGGGAGGGTTTACACGGTCAGGAATGTGGATGTGGATACTCGAGAATGGACTGGGAGGGTCACGCTGGGAATCACACTGGGTAGAAACAGGCAAGGTGCCAGGGTCTGTCACATCCTACCAACTTTAAAACTACTCAGTAGGTCACGCTTTCACATTAGTTCCACACTTGCTGTGTCCAGTCTTCAAGACAAGCCACTGCAACAAGAGGGAGACAGACTTTCATATCCAACCAATTAACAAAAAACAAATTCTTCTATTTTTCCAACTGCTGGCTTGCTGGTCTTTAAAAGAAACCACGGAGAACTGGCAGGAGTGAAATTACAGGACCCAGGCCTGGATTGACAAAACCAAAATTACAGGGAACCAAATATGGATCTTTAAATGCTTTTCTAACAAAAAAAAATCAAAAAGAAATATATTAGTTCATTGACATTTGTTTTTCTATGCAAGGCTTTTTTTCCACATGTAAGTTACAGGCCTTTGAACCAGGTCAATAAAATAACATGAATTGTATGCCTGAAAAAAAAGAAAGAAAAACTTTTAGTATGCTTTTAGCTACAATCTCTTTCCCATTGTTCACTCTTTTCCACTATCTTATTCACTATCAGCTACTCCTCTCTGAAAAGTAGATAATCACCACCCCGGGGTCAGAAATACTTCTCTTTCTTAAGGTGCTGTATCTTTGTGGACAGCCTCTGGATAAACAAGATCTAGATTAAAATAAAGTTTAAAAGTCCTCAGACTAATCACAGTGTGTTTCTGTGTTTCTATGTTCATGCTACATGTGTTACAAAGGGATGCCATTTGGAGGAGGAAAAAAGTGTGGCTGCTGTCAGAAGACAGTTTATTCCGCAGAGGAGGTAATGTGTGATGGGCGGAGCTACCACAAGTCATGCTTCCTGTGCAGTGAGTAAACTCTCTGTTGCTTCCTGTCATTGTCAAAGCAATCTAACCAAACCAATGAACTCATCATTACAGAAATACTAGCCTAATATGGACTGTTGCTCATCTACTCTTAAAGAAAAATGTACATACACAAGAGAAAATGTCCTTACAGGGTACCATACATGGTTGCTTAAAAAGAAAAAAAAAACATGATAGTGTTGTTGCATTTCACATGCTATACTGTAGTACCTATAAGTGTGTTAAATGCATGGTTGTCCTGTATCCAGGTCTACTGAAAATTAGTATATTTTCTTCCTCAGAGACAGATATTTTCCAACTGTGTGTGAAATTTGTATGTGAAACACTGGTGTAAATTAGGGAGTCTTGTAAGAGACTTTCACTCTTGAAACTCTGAAACTTGACATTTATTTTTAATAAGTAAGATAAAAAACAGATTCTAGCTAGTGCCATTATAGTTGAGCTGCTATTCTTATGTAGCGTCACATCATACCCTCCATGTTTGGACAGTTACCCAATAACAAAACAAGATAATTTACTTACACTTACAATAATTAAGGGGTAGATTTTTTTCCTGCATCTTAAACAAAAACAAAAAAAATTTAATGTAACTATATCAATATAAGAAAAAATGCAATTAAAAGAAATGTATTGAAAAAAAGTCTTTTTGCCTCAACTTGAAAAATGTGTAGGTTCATTGAGTTCTGAGTGGAGTTATTTGTGTTCCTGCGTTGTAATCGACATTCCTGTGATGGAATTTAGATGAGGACATGCTCGTTCAATAGAAACATTCCATAAAAGGAAACCGTTAGGAGCCTATCGAAACAAAAGAATGTGCTCAAAAACATGTGCACAGATATGCAAAACAATAATATATGTGTATGTGTGTTTGTGCGCATGCATTTGTCTGTTTGTGCAGTGGTGTGTAGGAAGAGCTTGGACAGCACCACTGTTGCTTCTCATATGGATGAGATCTACTGCAAGTCGTGCTACGGCAAGAAGTACGGGCCAAAAGGTTATGGTTATGGCCAGGGAGCTGGGACCCTGAGCATGGACAAGGGAGAGTCTTTGGGTATTACACATGAAGAGTGAGTAAGACGCAAACACACATGCTTCTAGATCTCTTTTTAGGTTATTAATACACATTTTGTTCTCTCTTTCTCTCCGTCAGACCTGCTCCTCATCGTCCTACCAACAACCCGAACCCATCTAAGATGGCTTACAAGTTCGGAGGGTCAGACAAGTGCCCTCGCTGTGGCAAGGCTGTCTATGCCGCTGAGAAAGTGATGGGAGCTGGCAGTGTATGAAGAATCACACACATGCACGTGCATGCATGCAAAAACAGTCTCGAAAAGACTTTTAAAATTGATTTTCTGTTTATTTACAGGCATGGCATAAAACTGGATGTTTCTGCTGTGCCACATGTGGGAAGAGCCTTGAGTCAACCACACTAGCTGACAAAGATGGAGAAATCTACTGCAAAGGTAAAACTTCACTGTCTTCACTTTCCATACAAGAATAAAGCCAAACCAATACCATACTGCTCCCTGTACAGTAGTCTAAATTACTATACAATCACACTGAAACACTGTATTTGACAACGAACATGCATTCAACACACATTTCACTCATTCATACCAGACAGCCAGTTGTCACTATTAACACAAGACCCAAATCTGCAACTGTGCACTGCACTCATCCTCTGAACTGATAAACCAGACCTAATATAAATGTTGTCTTAAACAAGTTGTTGACTTTCAGTAAAACTGCTGTTCAAGTGCAAGTATAATACTATAGATGACGAGGTTTTGTAATTTTAGGTTTATTTTCATCATTTGGTCTCTAAATGTGACCTTAAAGGACAGGTTCATATTTTTTCAAGTCTGTCTTTATAGTCATGTGTCCAAATGGACATTCAAATAGGTTTATCTTGCCATTATCATTCCTCCTATTCATACTGACCATTAGAAGATCCCTTCATAATGCACTTACAATGATGGGGTCCACAAACCACAGTTTGCATTTTGTGCAAAATGTATTTAAAAGTTAATAAGAAGCTTCAGTCATCCAAATTAGTCAAATCAAGTAGATATCTTTCAACATTACAGTCTTTTTTGTGCCAAAGTCCCTCTTTTTGTTACTATACTTCCACTGCAGCCCAACAGCAAAACAAAAAGAGGAAATGTGGTGCTAAAAAGATTGTAAATGCGGCAGATATCTACTTGATATGACTAACTCAGACTGCTGAAGCCTCATATAAGCTTCAGATAAACTTTAAATGCAATTTTGCACAAAATGATTGCGCAAATGACACTGTAGATTTTGGCCTGCATCACTTAAATTGAAAGTGCATTTTAAAGGGATCTTTTAACAGACAGTATGAACAGGAGGAATGATTACAGTGAGGAAAATCGCTTTCAGTGTTCATATGGACACCAGACTGTTGTTTTAAAACAGACTTTAAAAATTGTGAACCTGTCCTTTAATAATCTACACTTACAACCGTGTTCAAGCTCACTCTTAGATTGAATTTTTTATTTAATCTATTATAAGGTAATAGTCATCTTGTTGTAGTGTTACTGTATGACAATCATGTGTCAGACCTGTTTTCAATGCTGATCCAGGCAAGATGTCCCATGTTGATCTATTCAGGCTGCATTTGTCTGAAAGAGATATGATACAGATAATCCATCACACAGTATTAATATAACATATACAGTGACTGTTAAAAGAGTAAGACTGCACATCCTAAACTAGGGGAAAACATTTTTGGTTGCAATACTTAAAGGGGACTTGGGCAAGAAAATTAACTGTTATGTATTATTAATGGCCTGTGAGTGGGTGACTGATTTGTAATGAACACAAGAATACAGCAGAGGGCCCCCTAACACAGAAAGATGCGTTTTTTTCCTTGTTCCTCCAGTCCAATGTTTGAGTTTTACTGCACAGAATGATGTATGTGACACAGAGTTTGACACTAGACGGCTGTTTTCACATTCATCTGCTGAAAGTGTAATGTTTCTCTGTGCTCACCTTAACCTTCGTGACATTACTACTAGTTTGGAGGCCAATATGTAAGATGTGGAAACCTGAGACCTCCAGTGCACAAACACTGTGAAGTTATTGAGAAGTTATTAGACAGTTAAAAAATTTTAAATTAACATTTGCATATTCATAGATTCTAGATTCTTCAATAAGGGAGAAAGAGTTGATGTAATTTTAAGAATTTCTAACTACGTAATTGAACTTTTTTATGGAAAAACCAGACGTAAATTATTATTATATAAAAATAATTATGCAAAAGTAAAACAGAACCCTCAAAGACTCTTCTGTCCATGTGGAAAAATAAGTCACCACTCACTGCACAATAAAAACATTTTATCTATGATTGGTCGATTCATCGATTAGTCGATCAACAGAAAATAATCAACAACTATTTTGATAATCAAATAATCGTTTTAGTCATTATTTAAAGCAAGAATTTGTTGGTTCGGCTCCTCAAATGTGATGATTTAATGAATTTCTTTATCATATATGACTGTAAACTATCATATGAAGACTTTCATATATGACTTAAGCAATAATGAAAATAATCGTTAGTTGCAGCCCTAGTTAACTGTATCCTGTTTCCCAAACTCTCAGAAGAACAGATGCTGAACATTAACTGTTAACTAACTTAACTCCCCGCTGTGATACTGACACATAGAAATAAATGTTGGATTTAAATGTTAGATTCACTCCGGGCAATATCAAATCTTTCCAGGTAGAAAGTACACGAAAATTCCTTTTAATAAGCAACCCACCACTGTGTAACAGGTAAAAAAAAAAATTAAAAAAGATAACGTTTTGACCGCATGGGGGGAAGCAGTGAGGAGGTCACAAATATGGCAAACGTTAAAGCTTAACTAGTCGTGACTTAGCTGTAATAATATTAGGCTGCACGAGAGGCACTAACTGTGGTTAACTGAGGGATTTGATGATGATGTCAAAGCATTTTTTTACGTTACCTTTCTTTCCTCCAGGGTGTTATGCCAAAAACTTTGGTCCTAAAGGATTTGGATACGGACAAGGCGCCGGGGCGCTGGCGCACACTCAGTAGAGACCAATTGCACTACCGCCTTCATCCTGCAGAGGGCAGACTGCTGCCAAAAGACATCAGACACATACTGGAAATAATCAATAAATAAATAATAGGCCAAAGCTGATCTGTCTTTGCTGTTAAACCTGGATACAAAACCCACATTTACTAATACTATGGCATTATCTATCTGTTTAAAGCTGCATTGTTGGTCTGCTCTAAGGGAATTTTTATCTTCATTTTCTCTGTTTTTCTCTGCGTGAATTAAAGGATAACTTCACAATTTTTGAAGCCTGTCTTAAAACAATAGTCAGGTGCCCAAATACACACTGAAATAGGTTTTTCTTGCCATAATCATTCCTCCTGTTCATATTGGCCAGTAGAAGATCTGTTCATACTGCACTTACAATATAAGTGATGGGGACCAAAATCCACAGTTCTTCTTCTGTGCAAAAATGACTAACTGTTGCTTTAAGACAGACTTGAAAAACTATTAATGTATCCTTTAAATCTCAGTATCACTCGATCTACAATAGTCTATGTGACACAGTAAATGCTGCTTGTTTATATGGTATGCTTTCCAAACAGCATGTCAATAAATAAAATGAAAAGAGGATGATTTTAGTGCCAGTGTTTTCTTCATTAGAGTGAATATTACCTACATAAGGACATGTGAGTGACACTGTGTGTGTTTGTGTGCGCGTGTGTGTATGTGTGTGTGTGCATGTAAGGAATAGGGAAGTGAAGTAGGTTGAAGGATGACATGTGTTAAAGTTTCATGAAATGACAAATGTTCCTGGTATCCATGCCTCTCATAACATTGCAGTGACACATCACACTGCAACACTATGATATGTAAGTACAGTGTCTTGTAAAAGTGCTGGAATTACAGCTTCACTCCACCCACAAAGCTCATCTGCCACATTGGAGCCATGTAACCATAGAGGGTGTGAAGGATGACAAAAAGCTATTTAAATGCCATAATTAAGCTTTCTCTATTGAGACATTAGATACAGAGTAGTGAAGTGAAACTGCAGAGGAATCAGCAAGACTTTGAAGTTTGTTATGAAAATGCAACCAATTATTCTTTTTAAATTACTTCAGCCATTACACTCAGTTGCACTTTTTATTATTTCAGGATGTGTAAACATGGTTCATGTAAAGAAAATAATAGCCTGCATCAGAACTGGAAATGCTTGCCCCCAGCACTTCCTTGCATACACTTAACTAATGAAATAGTGTCCAAAAAGTAATAATTAGTAGTGTAATTGACTGATTAGTCATCTGTTTCTACCTGCTCAAAAACTTGTTATGCTTCTTCCTTTCATTTAGTTTCTCTCACACAAACTCACAAAGACATTTCTACTTCGATATCCACCCTTTGCCTCCCACTCACATTCCAGAAAGCAGCTTGTCATAAACACTCTCTGGATTTTGAAAGGAGAGATGTGATTTGACTAACTTATTATTAACTTTTACTGTTATACTGTTAACTATTTTTATTTATACTGTCAGGTGTATTAGTGCGGCAGGCTCTTTTAAAACAGGTGCACTGTGACCTTTTCACCAGGTGGGAGGCGGCTAAACCCACCTACCTGTATATCTGTTAACGTATAAACACTATGCAGAGTGTTGTAAAATCCAACTATCTAGTGCACTCACACACACACACACACACACACACACACACACACACACACACACACACACACACACACACACACACACACACACAAGCAGGGAATTTCATAAACAGTCCTGATCTTCTCCTGCCGTCACTGGGAGGAGGCGGGGTGCTCTGTGAAGGTCCACAGAGGAGCTGGGCATGTTCAGACATATCCAGGCAGACCAGCCTACCAAACTCCCCACTGCGCGCTGTCATTACGCACAGATTGGACTTAGACGCAGACATTATATGAAGCGCATCAAACCGATGTGTTTAATGGGGGACACATGACATTGACTACATGTGGGATGTGCATTTAATGGATTCATCTCAATGCGCCACTGCTGAAGTGTTTCTCTTAAATTGAGCCTCTTTCTGAAGAAGTCGGTTCAGCGTGGCCATGTCTCTTCCGGCCAAAGTGATGAGAGACGGGCTGCTGGAGAAGCGCAGCAGCGGGCTTCTCCAGCTGTGGAAGAAGAAGCGCTGCGTGCTTACCGATGAAGGGTTGCGCCTGCACAACTGCAAAGGCGGCGGCGGCGGTGGTGGTGATGGTCCGGGCTCGAAGTGGAGCTCCAAAGCCAAGGAGCTCCGCTTTGAGCGCATGGCCACGGTGGACTGCGTGGAGTACAAACGAGGGCTGGTGTACTTCACTGTGGTCATGGCCACAGGCAAGGAGATTGACTTTCGGTGTCCGCAGGACGGCGCGGCTTGGAACGCGGAGATTGCTTTGGCACTGGTGCGCTACAAGAACCTGCAAGCCGTGCAGACTGGAAGGAACAGGCACCTGTCTACAGCGCACCTGGGCAGCACCGGAGAGGATGAAGAGCTCTGACTTGGTGAAGCCTTTCTCGGATAGAGGTGAAATAGACTTTCTCATCAAAATACAGCCTATAGGTTATAGGTCTTACTCACCCACTTAGCCTATTTAAGCTTAAATATTAGTTTATTTTGGCTTCGGGGGACACAGTGTTGCACCACACCCTCCCACAGCTGGAACATCTCCGGTTCACCTCCAACTTTGTATCACAGATTAACAGTGAAACCTTAACCAAGCCAAAGCATAGGTTTAACACCTCAAGTATTAATTACTGTTTTCTCAACCATCTAAGACTTAAAAGTCTCCAGTCAGTGCAGCAGCTGGCTTCACATGTAATCTCCCCCTCTCTGGTCTAATGGGTGCTAATAGTTCAAAACAAGCTGGTGCAGTGGTTGGATGGAATGAAAACATTCAGACTCTTGGGGATGAGGTGACACATGGCTGAGAAGCATTCAAGCTACGTTCACATCAAAGGTTATTTACAAGTGGCAGCTAAGTGTTTAGATGTTCTACAGAAGAGTCAAAGTCATCTCCATGTTTCTTTTTAATGGTCATCAGCCTTTGCGGCACCACAGTCTTCTTAGCACACAAACCTACTCTCACTTAAGGGCATAATTACTATGCAATGTGAGCCTCCAAAATAACATCTGCCTGCCTCTCCCTCACTTGGCAGCCAAGTATTTTTAAACACACACACACACACTAACACACACACACACTGCCCGCTGTTATGCATTTAACTGACATTAAGACACATGGACGTTTGGGGTGACCAAAGATAAGAGCCCCAGACATCTTTTCAGCTTTTCAACATTTTGGACACAATAAATGCCATCATATAACAACAGTGTTATTTACTGAAACTGGCCTCTGAAATCTCAAATGTTCATGAAGCGGGTGTGTAAGTCTGAACTATGAGCTCACTGTCCAGGAATCTACAGCGATGTTTCCTTAAGTGAGCTGCAGTAGTCAAGTGCCCAAATTAACTTAGTAGCCGTGGCAACAGCGTACTGTAATATAACTCACTACAAAAGCACTTTCTGGAACATCATCTGCCTCAGTGTCTGATATCTATAGTGACATTTACATGATAAAAATCTCTCTCTCCAGCCTTTCTGCAACACTTCCTGTGAGGGAGCCAATCACAGTGGAGAAGGGTAGAGGTCACCAGATCAACGGGCTTGTTTCTGTGGTGCACAGCAAGATGGGAATTATACAGAAGGTTCATCTGTGAATATGGATTAAAGGACTGACAGCAAGTGTTGCAGACACTCCTCTTGTCTTCCTACATGAACTTATTCATGCTGTCATACGGAGTTTAGGAATCTCGTATAAGCATGGATAATGTTTTTTTCTGTCATGACCTCATTTCTTGAGGTCAATGTGGAGACCTCTGCATAAGGAAAATATTACAATATTTAAACAGAAACTATGGAGCTGGGACTCTGTTTGCCGCTTGTGCCTTGATATATCAAAAATATCTTCTATTTTGGGCATAATATCTGAATATTTTCTAGCATTGCTGAAACAGGAATCACTTTGTGTCTTCAGTCTTACTTTTGATGGAAATATTTTGCCGTTTGACTGGCTTTGAAAGCTTTTGTTATGGACTGAACAGATCTGCATGTTTTTCTAAAGTTTAACATGAAGAATAAGTATTTTGCTCATATTCATTGCACATTGTATTCTATATATTTGCTGAAACCGTGTACAGTATTACAATCTTTGAAAAGAAATAATAAATTTTGACTGTAATCCTGAAGTGCTGACGTATTTCACTTGAGTTTCTATTTTAATATCGTTTCAGTTGTCTACAGAAAGAAAACACATTGTAACATCTAATGTCTCTCAGAGCTGTACAGTCAGTTGCAACTTACTTTAGGTTCAGACCGTTAATTGCTAAGCTCATCTGTTTCCAGTTGTGGTGTAAACTTGCTGTTATAGCCTCTAGAAAATACACACACACACCCCAGACGCATAGACACACACACACTGTGGCATTGCTCTTTCGTGTATGATGAAGTCAGGACACCTTTTGTTCTGAGCAGTGTGGAGGACTAATGAGAAAGCAGTGAGCCTGAGGCATGTGCACACAAACATCCACCCACACACATTCACCTACGGAAGCTTACGCGCACACCCAGCACGAAATTCAGCAAGGTCTCAGCATCAGCAGACTCTTGTTAGCGAGGCCTTGCGTAGATTGTTCATTCAAGCATGTTTTTGTGTGTGTGTCAAGAATATAGCAGCCTGTGTATGAGCTGTGGAGAGGGCTGTGGTGCTCAGTGCAGGTCAGGGATAAAGGGTCGATTGTGTAGTGACTTCTCTCGTTTCTGTGGAAAACCCCAAAGCTATCCACACCGCATGAGTCAGCAAGGAACCAAGAGCACTGCAAGGAACGGAGACACCCAGTGATGGATCAGTGTACTAAACTGTGTGTGTGTAGGCAGGTGTAAACACACAGAATATCCTAATATGAATATGTGTGATTGGTGGCGAGTATGTGCAAAATGTTCTAAAAATCCAGTACTTCAGAGTGTGTGTGCTCACACTACTCAGAGGAATGCCCTGTCTAAACATCATGACCTCTGGCCAGTGAATCTGCTTTTCTCAGCAGGTAAACACACACACTCATTGTACAATAATTTACAGTTTCATGAACCAAATCGTAGCACATAGGCTGATCTAGAGCTGAATGAATCTATCTAATAGATGCTACTGCAAATTGTCATTTGATCAGTTAAGCAAAGTGAAAGCATGTGTGTGTGCATACCTCTTTGACCAAGATTCCTCTCAGGCTTCACCACATGGAGCTGCTGTCTGCTGTATGAGTGTGAAACCACTAGAGGTCTGTCTCTCTCCTGTTACAGTAAGTAAGCACTTCTCTGTAGGTGTGTGTGTATTTGTGTGTGTCTCTGTGCGGCTTCTCTGTGGTTTGATCATCAAGGTTTTTGGCAAATCTACATGTAATGCAGGCTCCTCCTTTCCTTTTGAGTAAAGCCAACTGAGCCAACATGTCAGCTGTCTTGTATTTAATATGTTTTGTGTGCATGTGTATGTATTACACGTTTGTTTTATATTTTTCTCAGTACTTTACTCCTTCCCCACACATACTGAAAAACAATATTACTGTGAAATGTTTTTTTCTTTTCTGGAAGGTTCTTGGAATTGTTGGATCGTGATAATATTCTACATGTCACCTCTTGGACTGTATAAATTACAGGTAAATCCCAACATGAATGATTTTGACTTTTGGATGAAGCATTTTGCATGTTTCTCAACTTATTACAATTAATTGTAGGGTTTTACCCTTCTGTTTGCACGTATTACTGATGGAAACACACCTGCTACATCATCAGAAAACTTAATAACTTTAATTTAGTTATGTGTATCTGCCTGACAGTTTGGAAGTAATAGCAAGTGCCAATTCTGTGTCTTGAGTTTTGGCGGTAAGTCTATGCAGTACCCTTTCATTTTCATTTGGGTCATAGACAGTATCATGAAGTTTCATTGCCTGACAGGCTTAATGCAAGGCAAAATTTTCCCAAGGGCCTCCTTGCAAGCATGTCTAGCATTTTGATCTGCCCTTTGAGATTAAGGTGTGTGTAAACAGGATTTAAGAGTCTACAGCTGCTAGTAGTTTCTGTGAGGCTTCCTTAGGCACAGCAGTGCTTTGACTAAATGCTAACATCAGCATGATAACATGCTCATATTGATAATGCTAACATGCTGATGTTTAGCAGGTACAGTACTGTGCAAAAGACATGTGACTTTAGATGTTTAGATTCTTATCCATAATGCAATACCATCAGGAAGGCGTCTGATTGGTCCCAAATTTATTCTGCAGCTTCAAAATGACTCCAAACATACAGACGGAGTCATAAAGATCTATCATCAGTGACAAGAGGAACAAGGAGTCCTGCAACAGATGGTGTGGCCCCCACAGAGCCCTGTTCTCAACATCATCAAGTCAGTGAGCGTAAAGACAGCGTAAATTCACAGAAGAACTGTGGAAAGTTCTCCAAGATGCTTGGAACAACCTACCTGCCAAGTGCCATGAAAACTGTGCACAAGTGTACTGAGGAGAATTGGTGCTGTTTTAAAGGCAAAGCGTTATCACATGAAATATTGATTTGATTTAGGTTTCTTCTGTTTACTGCACTTTGTATGAAGTTAATGCCATGAATAGTTTTTATTTATCAGTTATTTTTAAAAGCATCCTCACTTTACTTTTAGTGCCTTAAACTTTTGTACAGTACTGTATATCTATACAAAATTTCATGGATATCCATCCAATAGTTGGATTCATTTCAGTCTGGTTCAATGTGGTGGACAGACCAACATTGGCATCCACAGAGCCATGCCATTAGCATAGCTAAAAATATTGTATAACAACATAGAGGACTCGTTTCATTACACGGGACAGGTGTTCTCACTCTCTCTTTCTCCCAGCACTTCTAACCATAACACTCATTAGCATTAGCTTTTTTCCTCCCATTATTATTTAGTGTCAAGTTCCTACCAGGACAATCTTTGACAAGCATGAACAAAGGACTCCTGCCTGAGTTGGCTCCATCCTCCTGTGTCGTGCAAAGCCAAATCTCCAGGCTCTAACTGCTGGCCCTGGGTTTATAATGAATCTGCGAAAGACAAATGGACAGAGTAAGATTAGGGAGTAAGAGCGATGGGGGAGACTAATAATAGCCTCCACTAACAAAAGAGAAAGAGAGAGTGAGATACTGGGAGGGAGGTGCGGTTAAATAGAGGGACACCAAATTGTTGGTCTCATCTCTGATCTGTCCATCCTGACGCTGTTGCATCTCACGCTCCGAGCTTCTAACACTGGTAAGTTCCCTTCATGGTGTGGTCTGTAAAGCTTTTCAGGTGTTGTGTTAGGCCTCTGTGCATATGTAGTAAACAAACTACAATGATGACAGGTTGAGTTGTTTTAAATCTGCCTAGTACAACCATTTATTTGTTGAAAATTTACTTTAACTTCAGGTAATTCTGGATTTCATTATTCATGCAATGGACATGTTATTGCCTTCAAACAGATCTAGCAGAAGTGTTGATTCCATATTTTTGATGACATCAGTGTAAAGTATATAATGTCAGTGAGGTAATCAGGCATATTAGTAGAGAGGGCGAAGGGTAAAAAGTGTTTTTATATCATTTTGTCAGTAGCCTGAAGTCATCTTTTGGGCTGTGGTTGTGCCTAAACCATAACTACACCATCCAGAACACTGCAGAATAATTAACTGAAATAGTAGAGGAGCTCTGTTCAAATCTGAGGGTGACGTGAACTTTCCAAAGCAGCTTGGGCTGTTTTTTTTCCGTATTGCCAAGTTGGCTTCAGCATCTAAGAGTTACTGGCGGTAAATCCCTGGGCCAGGCCGGGCACCCCAGAGTACAATCACCCCCCACAGCTGTCTATCAGATGTCCCCTGGTCTATTTGGGGAGACAGGCCACTCTAAATTCCTCTCCCCAAGATAATCCTGAGCAGAAAGATGGGGATGAGAGACAGGAGAAATGGATGAGGGATGGCTATCACTCTGGAATTTTCCTAATCCGCTGGAGCAGTTTGTAACCCCATCGAGCTAGAGAGGTCTTACATGACATCATTCCCAGCTGGAACTGACTAATAAAAATGGGAGAGGGACATAAAGAGAGAAAGGTGAGACAGCGAAGGGGTGAATGCCGTAAATCCCTTGTTGATGTGATAAAGGGCAAGGGGGCAGGAGAGTGACTGAGGGAGAGGAGGGTGAAGATAAGGTGATGACACAAATGAAAACAACAAGGATGAGCTGGCAAGACAAGTTAAATGAATTAAACCACAGTTAAATGTGTCACAGTTCTCACTATTTTTTAAACATTTTATAGAAAATATCTCCCAAACACACCTGTCCTCAGCGAGTTCTGACAATGATTGTTAATAACCTTGATGCTAGACTTGAAGACTAGGCTTGATTTAAAATTGCTTATACAACCTCAATTGGGCAATTTAAGTCTCTCACACAGGAAATCCAATCATGTAAAACTAGGATTTTTCCACAACATGCTTACACAAAATTGGGAGAATGCTTTTGGAAAGTCCTGCAGTGTTAATGCTGAAAAGATACAGAGATTTGTTTGTGGGGCCATGAGAAGTAGAGCCCAGACTTCTCTTGACAATAAAGTCTCAATAGAGTGTGAACCAGCAGAAGGGTAGACGAAAGTGTGTCGAGTTTTGTATGATTGGCCTGCTGACAGCTGATATACATTGACTCCAAATTCTGAGAGGGCGTTCATAGAGAAGTGTGGAAAGATGATCTGGCCCTCCAAAAGCCGATGAGCAAACACTGACAACTGTTCAGTGTGTTTCTAATCTCTTCTGTCTCTCCTCCAGTGAGGTCTCATCAGCAGGATGCCTGAACATGTGTGAGTTAATTAGGCTTTGTGTTCTTATTATAGACCATTCACTCATTCATACACACATTAACACAAAACAAATATTTCTGAACTTTTATTGTTTAGGAATTGTCTCTAAATGTTGGTCTTTCTTCCTTTAAATCTTGTTCATTTTTCTTTTACAGGCAAGAGGTAAGACCATTTGACCACTAACTCTTACAAAAGGATTTCACGATGCTACAAAATTCCAAAGAAACAACTGACATAATAAGTTTTTAAGCTAAAAGTGAAGTATTAACATTATAATTGTGTTGGCAATATCCTGAACTATGTTTTCCATCCAGAGAAAACCAAAGATCTCAGCTTCAAGGAAGCTGATGCTCAAGGTGAGAGAGATCATGGACCAAATTTCTACTTTAAACCATAATGTAATACAAGTGTTTGACCACAGGAGAGCAGCATAAGTCATCTCCTGCGTTGCTGTGTTCATGTTTGTGCAGAGTCTGATGGTAGCAAAGGCCAAGGAGGAATTAGAGCAGGAGATCCTGGATAAAGAAGACGAGAAACAGAAGTATCTGTCAGAGAGAGCTCCACCTCTCAACACCAGCAGCTTGGGTCTTGCACAGCTACAGGTAACTTGTCCTCAACTTCCCATAATTTTCCTGTTCTTCCCTCCACTGACTTCTCTAATTCAAAACCAGTAAAAGCTCTATTTTTTTTACAACTACAGGCAATGTTGTTATCGATGCTGGCTGAAAACATTTTTTCAAGAATTGCACCACATATTTATTTCCTTTTTCAGTCAGTTATCTCAAGAATATGCCCCTAAGGATGATGCTCTGAGAACTGACATTTTTCCAGATGCACAAATTTGAAGTTGCTCTAGAAATCAGCTAACTTGAATTTGTAATTATGATAATGAAAATATGCATATCTTTACTTGTGTGTGTGTGTTTATGTGTGTATATGTACAGGATCTCTGCAGAGAGCTCCATGCCAAGATAAATGTGGTGGATGAGGAGCGATATGACATTGAGGCCAAGGTCATGCTCAACACACGTGAGGTACACTTCAGCTCATTTCCATGTGCAACAGGCAGAATTGGAAATGTTATCGTATTGATTAATATGACATCATATAAGTTCTACTTTTCAGATGGCTAATGCCTCTCAATTCTCTGCCCCGGCTCCAGATTAAAGACCTGAACATCAAGGTACTGGACCTCAGGGGGAAATTCAAGAGGCCTAATCTACGGCGTGTTCGTGTCTCTGCTGACGCCATCCTCCGCTCACTGCTGGGCTCCAAGCACAAAGTCTCTATGGACCTCCGCGCCAACCTCAAGTCTGTCAAGAAAGAGGACACTGAAAAGGTGTGTAGAGAAGGAAAAAAAGAGAAAACACACTCATACATACACACAAACACGATCAAACCAGCCCGAGCAAGATGCGTACTTTCCTTTGGGCAACTGTGCAGGTAGCTACTGTGAAGTCTCAGATATGCACATGACGTCAGTGTTTAAAGTACCATGGAACAGCTGAAAAGTGTGTTTATGTGTGTGTGTGTGTGTGTGTGTGTGTGTGTGTGTGTGTGTGTGTGTGTGTGTGAAAGGTGTGCTTGAGATACCAAGCAATAGGCCAGCGCAGGGCGGCGACCGTGTGTGTGTGAGAGGAGGTACCGTCAAAAGACAATGATCCCATTGTACACAGAAGAGTAACTTTGCGACGGTTCTGCTCACTGATCTGTGTGTGTGGGTGCGTGTGTGCGTGTGTGTGTGTGTGTGTACATGTGCAGATTAGCTGGTACTGGTGTGTTTGTGTGTGTGTTCGTGTGTCTCTGTATGCACAGGTGCTGCAAACCAGTTATACTAGTATGGTTATACAGAATTCTCCTAGGGGATTCCCAGTTGAAAACATGGATCTCAAAGGCTTAGACACAACACTAATGACAATAAGAAATTCGGAACCTGCTCTACTTAACCGTCTCTTTAAACAAAACAAAACAAAGAATACTCCCACTCTCTTACATCATCTATTTTTACACCATCTCTTTTAATTACTTTAACTATCTTCAGAAGAGACCAGTAGAGGACAGCGACTGGAGGAAGAATGTGGAGGCCATGTCAGGGATGGAGGGCAGAAAGAAGATGTTCGATGCTGCTAAGGGTCCTGCCCAGTGAACCCAGAAGGTGGGCTGATGCCATGTGAGCTCCAGCGCTCCTCCTGCATCTAGATTGGTTTTGTTGTCTATTATTGCACCTTCTGTATTTCTGTCTCACGCTGTCATCCTTAGTTATGCTCCTGCCACGGAGATGAGAAGATCTCTCCACACTCCTTTTTCTCCACTTTCCTTAAGAACTGATCTATTTGCTGTTCATTGATGAGGTGTTGAAAATGTCTATATCCATGTGACATGTATTATTATTTGTATTGTTGGTGTCATAGCTGAACCTCAGAGATTTAGGTTTATATTTGTGCAGAGATGTCAAGGTGCGGCTTGTATCTCTACAAGACAAATGTGGATAGTATTATTAGTAGGCCGACTTGGCTGAATTAAAATGCAACTTTGATGTTCTTGTTTGGGGATAAACTGTAAGCATGGCCTGTGGTTTTGTTTATGTCATTAAACATAATGATGTGCACTTCATCTGATAAATTTAAATGAAAACTGATATTTCAATAAAATTAACCAAATGAATCACATTTCATTGTGATGCACTTTTTCCTATGCGATTGTGTGCTGAATGAACAATGGCTTCACTTCACAGGGAATCTTCACCACATTAAGGGTTTTCTTGTTACACCTGTCTTCTCTTCGCAGTAGTACAATATACTAGAGATACAGCAAAGAAATATGATTTTTACCATTCCAGATACAGGTAAAAGGTGACTTTGCTCAGTCACAGCTATAGAAACACCTTACAGCATTCATGGATGCACAGCCTCTGGTATGCTTTTTATGTTAGTGAAATGTGTGAGGAACATTCAAACAAAAAATTGACTCCAAGAAATGCAGCTCTCACACAGAGGCACTTCTGCAACACAGCTTACATGGTAAGTTATACATTTCTGCTGATGGTCTTTGTCTGCCAGCTGTTTAGGGCCGTGTTCTGTCCACAGCTGTAAAACAGTCCTCCTGTTAGCCAATGTGGATGCAAAGAGCCAGCTGTGGTCATGTATCACTAAATACATTTTTGCCTCAGGGAATGTTTGTCTAATTCACTCCCTGTTTGTGAAGACAGGTCTTCCCTGAAAATGTAAGGCTAATTTTCGGCTCATAGGCTCAGACAGAGTTTGAATACTGCACACATTCATACAAACACACAGACAGATTAAACTCTTCACTGCTTGGAATGATACAGCACACATTGCTTCTTTGGCTAGGGAGTGACATGCAAACTAGCTCTATAAGATAGCATCTTAATGGTACATGTTAGAATGAGCCAACCTCCTCCAAACGTCAGTGAAGGATGATCGCATACTAAAGAAAGAAGGATCTGGATGAGCATCAGATGCTGCACCTCTAATCATAATAGTAGCTCATCCTGGTTATTGTGGCCTCATGCTGTGCACATGGCAGGTGCAGGTGTGGTGTAAAGAGGTGGAGGCTATGTGTGTTGGACTGAGCCCGAGCCTGGGTCAGAGTCCGAGACACTGGGCTTTAGGGGAAGGGTGTGGCCTCACAGAGCAGAGCAAACAACCTGACTCACACTGTAAAGAAAGTGTGGCTGTCTACTGCAACAAGCATCAATGCAGAGTTGGACATGCACACAAACATAGTTATAGTTTTCATTTTACTATTGGACCATCCAATTCAATTGACCTCTCTTTAAAAAAACACTTTTAACAGATGTTTTTTGCTGTTTTGTTTTATGTATATTTTTGTTCTAATTATATTTTGTTGGTATCATGCCTGTTACTATCGTGCCTCTTTGATATATATTTTTTCTTCTTAACTTTCTTAACTCTCATAACCATTGCAACTTTTTAAAAGTGCTATATTAACAAATCCTTCTATTTTCTACTTAAATTTGACTTAGTAATTAATTAGTAATTGTTTAGTAGTAGTTGTAGTGGTAGTAGTTAGTTGTTGAGTAACTGCTGAGGAGTTCCTATTAGATCAGTTTTACTTGGTTATTGTTGCATTCCTCCTTTTTATCTAATAATAATAATAATAATCAGGTGGTGTAAAATGGCCTTAAAAGAGTGACTGTCACAGTTATCAAAACTGCCACACTGCCACCATATATGGAGAAGCTCTCTCTCTCTCTCTCTCTCTCTCTCTCTCTCTCTCTCTCTCTCTCTCTCAGGTGGGTAGCTTACCTTTGCGGTCATGTGACACCTCAGTGAACTACAGCGGGGTAAAGGTGGACTGTTTTGTGCCTCACTGACTGTAATTTGACTGCCGCCCTCAGAGTGCCCGTCAGTCAGTCGACTTTCTGTCTGTCAGTGAAGTTCACCTGGAAACTTTACTATTCGTCCAATATGTCCATCAGTCGGAAAAACTGGTCGGCTTTGTCCAGGTAAGATTTGAGTTTTCTTAATGCAATATGACACCTGTGTTTGAGAGCACCATCTGCAGCTGCTGCTTTTGAAGTTTAATTTGATTCTAGCATAAAAACGAGTTAGTTTAGCTATTTACTAGCATTTCTTGACAATATCATTAACGTTTGTAGCAGAAGTCAGCAGTGAGCCATACCACACACATTGTGGTATTATCTCCACTGACTGTGTTACAGGCTCTTTATCTTTGCTGTGATGTTTGAATATCTTTCTAGCTGACTACAGTTGAGGTTTTGCAGCTTAAAATGTGAATATTTTTACCATTTACCCTGCTGTAAATGTGTTTATCCAGAAAGAAAATCAGCTTCCTGCTGCACTGTAACTGGCTGCAGCAATACTCCAATAAATGATGTATTTTCTGTGCTTAAAGCTTGATTTATAGTTGCTTAGATAGGCTGTGACTCTACTCATAAACAGATGATGAACAAGTAAAGCAGGTTCTGTGTAACGGCTATTATAACCATAATCTCTCCTTCCCAAAAACCAAAACAAGGAGGATTCATTTCTGTAGACTTCAAGTTTTGGCAGTTGATGGATTGTTTGGATAGTGCATTTGTCTGCCATGTGTATCTGCATTTTTGCCCTCGTGTCTCTGCATTTGTTTCATTTTCTGTTTTACATCTACGTTTATTGAATATCATGTGTGTTTCCTGTGTGCATTATCACCCTGTCCTCAGCCTAGCGCGTCAATGGACAATGGAAGATGAGGAGGAAGTGGAGAGGGAGAAGAGAAGGAGGGTGAAGAGCTCAAGCGGCGACCCCGACGCTGACTTCAGTACATCACCTGGAAGCACACCCACCAGTGACAGCACCCGTGGGGCAGACTCCACAAGTGAGACGTCCCAGGGTCTCAGCAGGTTATTCTCATTATTCAGTAAAACAGAATTTGATTTGTACTTGCCAAAGCTGGATTTATAGACTTCCTGAACATGAGTATGTTGTTGTAGGTGTGTGTGCTCTGCTTCTTTCTGCTTGTTTTTCAACTTCTATTTTCTCTCTCTTTTTTTCTGTCTTTTTGTTTCATTCTCACCATCTTTCTTTTTCTCTTTGTTTCTTGCATGCAATGCTGGTATGTAAGAGTGCATAATCTTTGATGGGAAGCCTTTTTAGTGGTTGGATTTCAGGAGCAAAGAGGGATGGGGGGCGTTTCTTACACTTCTGCCCCACGGGACTGTGTCATCTGTATACTTTTCAAACACATGAAAAAAACCTGATACTGTGCATGCAATGTATAAAAAGCTGTCAAATAACACCAGCAGCTGAGTACCTGGAGCAGCAGCTTTCTTCAAAGAGGGAGAGGAACTATAGGGCCTTTCATTAGAGAAACTTGATCTGACACAGTGCCGACAGGTCCTTTCACCCTTCTCTAGAGACAATCCATCATATATATATCGGTCATTCACATGTATGTCTATATATATATACTGTTTATCTCCAGCGTGGAGCAGATGCAACTGGACTTTGTGGAGATGCTGCGTGTCCGCGATGAGAAGCGGAGGATGCGGCATGTGGAGACGCTGAGACGACAGAAGGAGGTAGGGGATGATGGAGCGGAAGCTAACAGAGAAGAAGGAGGCGGCCTCTCAGGAGGCGCAAGGGTCGAGCTACTTGGGGACTTGGATGAGGGGCAGGGCAGTGCACCCCCCTTGGTCAAAACCAAACCACAACCACCCCAAAAAACAGCCTCTTACAATCCCAGCAGCAGCAGCAGCAAAACCAGCACTAACATCACAGACAGACAAGTAAGAATCAAGCCAGTTACTTCCTTTCACCGCTATGAAAGAAATATTTTTTCCCAACTTTTGACAATGACTGAACTGCCTTCACCGACAGATGACAGGCACACAAACACTGGAGAAGCCTTCACTCAGATCCAAGCTTTAATGTTTTACTGAGACATAACACAGTGCTACCAATAGTGCCAACCTGCAGTGTGGTTAATCACAGTTAGCTGTTACCCCACATAGAGCGAAAGTCATGTTAATCATTTTCAACACCCTACAACAGAAACTAAGAGATCGAACTCTGCCCCACATTCTCACACAAACACAGTCTCTTTAAAGATGGAGAGACTCAGTGTACATTAGTAACAATATTTAGGAGAACATAGACATGCATGACATCTATGCTAGTTATATTACTAGTTATAAACAACTTCTCTTTGAGGATAGAGGAAAGTATGTACATTAATCCCCTGTCATATTACTGGACTGAAACTCTTTCAGTGAACCAAGTGACCATGCAAATAATCCATAAAACTTTGATAAGGTGTGCTTAAGGTCATAATTTGAACTTTATCTTTTATTACACTTCAAGGCGGCTCTTATTCGGTGTGTCTGCAAATTAGGCCATACCCCTGCAGTGTTATGTAACGCAAGGTGTGTCTCAGGTGACTGTTCAAAACCTTGTGTGCTCTGCGCTCATTTTGATTGTGTCTTCTGTTTGTGTTTTTGTTAGCATGAAAACGGAGAGTCATCGGGCAGAGACCCTGATCCCAAGCCGCCGTCCAACTCAGCTCGCAAGTTTGTCAGGTTAACAAGCACTTTCTTTTTTTCATCTATTGTTCTTTTTGAAGGTTAGTCTTCAGGAAGTATCAAAACCATTTTTAAGATAAGATAAAAGTTATCAAAGTGTGGCAGAGACCAACAGTGCCGGAAGGCAGTGATAGAACAACCAAAAACATGATGATCACCAATTAAAAATGAATAGTGACCTTGGTTTTTGATGAAATTATCAACCATATGAAGACATGTGGTCATAAACCAGTCTCCAAAAGACACATATTTACTTACCCTTTAGTTTACTTTAGTAAAGGGTAAGTAGTTTACTTTAGTACCCCTGACATATAAATATATACTGTGTATAATCTAATCTTGCATCTACAGACCTTTGTCCCATCAAAAAAATCTTGTCAAGACATTCTGAGGAAGACATTTGATTGTCTGTGAGTTTGAAAACACAAATTGTACTTCTGGCTTTCTCTTTGGTTACAAATAAGTTCTCCAAAGAAAATACAAAGTGCAGAGATCTGGCTTTCATGAAGTGTTTCATACATTGTAACAGTAATGATCTGTCAGTTTGCCAGTCAAAGCATTAAAATGTAAGTCACCATTCTTGGCAGTTTGTCATGGTAGTGAAGGCAAATTTTCAGTTGTTAGTGTTGTCAATTCATGTCACTTTATTATACAAAGAAGGGTAAATGTGATGAGAGAGCCACATAATAGAAAATATGAAATATTTCAAAAAGAGGCCAGTGAATAGGGTACTGTTCAGACTTTAAAGGATGGGTTCACAATTTTTCAAGTCTGTCTAAAAACAGGTTTTGCTCGCTGTAATCATTCCTCATGTCCATACTGACCATTAGAAGATCCTCTCCAAATGCGTTACAATGCACTGTAAGTGATGGAGGACAAAGTCCTGAGCAAAAATATATTTAAAAGTTTATGTGAAGATAATATAAGGCTTCAGCCATCTGAGTTAGTCAAATAAGAGAGCCTCTTTGTGACTCGATGGACAGTGTTTCCCTGTTCAGCTGCAGTGGAAGGATTGTAACAAAAAGAGAGAATTTGGCACATAAAAAGTCAGTAACTTTGAAAGATACTGACTTGATTTGACTAATTCAGACAGCTGAATTCTCATATTATCTCCAGATAAACTTTTAAATACATCTTTGCATGAAAGGAATTGCCCCCCATCACTTATGTTGAAAGTGCATTATGAATGGGATGTCTTGATGGTCAGTATGAAAAGGAGGAATGATTACAGCAAGAAAAACATGTGTCAATTTGGGCACCTGACTGTTGTTTTAGCACAGACTTGAAAAATTGTGAACCCGTCCTTTAATAGACTGCAGCTTTACTGCGAGTTGGTCTTGGATCACTGGTTGCCTTCTCGGTCACATCTTCCACTGACCTTTTAGCTCACTCGTGTTTCTGGTGTTGCAGTTCTGTCTCCATCTCGCTCGACAAGAGTCCCTCTGCCAGCGGGAGCACAACTCCCATGAGCCCTTGCTCTCCAACAACCCCCATGTCACCTCGAGGACAGTGGCCTTCGTCCTGTCAGAGTCCCTCACCTAGGGGAGCTCAAAGCCCTTTTGAGAACGGACACACACAGGAGGTAGTTTAACACGCATGACATCATTTATAACATAACTATCTCTGCTTCATGTTTTGCTTGTCAAATGGAGCTTGGCTGCTTGCAAAGTGCTGACGCCACTGCTCGACCATTTAATAAAGCAAAAGCACCCTCTAGTGTTAAGAGCACAGTGGTGGAGTCGCACCTGCAGCTGCTTGGCACCAAGGAAACAATCTTGAAGAAAAGATGATCAGTGGATAATTAAATCTGAACTTTTTTTACATTATTTTTCTTTACCTCAGACCAGTGTGAATGACTCTTCTGCCTTTGAACAGTCTACCAAACCTGCCTTTGTCAGACAGAGCTCCAGGACCTTATCTTTCAGGGTAAACACACACACACACACACACACACACACACATTCTCCAAAGTGAAGGCCAACATTAATTTATGCCTATTTGACTGTTAAAACAAGATTTAATCTTCCATCAGCCGTCAGATAGTTCAGGATGGTTTGCTTGTGCCAAAAGCTTCGGGCTTATGCTAATAGCTGAGTATTTACCAGCTTTCAGTGCTGACTGGTTGCTTTGTTAACACCCCAACACATCAGAAGAGAGAGGACGACTGCGCAGGTCCAGAGCTGTCGATATTTAAACGACTGCAAGGTCTGCTAACACACTTATGTTTGGTCATCAACAGATGATGAAGAAGAAAGAGGAAGATAGCTCACCACTGCAGAGGAGGTAAGAAAAAAAATCCTTGTTTTAACCCTGAGCCTTGCTGTGTCTGTATACTTTCAGTTAAATTTCAACTGTTTTATTCTGTTTTAGTGCAAGTGTCAGGGTGGCATCCAAGAAGTTTGAATCCAGCACAGTAAGATAACAATTTACTCTCACCTGATGTAAAGTAAAAGTTAGTTTTAATATTTTTTTTTTAGTTTTTACTGCACTTCAATCAATCAGCAAAAATGCTTTATGTGAAACAGATACTTAAAGAAAATACAATAAAATTAACAAAACAGAATGTCAATACACATGAATAACCAAATGATCACTGCACTTGTTTCTTGGCTTTTTTGCATCAAATTTTTTAGTGAGATTATTTACAGTATCTCTTCACTCTGCACTTCGGACAGCGCGGTATTCTTTCAATATCAGCTGGGTAAAAAGATCACAAACGTCGACTTACTTTACTAACTTTAATTCTCTTTTGGTTTGAACCAGAGCCAAAATGAAGATGAAGACAAAGCATCATCCTTCCAGAGGAAGTAAGTTTTTATTGCCGACTAATTTGACACTTTTTAGTGCAGCAGTTGACTTACCAGAATAAAACTGGATCTTTGCATATCTGCATTATGCTTTGTGAAGCTCTAGGCAGAGGATTTCATCCCGGTCCATTCAGGAGAAGATGCAGAGACTGGCCCAGGCTGCACAGGTCAGACTCTCAGGCAACAAAACACAGAAACTCAGCCTTATAATGCAGCATGTTAATGTCACAGTAAAATACAGCATACTGTACAATCATATTATTACTCTACATCAGGTCTTAGCACTGTAAATGTCTATGGTGTAAGGTTTGTGGATAGAGTGCTAACAAACAACAACAAAGTGCCTTTTCTCTGCTTCCTATATTCCATGTAGAAATCTGAAGTGACCAAGTCTCCAGATGTGACCCAGAGGACCCTCTTCCTGATGGAGGAGGTGTCCAGGAAGAGAGGCCTCTTTGAGAAGGAGCAGCAGGCAGCGAACCCAACCAGCCCTGGAGTTTCCAGACAGGTACGCTCATGACTTACAGCAACAGTTTTTATTCTGTATCAGATGTTCCTTTAATGTGTACTGTGTGATGTATTGTGCATGCGCTCTAATGATCTCGCGTCTCTGGTGTTATCAGGAATTCAGAACCTTCACGTCAGGAATGTCGGACCGGATCAACCGCTGGCTCAACAAGACCAACCAACCTGGCTCTTCACAAAGTCCCTCGGTCAGATCACCCATTAACCAGGCTATTTGCATTGTTTCAGGTCAACTTAACCTGCGTCATGTAGGAAGTTATACAAGTGTAGCATCAGGCAACTAGAGGGCAGTAGTACTCTTTCAGCTTTCAGCTATGCCTCAGTGTCCAAAACAACTTTAATTGTTTTCTTCCTGTTGTTTACCTTTGATTACTTTTGCATTTTACTTTCATCATTAAGGTCGTTATTTAAACGTGTTCAGGCTGTTTCCACTAATTGAGTGCATTTTTGTTTCTTAACCCTTACATACTGTTCAGGTCAAATTTGACCCATTTTTAAATTTGAGAGTTGTAAAAACACCCTAAACATTGTTCTTTTAGCCTGAAATGTTATGACTTTTTCTAGAATGAGCCAGAAAACATAAATATTTACAAAAATGTGTGTAATTTTTATTTTTGTGCAGCTGATACACATTTCTTGCTTTCTTCACATTCAACAACATTCACTTAAATTATTGTTTGACCTGTTTTAGGTAACGCAGAACCATAATATAGTGTGATTGTGAGTTAATTAATCACCCACTTACTAATGACTGATGAGGTAATTATAGATGAAAAATGTTTGGTTTGTGGATCAGCAGTTTGGTATAGAGACTAAATATGAGGGGAAACTGTGAAGGATCAGAATATGAACAGTGTTTAAGGGTTAAATAGGTTTTTTCTTGTGGTTCCAGCCCCTATGATTATTTATAATTTAAATTCATCAGAAACATCATTTTTATTCTTTGATTATTTACTCTGCATTCATTCTTCTTATTCTTGTTCTGCTCTGTAATAGTGGGAGATGTTTGACTTGTTGTGATCAGAGACTTGTGTTCAGAGTTTTACTGGTTAAATTAACTTAAAAAAAAAACTGTCTTCAAAAGTTAATTCATTCAAAAAAAATTCTGTGACATAACTGAGTTGCTGTTAGTTTTAACAGTAAAGTATCTGTGGCTACAGGGACACAGTCATCTCTGTTTTATCGTAGTGGGAAAAAAATATGTTTTTGTTATAATTCTTTATAGAGAAATTATTCTAATACATTAGTTTACTAGACAAATCTAGTTAAAATATATATTTTTTTCTGCATGTTTTCTGCTGTATTGAAGATTGATTGCCATGTAAAATTAAATGTGATAATCTTTCATTTTTCTATCTGTAGGACTTGAGACATGTGGACATCACCAGCAAGAGGAGCCTGTTTGAGAGCAAAGGGGAGGACGGTGTTGCAAACACCAGCCCAGGAAAAGTCTACAAGTGAAGGACGTCCACTAGGTACAGTAAGAAAACTGTCCCATACTTACAGTATTTGTTTAGCGTTTTTCATGGAAATGAGTAAAACACATTTTAAATTAAACTGATCCGTACATACAGTAGCTTTAATGTGTATTATAATATCAAATAAAAGTGCATTTCTTCAGTAACTATTTCTTTTGTATTTCTTCCATGTCTTTATTTGTAGGAAATCAGAAGATGATGAGAGGAGAAGGAGAAAACTGGAAGATTAATGGATGCAAGACTGACTGATTGTTTCTTCATGCTTTTTATGTTTTGTTTTGTTTTTCTTTGCTGCCAAAGTGCACAGAAGCAGCAGATAGGAGAAATAGAGAAAAAAGCCTACAAAAAGAGTTGTAGCTTTAGAGAACTGAAAAGGAGGATACTGCTTCTATTACACACTTTTACATTGCTTCTTAAAGTATAAATATACCAAATTTCAAACATTAAAATATAAGAGGAAGACGTTTAATATGTGAGGAAAAGAGTAAAAAGAAATAGCAGAAATATTTGTTTTAAAAGTCTTCAGCTATTTTGCTTTTGTGTAATTTGTCAAGCACTTTAAACAAGTGAAGGTCTTAAGGTTAATGATATCTATAGATACCTATGTTTATTGAATTACAGCGGTGGAAATTCTGGAGCTTTAATTGTATGTTTTTATCTAATCTGCCAAAATCTCATTTTTGTTTTGTCTGTCCTTATGGGCAGGATGCTGCCTGCTTAAGGAATAAAAGGTTTTAATACTACAAATGTCTGTCCTAACTTCTTTTTGTTATTGCTTACTTACAAAACACGGAAACCTTGTGGTTTTAAATGCATCTATACTCTTCAGAGTCACTTATCTCAGGGGAGGGAGGATGTAGATAAGAGTTGTATGCCTGTGTTTTGTCAGTGGCAGGTTGCCATACAAGGGTGAGAGAATGTGTGTGTGCATGAATCATCATCTGTGGCTTTATCGGGATCTCTTTGGCCACGCAAACCAGCAGCCGTGCACATGGCGGCCTTTTTTGGGAATGGTGATAATGGAGAGTACAAGCTATCTAAAAAAGTTATTAATAACACAACAAGGGGTCCTAAAGCCTCTTTCCCCACTACACAGTCTGTCCCTTTACCATCTGACAGTCACCTCACGTTCCTGTTAGTGTAAGCGAGGACCTCTCTCCTGCTGCACACTGAGTCTCTCCATCACTCCATCTGATCCTCAGGTAAGCTTTACTGACTGTGTGTGAAACCAGAAAACACTACGTACACTAGAAAATGTTGTAAGGATGCTGTAAATGGTGAAAAAGTGAAGTGGAGCGTGATTTCTAGGTGAATTTATGGAGTCTGTGTTCAATATTCAGATTCACACCTGATCACTGCCATGTCAGACAACGAGGAAGTGGTGGAGGAGTACGAGGAGTAGGTTGAAGCTTTTCTCAATTTCAGTTATCACATTTAAGTGCCTGCTGTTTCTACTTAAATATACAAAACGTGTGCAAATGTGCAGACATGTACAGTAATTTCTTTGCATCCACTGTAATGACAGCTTTATGTTTCTGTGATATGATGACAGTTGCTATGTAAACATTTTTTTGAGTCATAATAATAATGTACATACCTGTTTCATTTTCACAGGGTGGTGGAAGGTAAGAAATCAGGTTTGGTATGGTTTCAGTGCTAAAAGATGAGATCAGCTGTTAAAACTAAAGCCATGTTGTTGAGGCAAATGTTTTCTCTGCATAATCTAGTGAGCTTAATATAGTAACCTGATACTACTACATACTACATACATTATTATATGGATTTAAAAGGACATTAAAGATATTTTCTTAGTTGTACCCCCTGTCAATGATAGTGTCAAATTTATCTATGAATCAATTGTGAATGCTCAGTCTGATTGTCTACTTGGCATATAATTACAATAGCTGCAGAGGTCTGAATATTTCCTAACATTTGATGTTTGTTTGTTTGTGCCCAAAGACTTCCTTGTTGAGTGATTGCAGTACTCAACAAGGAAGTCTTTGGTAGATATTTGGGGAAATCTACAGGATGTCAAATTTATTTGTTCAGTATCTTGATGTTGGTTTCTTCTTCCTGCTCTTCTTTTCCTTGTAATTAGTTTTAGCATTACAGGGCATCACAGTAACAGTAGTTGAATATGCAGCACTAAGAAACCACAGTTTGCATCTCTCATTATGTCATTATGTTTGTAATTTCCTTCTCTTGCGTGTTTCCCTGGCTGCGTGGTTTCAGAAGAGGAGGCTGTAGAAGGTACGGGACTTGTGAACTTTCCTGTATAGCTTGAGTGCTGACATTTATGAATCAAGCTCTGGATCATAAATGAATGATTTTTTGGTTGTGTTGCAGAAGGCTGCATGTAATGCCATTTTATTAGAGCAACAGGTGGAGTGATGAGCATTGTTTCTCCTGACAGTCAGGATGTCTGTGGTTAAAATACAACAGCTGTGACGCTCAAGAATGATTAATGAAATCATTCATGAGTGATCTCACCATGCTTTAAAAAAGTTCTTTCTTTCTTTCTTTCTTTCTTTCTTTCTTTCTTTCTCTCTTTCTCTCTTTCATTCTTTCGGCTGTACTAACCAGCTCTGTGCTTTGCTCGGCAGAGGAGGAAGGGGTAGAGGAGGAGGTGCAGGAGGAGGAGGAGGAGGAGGAGGAGGAGGAGGAGGCAGAGGAAGGTACTGCTTTTGCTTTGAGCTGAAAAATGTATCTTTTGAAATAATCCATAGACAGTAAATGTCAAGCTGGATTTGTGGACATCTTCTGTAACTACTTGACCTATTTTCAGTCAGAAATCATACAAGTATTATTGAGAAATAAGGCCAAAGCTGAAAATATCCATTTAACAAACTGGCAACGTCAAACCAAGGTGACTAGACTCTCCTTGGTCTCTGATCCAACGTTTTTGAATGATCAGTGTTAGCGCCACTATCAAAAGCTCAAACAAACTTTTCTGAATCCACAAAGTCAGCCTCTTTTTGCTGTCAGCGATGGAGATATTTCAGAAAGTGTCGCTCATGAACTGCTGAATGTCATTTTGTTTTTGAATACCACACATGCCTTGTCACTTGAAATCAGAGTTGTGAGAGAATATTGTCATCACATCTGTCCGACTCCGAATGAACACACACGTCTATTCACGTGTACTTGAGTGCTATCTGCTTTAAATAGCAGAGGTGGGTAGCTCATTCTCTCACTTGTTATCTCTCTGCAAGGCTCTCCATGTTGTCTGTCCTACTCTGGGGCACCATGTCAATCCAACAGTTAAACGAACATAATATGGATATATCTTCAAAAAAAGTGCAAACAAGCTCCTGTACTATGAGGGATGATGATGGATGACTCTCACCATGAACATGAAAAATGAGAGGTCATTGACAAGGAAGGGTGATCATTCCAATAAGGCAATGACTCACCAGCACACCCTCTGACTGTCAAGATATCTCACCGATATGTCACTATCTGCTCTACAATCTTCCTTTCACCCAGAGGCCCCGCAGGAGGAAGACAAAGCGGAGGAGGAGGAGGTGGAGGAGGCCAACGAAGAACAAGGTGAGGAGTTTGAAAGTGGAAAACTTTGTCGTATGGTGCTTGTTGAGTGAAGACAACATCCATGCATAGTATTGTGCATGTGTTGACATGCCGTCCTTAACCATCAGTCAGAGACAGACGGAGAAATTATCTGCTATCTCAGTCACACGTATATGAAGGTCTGCAGTTACTTGACAAGTTCAAACCCACATGTCTTCTTCCTCTCGCTCTATCTGTCTGTCTTAGTCACACCAGACACAGTCACTGGTTGGGAGCAGTCCCTCGGCGGCCCATCCCACCCAACCCTAAGGCTCTTGGTTTATTAGTCAGAATTAGGTGTCATTGTTTGCCATTTTCCTTCATCAGCAATTTTAAGGTGTCTCTCTCTCTTGTTGCCAGTTACATGAAATGTCAAATTCATTTTAATCTTTCTGTCTCATCTGTGCCTTTGAATAAACAAATACCCTGAGAGGCACCTGTCATCTGATGTGTCACACCCTCACACTGGGCAGGTGAAGGTGACTGTTCGACTTATCAAAATGGTTTGTGAATGCAGCATTTCTCCTGCCAATTCAGTGTATCACCCAAGTGTTTTTTTTTTTTTTTGCCAATGCTAGAGGCACAGTTGTAGGGAAGGCGTCTCTCTGTCTGCTAGTCAGTTGATCGGTTGCTCAACCACTTTACTCCGGACAGAAATATGCCAATAATATAACATCTATGAAATTTTTTCTGCGGGAATTTGTTTTCCAGACAAGAATTTTTATTTTTTAGTGAAATGTCTCAACAGCTATTGGATGACTTGCCAGATTTAATATAGATAATCACTGGATAAATACTAATTTTACCAGTGAAATATCTCAACTTCTGCCAGGTATCATGTATTGGCGCAACATTTTTAACAGACATTCATGATGAATCCTGATGACTTTGGTGATTTCCTGATTTTTCATCTAGCGCCATCATCAGGTCTCTTTCCCATCACCCTCAGCTGTAGCTACTTGTGTTCAGTGCTGAAGATGGTAAACATTATACCCGCTAAACATCAGCATGTTAACACTGGGAAGCATTTAGCTCAAAGCACCACTGTGCCTCAATACAGCTGCACAGTGCCACTAGCAGGGCTGTAGTCACCAACACCATCATTCTTCCTCTAATTGAAGGAAGAATGGTCAATTTTTTGTTTAAAATGTTTGGTTGAGTGTCATTCAGAGGTCACAGATACCATGACTCTTTTTGGTGAGAGACAGCTTATTATCTTCCTACACAACCTGTCACACCTCTCCGGAGTGTTATTTATATTTGACATATGCATCACTTCACGTTTGACACGCAGAAACACAGATAAGCAGGGCTCTGTTTTGGTCTTTTTCTTTATTTCTATTCTCCGATGTATCACTTTGTCTCTCAGCAATTTTGTCTAACACACACACACACAACAACAACAACAACAACAACAACAACAAACTCTCAAGAATTTTAATTTGGTTTCAGATGAAGAGGGGGAAGCTGAGGAGGGAGAGGGTAAGATTTTATCTAAATTCTATCAAAATGAACACTGTGTGACTCTATTGTCTTGGTGTATGTGTGTACGTGCGTGTGGGTGTGTGTGTGTGTGGGTGTTTGGACTCACTTATCAGTCACCTCTCTTTCTATTTTTATTTTCTTTCTCAACAGAGGAGGAGGCCAAGCCAAAATTCAACAAGTGAGCAGCACACTCTAATGATGCACACACACACACACACACACGTTTTTAATATTATAGTAATTTTGTGGAAACCCAAAATGTATTGTAGAGCTAATGCTACTTCCTGGATGCGAAACATGAATTAAAATAATAGTTTGACAATTTATTTGTGAGATGAAAAGATTGAAACCACTGTCATGTCTGTCCGTTAAATATGAAGTAGGAGTCAGCAGCTGCCTAGCTTAGCTTAGCATAAAGACTGGAAACAGGGGAAACACACTTACAGTAAACGTACCCCTGATCAAAGTTGTTATACCTAACCTTAATTATAGACCTAACCCTCATGTAACTATAATCCTTACTAACCCCTTTGTTCAGAAATGTCATTAAATTCGGTGAAGAATACTGACTATGTTTAAATCTAAAGTTGACTTCAGACTTGTGATTTGCAAAACAATGACTTGTTCCTATCTCTGTCTAGGCTATATAGTATGCGGTTAGTTAAAATTAATTCTTTAACTTTGTGAGGTGAAAACAAAATTAAATGTCTTCAAAGTGTGCAACTAAGTTAATAAATGTAGAAGCTGCCTCTGAGCAATTCCCAACAATTCACAGACACAGACACGCATTAATACATTGAAGCACCATTTGTTTAGCATGTTTTTAAACCTGCTGATTGCATTTTATCCTCATTTGATATCTACAGAAACAACAACTAATTATTTTCTTCTGTTTTTATTCTCTTCAGTTCTTTCTTACTCTATTTTATAACTCACTCTTGTCCTCTTTTTTAAAAAAATCTCTAGGCCATTTATCATGCCCAACCTCATTCCTCCCAAGATCCCAGATGGAGAGAAAGTGGATTTTGATGTGAGTGACAGATTTACTTACAGCCCATACTGTGACATACGTTCCTCCCTAAGCATGTAAAATGTAAATTTGGTAAGATGTTGTGTTGGGATAGATATGCATTTTCTTAAGTTTCTATTCAGTATGGCTCGGTATATATTTATGACAATTTTTCGCTACTTTCTAGCGAAACTCGAATTAAGCTCTTTTTGTTTTGATTTATGCATTGTGTCCCCTTAATTTGAGACCAATAACAAATGTGTGTATCTTGTCTTTCTCTAATGTGGAAACCAATGAAGAATAGGTGCATAACATGTAATACAAAAAGCGCTGGCTTACTGAAACCCTGTTTCTGTAGGACATACATCGTAAGAGGATGGAGAAGGACCTGATGGAGCTTCAGACTTTGATCGAGGTTCACTTTGAAAGCAGAAAGAAGGAAGAAGAGGAGCTCATTAATCTCAAAGAGAGGATTGTGAGTTCCCTACACTATGGCCAATTTAATACAAACCTATTAATACACACACGTAACATTAAATATCTGGTTAAGATGTGTTAAGTTCGGATAATCTGTTGTGCAGGACAAGCGCCGTTCTGAGAGAGCAGAGCAGCAAAGAATCCGCAGTGAGAGAGAGAAGGAGCGACAGAAGCGTCTTGAGGTAGAGCCCGATTCCAGCTGCTGTAATGTAAATTTTAATTCTTACATTTCACTCCTGGTTCTCTTTCTCTCTGGATCCGTATCTCTTTAGGATGAAAGAGCTCGTAAGGAGGAGGAAGAGGCCAAGAGGAAAGCAGAGGATGACGCCAAGAAGAAGAAAACCCTGACCAGCCTGCACTTTGGAGGTTACATGCAGAAGTTGGTAAGCAGGTGGAGGTTTCATCATAGGTGTGAAGGATATTTCATATTTCTTTAATTTCTTAATTAGACGTTGCTCACAACTCTTCTTTTGGACTTTGGGTAACATTTCACAGTCTTAACTTGGTATTTCTGAATTACTCAGCTCCAAGATTTCCATCAGAATGGGGAGGTAAAGTAGTTAAAATGTGAAGGACCAGAGTGATGAATTATACCACTTTCCTGCAGACAGAGAAACGGAGTGGTAAGAGGCAGACTGAGAGGGAGAAGAAGAAGAAGATCCTGATTGAAAGGCGTAAACCTCTGGACATTGAGCACTTCGGCCAGGAGAAACTCAAGTATGTGGGGAGTATTTTTAAGTATTTTTGTTAGGGAGATTCTTTTTGATAAACATGAGGCAATGAAAATAATCCCTCAACATAAAAAACCCCCAGCCACCATACAACACCATTTTTCTGTGTCTGTGTCTAACAGGGACAAAGCTAAGGAGCTGTGGGAGTGGATGTACAAGCTGGAGGCAGAGAAATTTGAACTGCAGTACGAGTACACCAGACAGAAATATGAGGTGTGTGTGTGTGTGTGCAGCAATATACAACACATATTATTAAAGGCACAGGATCTAATAGACCTCCTTAGAGTAACATTTGCATGTTTTCTTTGTTTCAGATAAATGTGCTGAGGAACCGTGTCAGTGACCATCAGAAAACGTAAGAATGCATAATCTGAATCTCATTTTTTCTCTCCCTGACGCCACACACACCTTTCACACAGATGCTCCATGACCATGAGCTTAGAAAGACAGATCATGTGACATGAACAAAAATTGTAGTCCAACTAATACCCTAAAATGTAAAAGAATTAGGATTAAAAGATGTACTCCAGAAATTTAGTGTTGCACTTCCATTAAATTGGGGGACAAATAAAGGTCAAAATTGAAGGAGAAGAGGCAGACATATCCTCACTTTTAGCCCTTAGTTTAAGTCAGAGACAATGGATCCTATATGTCCCATGATGCAACTCAGTAGCATCTTTCGTTACACCTTTCTTGCCTGATAATTTCCTATGCCCACACCCAAATCCAACTCCAGTTTATAACACAAAAAATTGAAGTCTCAGTCTAATGCTGTGTTCGTGTCATATTGGATTTATTATAATTATGAGATTCTGAGTTGTAAATATCATTCACACCAACTCGGGAAATGTTTCTTAAACTTTTTCTGATATATCTGACTTGGCACAACGTAATAAGGAAGTTACTGAAAACCAAACAAAAATTTTTGTTCAAAGTGACATTATATCACCATTTTTGCAAGCCGAGTAGTGCTGTGCCTCTGGAGTAAATTAACTTGATGTTTAAAATTAGTGAAGTGCCCCTTTAAGATTAGAGTTAACTTTAGGTTACCAAAACAAAGTTGGTTACGGTTTTGGGTAGTCTTGTAATTCAAGTTCTAAGAATAATGGTGGAGCCCTGAGATCATACTGCAGTGTCACTGACAAGAGCTACGAATAAAGGCTGCCATAAGTAGAATATATAACTGTTTCACACAAACAATAACACAGACATGCAGCAGAGTCAGACACAACAATTAAGTTGTTATAATTTGACTCACCCATGTGCTATTTCATATAAATGGTGGGATTAAGGTGCTTGTGTGCATATGTAGCAGGCCTTTTGATGCTTGTTACTATCTGAAGAGTGCAGGCACCTTCCCCTCCCTGTCACATTCCAGCTCTCATTTTGCTCATCTTTAAAAGCACGCCTGCCCCCTCGAGGCTCTGTTATTCACTCTAACTGGGTAAGCTTGATGTGGCAGGCAGGTCAGCTGTCACACCTGTCACAGACAGACTGAAAGAGCACTTGAATGTCTGATTATTTCTGATGATTATCTTGTTATTTTAGGAATGGACTGTAAAGGATTCTGCAACCTCAAAATGTCTGCCAAATGTGCAAATGCAAACAAAGTTGTGCCTTTTATCCCATGTGACACTTTCTTGTTTTCAACAGAACCAAGAGGACCAAGAGAGGGTTAAGGAAATAAGACACTGACTGAACGAACAGTGTAACCATCGGCCTCATCCTGCAGCCAACGCCTCAAATCAAACCCCAGCCTTCCTGTCACACCCCAGTCACACCTGTTTCCCCAATTCCACCACCTATAAATTATATCCAGTTCGATCTCAGTGTGTTGTTTTTTCCGATTCCCACCCTTCAAATTAGATGCTCTGTGTTTATGGGTGTAAATAAAACAATCTCAGTTAAATCAACCGTCTCTTGCATGTTAAGACCTTTCAGAGAGTGTGTGTTTGTTTATTGGCATCCAAAACGCCACAGAGTGTAAAATGAGTCTAACTCTAAAATGACATGAATGTAGCCTATAGCAAAGACAGGAAGAGACATCTTTCAACTCAGAGACAGGCTCTGACATGACTGAGACTGTCATAATGCTTCTTGGGCTGATGCCCAGACCTCCACCCAATGCACTCAGCCACACCCTTGGGTGAAAGTAGAGTGAATCATTTTCATTTTCCAGTAATCCTGGTGATAAAACCCATTTAATGAGGAAATGTAGTCCCTACTCAAACTTGTCTTAAAAGTATATCAGAAACTCACTTCCCAGCAATTTTACATGACGACATGCAGATACAAAACAAAACCAATTAGGTCATTGGTGTAGATCTGATCTGTATCATTTCTCAGCACTCAACCACCCAGTGGAGGGACACGTTTTTACAATAAATGTACTAAATAATTCATCAACAGACCGTGGCGACAGCAGTAAATGAGTCATACAAACTGCATCTGCAAAGTTTTTTTTTTTCACTCCTTTTCATTAACTGTCAAGAAAGCGCCAGGGGCAAAACTTAAATGGAGAGATAACAGTTGAAAATATTTTGATAGTGATGTGTTGATGTCCAACAGACACGATCGATGACAGATAAAACTGTCATGCATCATAGTTTATCGCTTGGAAGAATTCAAACAAAAACCAAAAAAACAAAAATCTTTTTATATACTCTATACACTGAAGAACAAGCTTGTTGGTCCAGTCAACTTATGTGGAAAATCATTTTTAAAAAGTGTGCGGAGAAAAAAAGAGACTAGAAGACTATGAAACTCATTTTGCTGAATTGAATAAATAAAGCATGCAGAATACAATAAAATGAAATAAAGCATATTGTGAATATTAGACATGAATGATTTGTGTGAAAACTGTACAACTGTGCAAAGTGCAACACATCCAAAATCAGCTTTTGGAAATTAAATCTCACCAAACATGCTCCAGTCAGACCCTCACACCCACACTCAAGACTCCTCATTTTGTTTTCATTCATAGTTGTTCTCTTAGTCAGAGAATGGTATGCTCACGCACCACAAAATCTCTGCTGGAATGAAAACTTTGAGCTTAATTAGTTCAAGACATCTTCAAGCAGTGTTGTATAGAGAGATCAGTATCTTCCACCATCTAATACAATACATAGCACACTGAACTGCTTTGGGGTTGGCTGTTAAAGAAAAGACCACCATTTACAACTCATCTTTGTATATGTGTTATTTATTCTATGTACAGACTGAGTGACGGGGAATACTCCTAATTATATGCCACACACACATTTCTCCAAAAATACATTTTAAGCAATACTGACGTCAATCTTCCCTATACAGGATGTCTCAAGCATAAAAACAGTCCACTGAGGAGTATTGTGGGGTCATGGGGAATCCCCCACAGTTGCCAACCGTCTCATCTCGTAGCAGGGGAGATTTAGTGATTTGTAAAGCTGGGTCTTCTGAAAGGGTTCGAGTTTTAAGAAGATTTAGAACCTGTTTTCAGTAAACAACACTGTTGTTGAGATGAGAGCGGATGAGAGCGGATACCTTGTAATGACCTCTTAAACCTTAATAGGTAGGTACAGTAGCAAAAATTACATATGACATGTTTAGATGATGAACCATATATCTGATTTTAAATAAAAACAGCATTTAAACAGTATGTATTCAAATGTGGAGATCCTCTTGCTTGTGGTTCATCTAAAGTTGCACACATAGTTCATAATTCATTAGATTTGTGTTTGAGAGCATGGCCCCTTCATCTTCATCTGCTCAGTGTGTTTGGGTTAGTGTTAGATCAAAGAACACTTTAAAGACTCTCAGTGTGCAGCCAGCAACTAACACTGACAGGTTTTTCTTTTAGTCTGAAATTGGACTTCTAAAGTTATTCTGAGGACTGACTATTCATGTTGCTCCAAATTTCTTTACATAGTTGATAAGAGTGAATGGGCACCAGCTGTGCCCAGGTGGTAATGTCATGTACTACATTCCAATCCTTCTCTGTCTCTGATTTATCAGTTTATGCAAGAAAATAAACAATAATGACAAAATTAAACAACATATAATATAAAACATGTAAATTTAAATCAGCATGTTTACGACAAAGCAACTGAAGAGAAGCAGGCACTTAGTACTGCACTTTAAAGTAATAGTGGGACATTTTGCAAAACACACTTATTTACTTTCTTGCTGAGAGAAAAGATTGCTACAAGCTACTGTCAGCAGCTTGTTAGCTCAGCTGAACATACAGACTGAAAACAAGGAAACAGCTAACCTGGTGTTGTCCAAAAGTAACATATTTTCACTAGTTGATCATTAATTAAGAGTTATCTCTCAATGGTTTAATCCACAGAAAAAGTGTAAAAGCAAAACATTGTGGTTTCACAAGTCCGGCACATAACCCCCTGTAAGACCCCAAAGTGTCATTTTAATACATTCGTTTTTGTGTGAATTAAACAAACAAGATATATTGTGTTAGTTAGTGAGCTTTAGAGGTGCAGGTTTGTACCTTTGGACAGAGCCAAGCTAGCCCTGCTTCCCGTTTCCCAGTCTTAATACAAAGTTAAGCTAACCAGCTGCTGACTGTAACTCCATGTTCAATGAGACATGAGAGTGGTATCGATCCAAACCAATAAGTGTATTTCCCAAAACGTCAAACAATTTCTTTAACTATTTATTAAGCTTTTTCAATTCATTTTTTGTAAAACAAAATTCTGAATCACAGAATGAAACAGATGATGAAACAAAGTAACAAAACAATCCAATAAATGGCATTAAACATCAGAAATGTAGCATGTCCTTGCTGTCATATAGAAACTTTCCGAATCCCTGTTTTTTTTCTCACTTGAACTGAGATTTTTCTCAGTTCTTTCTATCAATGCTTTATATACTGTAGGTACATTCAGTGTAAAACCTATTAACTTCAACAAAGCAAAAAACAACAACAAAAAAATCTTTCAAATCTTGTTATTATTTCACTTTTTTTATACCTTTAAGGAAAACACACTCTTTGGATATACAAGATTTCATCTGATAGCAACAGTATCACTAATACACTCAGGCTTTTTTTTCCTCTTTCTAGCTTTTTATATATTTTTCTTATTTCTTTCATTTTTGGCTACTCAGTCCTCAAGGCCACAATAGATATTTTATCATTAAGCCACTGCAGATATGAATACATGAATGTGAATCAATATCATGTGACTGTAGATGACATTGCCTGGTGCACTGTGGCTCTTTGGTTATGAGGAACTGGGTTTAAGCACACACACACACTTAACCTACCAAAAACACACTCACCCATTTATATACACAGACAGCAACATATCGAAATTAAATACATACAACACCACAGGATTATTCATGAAATTAAAAGCTCTCTTTTCTCTATTGTATGTACAATATACGATTGACTCATATTTGATTGAGCTCTGTCAACAAGGACAAGGTTATTATGAAAAATATGAAGAAAGAATGATTGAATAAATGAAAAGAAAAGTAATTTCACTCTCCTCATTGAAAGGGTGTGGCCACAGAAGTGTCTAAACATGCTGGTTTCCATCTGCAAGCACACACACAAGGACATGCAAGAAAAGGGGCAGAGACAGAGAGAAAACACTTTACTCCTTTTGATGCACATTCTGCTCATTTTGGTCCCATTGAGTCTTAAAAGCTTTGGCTGGTGATTTTTTTATATTTTTCTTATTGTCAACAAATCTAACATACAGAGCCGAACCAACAATGAACTGTATTGTGCGTTTATCCAAATTCTGATTTATCATATTCCTCTGTGCCGTAGACGTAACTATTAAAAACATGTCAAACATGTCCCAAGAGAGAGGTTTGTGTTTTTAATAGTTTTTGGACAACAACAGAGGTCTACGGCACAGAGGAATATGATATATGAGGCTTTGGATACATGCACAATACTTGTAAGTAGGTTAAGTCAGTTGTCGGTTTGGCTCTGCATAAGCAGATACAAGCATTCAGAAGCGTATTATACCTCTCGGCTTCATTGTGCCGGTCCACTTGTCCGTCACTCTCACTCAATGACTTGCATTGACTTGTGCACTGCTGAGGTGTTCTCATTGACAAAAAGGGATTTGCCCATCCCCAGCTGCGGATCAAAAAGTTTAAATGTAATCAGTTAAGGGTGTTGCACACATGTACGGACACACACACACACACACACACACACACACACACACACACACATACTTCAAGCCTTGCCACAAAGTAACCAGGTAATTGGCAAAGCCTGGGTAAACTTACATAACGCGCCCTGGTACTCCAACGATGAGTCATTCTCGCAATTAAACCTTTGTCTGCTATTGGCTTGTTTGCAAAATGACAGTGAATTCACAAATCTTTTCAAAACAGGCGAGTTAAAACATTCTCATATGTGTTTTAACACGGTGAATGTTTGTAAGGAGGGAAGTGTGCACCAGTGGAACAATGAAAGCAAAAACTCTCCCGTGTATATCACCCAAAGATCAAAAACGATACCACTCAAATCCTCACAAAAAATTCTCACCATTAATCACTGCAGCTGACATGTTGATATTTGGATTTGTTGAATTTATCAGGACAGGATATTTGCGCGCTCATGCACACACACACACACACACACACACACACACACACACACACACACACACACACACACACACACACACACACACACACACACACACACACACACACACACACACACACACACACACACCCTTACTCTAATTGTGAAATGAAATGTACTGTGTCAGCAACTTGCGGTAGAGGAGCTTCAAGGCAGCGTGAAAACTAGAGTTTTCCCTCGCTTGCAAGCTCTACTTTTCTGTCACTTTTGTTCTTAATTTATGACTTTTACTTTGCTGCTGTTCATATGATACTTGTTCATACATGCTATACACATATTTCAAGAAAAGGTTTCATTCAATCTTTCTATTCTCCACCCTGTCGCTGTCTTTTGACCCTTACTTAATCTCCCCTCCATGTTTCTTGTATTACACCTCTCATAATAGACAGTGAGCACTGAAAACCAGTCTGCCAGGATTCCAATGTGATTGTTTCTGTATTCACTGAACTCCAGGGTGGGGCAGGATTGAGGAAAATTGACTGTGTAGCCAGAGGAGTAATAATAAAGACCTACCCATTTATGCTGGGCCCTCCCGCTGCTTGTGCAAGGAAATATGAGCATGTGCTAAGCTTTAACCTGACACATGGATATGACAGGTTTGTGTTGTGTCTACCTAAAAGAATTAAAACACACCGTCAGACACACTTTTTGCATTTCCATTCTTTCTAATTTACCTTTTTCACAACTCCTTGCAAATTCTTCTCATTCCACAAGCTGTAGAGCAACAGGGAGGCTGCTTTGCTGCCTTTGGGGAAAGACCTAGAACAGATGGGTAAAGGTCATTAGGAAAAAGCACTGGCTGGCACAAGATGAGACGAATGGAAAAAAGAAGCAGACAGAAACAAGTAAGGCAAAGTATGCAGAAACAAAACAGGCATGTGAGGAAAAGAAGCACTGAGCATGTCACCTGCACTGCATACAATATGTTTTACATATGTTGACGGCAGAAGACAAAAGTTGACTGTGTTTGTGCTAAAATAACCTTTTGACCATAAGCTGCAATGACAACTACAATGATAGTGGTAGTTTAGAAAAGTTACATGATATATACTCACTGTTAAAGGGGAAGAATGCATAACAAATATTTACTTTAACACATATTGTGAAGATGTTTATGTTATTTATAGTGCCTTGAAGGGATAGTTTATCCAAATTACAAAATACAAACACATTTTCTCACCCTAAGTTGTACCGTATCTAACCATGGACATAGTTTAGATCTCTGAGATTTGTGTTGTCACAGCAATATTGAGGAGGAGAATGTAATTTCATTTTGTAGTGGTCATATCATTGAAAAAATACAAAAGAAATTCAAAAGCAATATCTCTTTCCAGATACAATTTCCCAGTTACTATTGATAATCCAACCTGTCAATGGTTTTCATCAGGACTACTTTTTTGGTAGAAAGTAGTTGCAATTGCAGCTGTTGACTAGTGTTCAGTAACAGGCAGGAGATAAAGAGATGTTGTTGTGAAATTCTTTTCACCTCTATTGTACTAGCATGGAAGCAGGAATCTCAAACAAATCTCAAAACATGGGCAGATAAAACTCAAAGCTATCCGCATGACTGAAAACCTCTACATGTAAGTCAAAATATATTTTTATTTTTTGGCAACTGGGGTGAGCTAACCCTTTGATCGAGACAAAGCAAGTAAAGTTTATTTGTATAGCACCTTTGAAACACAGAGGCAGTTCAAAGTGCTTTACAGACTGTAGTCCAAGAAATACATTCAAGATGGTCGCAGCTTTGAAAGCTGAGTTTCCCACACAGAGATGAATAAATAAAGACTCACCCATTCTCGCTGAGGTCAGCCAGTGATGACACCAGTTCATTATTAATGAACTTCTTGCTGACCTCAGTGTCCGACAACATCAGACTCCGTGCCGTGCTGCAAGCTGTTGCTATAGTTTCGTCTGAGTTCCCCATCTCCCGGGGGCCAGAGGAGAGGAGGCCGGTGAGCTCAGGCAAAATCTGCTTTGCTACAAAGAAGACAAAGGAAACAGTAACTTAGTCACTGCTACCTGAAAAACCGACAGGCAAACTATTCCCCTGAAACACCTATTATCAACATCTCATGAGTCTTCTTACCCATGGAGGTCTGCAAACTGCTGGTCCGAGACATGTTTCCCAGCAGGGACATGGCAGTCTTCTGCAGGCTCCGGTTAGGTGACTTTAACAGAGGGGGCATGTGCAGCAGAGCCCCCAGCTTCTGAACCAGAATCTGGCTCATGGCACTGGATCCCTGATACAAAACATGTTTGCATTGTGGAACCAAATCCAGTTGACTTTGTAATAATCTAATACAAATAACCTCTGAATCACTGTAGACAAAACTCCACCCTTTCTCATAAAACCAGCCAGTTCTACTTGTGCAGTTGTATTATTAATCCTACCATCTCCCTGTCACTGTTGATGATCCTAAACCTCCATTAATACCACACACAAAAGGTAATCCTAATAATTATATTCTTTGTACTCACCAAGCCCTTGCTGGCAGTGAGGTTCTGCAGGGCACCACAGCAGGCCTCCAGGGTGGCATCTTTCTGGGATGAGCCCAGCAGAGACAGGTAGGTCTGCATTGCTTTGGGATGGCACAGCCACTTGACACCTGATGGGGCACTGTCCTCTGGCATTCTTTGAACAGCATCAAATGAAAACTGAGGAGAAAGAATGAGAAAAAGAGGAGAGTAAGGTTTTGCATGTCACAATCTGGTCAACACACAGGGATGGAAGAGTTTGGTGGTACTCACTTCCTTTTGAGCCTTGCTGCTCTTGGGGCTGAAGCATCCGATTGTTGGGCTCTTCCTACTTCCAGACTGGCTCTCCGTCAAAGCGTTGAATTTGGCAAAGCACTGAGGCGACTCGGTCTCCAGTTGGTAGGTCAAGTTATGGAGGATACATGCACAGTTCTCCACAGACTACATAGAGGAGAGACGAGGAGTTACTACCCTCTTAATCTTCTCATCATCATTTTCAAGAACAGTTGTTATCTATTGGTCATAACTCTGAGAATAAATAACAAATGTGCAGATGTTTCTTGTTTGCAAGTTTCCCAGTTGCAAAAAATAAAATGAAAAGGTTGACACCATGCAGTTCTCCCTGACCGTCACTGCATGATAGTGGTTAATTGCTCGATTCAACAGCTACAAAGGGTCTCCAGAGAACTATTTCCTGAGTTTACTTTTGGACTCAAAGAGAAGCTTTTTTTGTGATTGAAACTTTTTGGAAAGCTGTAGGAGGCTCACGCTCTTTGCCCCCTGTCATTCTTTCCCAAATCTCGTAGCTAGTGAATAAAACATTAATAGCCAAAAATATAAGAATAACATCCAGGTTGACAGATACTGAAATTTCCCTCTAAGTCCATCAGAGGAACACAAGCCCATACTGATAACCTCCCTAATTTTCTTCTCTTTTTTTTCATGGTTCAAGGTTCACAGTTCCTATTGATTAAGCAAGTGTCAGCTACTGTGCTGTGGAAATGGATACATTCTTCTATAAATCCTGATGTGTTTCAGTAGATCCAGTTAGGTTTACTGACAGAGGGTAACAGAGATAAAGATGCATATATATGTATCTAAAACCGTCAATGTAAATAAAGCACAGAAACTGTCCTCTTCCATAACCATAAGGCTTTTAGTTACAACTTACCAGAAGTAGCTATTGTCTCACCATTGCAAAGGTGACATAAAATAAACAAAATATATCCTGCCTTTTATTTCACATAGGCAACACATAATCATGCAACATATCCGACAATCATCCTCTTCATTAAAGGAAGCTTGTGTACACACAGCTCCAGCACAGACATGGAATTAAGCACACATCCAAACCCAAAACTTCAACAAGCAGACACTAAATATATATACATGCTGCCTGCAGTGTTTACCTGCTTATGCGTGTGACACACATTGAAGGGGGCATGTGATGTATTTGTATTTGTACTGCATATGTGTGTAAATGTGCTTAAGGATATATTTAGTATCGGGACTTGAACATATTCTGTGAGATACACATGAGACACGTTCTGCAGGAACTCTGAGTAAACAAGGATACGTCACCACACATGAATCCAACCATAGCTAATCCGCCTGCTCTCACGTCCACAATTGAGTGTTAAAGAGACAATGTGGAAAAAATACTATGAGCCAGAAAACAGAGCAATGTCAACAATCATGGCCTGATTAAATGTTCCTTTATTGGTGTTGGTGTGAAGAGAAGAAGAGGGGTAGCCATTATTAATGTGATTACTGACACCTGTGCTTTTTCATACTATGACAAGTCAAAATATCTGCTGTGAAAAACACCTATGTATCAGTACACTGAATATTAAATTACATTTTCTCTGCAGCGCCCTATCAGACAAAATGGACAAGGGTGCCTGGATAATAATTAGTCTACCAACCAACTCTGATGCAGTCTGAAGTGCAGAGCCCTTAAGTTTTAATCTATCCATTGACAACTACTCGTGGTGGATGGGAAATATTTCCTTTGATAGAGATGAAAGAGATAACTGTTGGTTCACAAGGTTACCTTGTCATCAGGGTTTTCCTCTGCCACACAGGCCTCCATGTAACTCATGAGGGAGTCTATGAGGCCACGGCAGTCTCTCATCGCCTGCCTGTCCTTCTGTTGGGCACAGCTCAGGTTCCTGCACACATTTCAACCATTCATTTCAATCCACGTGGAAACACAAAAACGTCTAGAATATAATAACAGGCACAGACCTGTGAGTGCCTCATCATGTAACTATCACACCCTGTAAGCAAACTTGATTATGGTGATTAGGCATGGTGCTACAAGGTTTCCAAAGCAGTGTTAAGAAGTTACAACAATAGTTTAATACACATTTATCTTCTGCCTGGTTAATTTCCAAACTGACAACTCAGAAAAGCAGTCCTCTTTGCTGTGCAATCAGGCAAAAGATCTGGCAATAAATCTGCAACCAATTTAATTAAACAGAACAATGTTTCCACCTCACAGATATCTGTGCCATGCTTTGTCAAGGAAACAATACAAAGCCATGACAAAGGCAGGCAAAGAACTCTGACACCAAGGTGTTGCTATTAAATCAAATTTATTGGCACTTATCAACGCAGTGTATAGATCTTTTGTCTGATTTATGCCTTCAAAACATAAACATCAACCCTGTGAAGGTGCAGACTGGAGGTACAATTTCTCAATACCTTGAGAGAACAGTGCCTGTCCCCTTAACGCCTCTCATGCAGACCATTGTTACACACTACAATTTACTAACGCTCCCTAAATGTCTCACATGCAGGCTATCGGTAGACGCTACAATTTACCCATGATCCTAAAACGCCTCACATACAGACTATTGGCAGACTACAATTTTGAGCTGAGCTGAAGTTGATCATTCAAAATGTGCCTCAGACATCCTGCACTATGTCTTCAACATACTGTACCTACCAAGTTCTCGCGCGTGAGCAACTCTCTGAACTTATCAAATTTATTCTCTATGGTAGTTCTTGTCACTACGGATGTAATCCCTCCTACAGCCACAATGTGGGTTGTAATGGCAGAGTTGCGCTGTCCGTATTTTCGCTCACTGACTCCACGGACAGAAGAAGAAGCAGAAGCAACGTTGTTCATGAGGCATTTTTATACATTTCTCGAGAACCGCTCATCCAAACAACTTCATACTCAACACTGCACTTCCTTGGGTCCTCAACACCTGCCAAGTGTGAAGCCGATTGGATGAACGGTTGTCAAGGCATGCGAAGGACACACATACATACAGACAGAGATTCCTTCCTTTAGCAGAGAGATGTTCTCACCGCAGACATCCTGTGGCGCTGTAGAAGACATCAGGGTGTATGTTGTTGTTGGCACTGTTGTCTGACCAGCATGTGAATGGCACCACTACATTCTCAGTAAGTGCGGGCAGAGCTGTTGCGATAAGTTCTCCCTTCAGCTCATCAGCAGAGGACAGGTTCCATAGCAGGCCTACATATTACAGATAAGTAAAAAATGAAAGATGCAATTTTTTTTGAGTCAATTTTATCATCATGTAGTTTCGTATTCTTAAATACATGTTCTTACTTTTTTAATACTTTTCTTCTCAGTCTTGTGATATTTTTCCCGTAGGATTGATGTTTTAACCTTGAATTAAAGGCCCACTTTGTTCTCCTTCCATCCAATATTTTGACTTGTCTGGATAAAATGTCCTACCTGTGATCTGTTTCTGAGTCTCAGTAGAGTCTGTCTCCTTTAGTAGCTGCAGGGCCTTAGCTATACCACCACAGTGCTGAACCTCCAACTTGTTGTTCTGGTGCTTGAACACCAAGTTCCTCAAGGCCCCGGCAGCAGCCTGGCTCACCCCAGGGCTGGGGCTGCGCAGCAGGGTCACCAGAACAGGGATACCCCCTAGTTGGAAAACCTGAGACACAGAGACATGGAGGGCACATGTATAGTAATGTGCAACTTTAAGGCGTGGCAGTTGATTGACAACACCGTAGGTCACAAAGAGAACAAGCTGCCTAGTGTGATGACAAATGCATTCTCCTCCCTTTCCCTCAAGGCAGGTAACATAGAGGTCTTCACAGAGCACTCCTCCACTTGTATCACTACTATACAACACAATCCTCATACAAATGTGATATGAAAAAAACAACAGGACAACAGTGCATGTGTGTATGTTTGGTGGGTGTCTGTGTGTGGTAACATGAGCATTTACAGTATATTTGTGTGTGAGAGAGTGCTCTGACCTCCTGTTTGGCGTGCTCCTCTTTGAAGGTGGTGTGTTGAATGAAGGTGGCTCCACACTGCTGGAATGTCTCTTCAGGATTAGACAGGAACTCTACAGCCTCCTTTAGGGTCAGGTCTGATATTGTCGCTGTGCTGTTCACCCTGCAGAAACAGGCACAGGAATGGAAGAGAAGGTTGGTGTAGCGATAAATGGAGATGAGACACTAAATCAATCTGGTGCCACAAGTTCAATAAACAGCACAGGTTTCATTTGTTGTAGAAAACACTTTTCTATGCATTTAAAGGATAATAATTACATTTAAAAGCCAAGGAGACAAGTGAACTCACGCTGATTGCTGCTCTTTCTTGGAGGTTTTGATGGTACTGATCTTGTTCTCATTGTGAGACTGGGCAGAAGGTGGCCAGATGCGTGGCTGACTGCTGGTCATGTGACCGCTGTTGGAATAGGTGCTTTGTCTGTTAAATCGAGTCTGGAGGGTGTGCTGGCTCTGGGCAGTCTGTCCTTTGGCTCTCTAAAAAAGAGCAATTTACATTGTTTATATGGTACTGTTGGTTTCATGTAGTTTTTTAAAACTTTTAGACACATACTGTATGCCTTGCATATAAAAAAATAACTGATCACCATAACGGGTGCAGGAACAGCAGAAAACGAGGGAGCCAAGGCAGGGTCACTGCGACTGGGTTTCAGCCCATTGGGACTGTGGGGCCAGTTAGAGGAGCCGATTTGTTGTTCCCATGTGCCCGAGCTGCTGACATGTCTTCCACTTACAGTTTTAGTGGACAAAGAGCGACTCTAGAAAAAAAAAAGTATGGTTCAGGATGGTAACTTGCATAAAACATTTCCATTAAAGGTTTTCCAGAGCATGATATGTGTGTAAAATTATGAGCCTACACAGTATTTTATTCAGATTAGATAGAAAACTACACATTTAATACATTATGAGAAGGCCATGCACCAGCCAGTCACTGAAACTCTAGCTTAACTGGGACAAGAATACTGTTATCTGCTAAAATATTGCAACACCTTAAGGCTTCTTTGAAGCAATAATCCAGGTCTCTCTCTCTCTCTCTCTCTCTCTCTGTCTCTCTCTCTCTCTCACACACACACACACACACACACACACACACACAAACAGGTAACCCACTTTCCCCAAGAACAGTTTTCAAAGAAACCCCCTGTAAACCAAGACAGAGGAATTTGACCTGACACAAAGCCTGCATGCCTTCTCTTTTCCTCAGTTTACGCTGAGGGCAGCAGAATGCCGCACAATCATACAAACTAAGCTAACATAATAAGTGCCACTGGAAACTATCTCAGCCAGTTGTGTATAAGGCTGCTGGTGCAGTTGAGCACTTTCTCACAGAAGTGCTTTCCGTGTGCAAGTCAGACATGGCACTCGTTAAACCTGTCTTCACAGTCCTGATGTCACTACATAACATAATCTCATATAATTATGTATTGTTTATGTATCAATTTATTTTCTCTTTGTTTTTTTGCTGTGTCTGTGTGTACATGTGGGTACAAAACAAACATTCAAGCTTCGCCACAAACTAGCCAAGTAAAACTGACATAATATGCCTTGCAAATACTCTAATAATGAGTCATTCTCACAATTAAACCTTTGTCTCCTATTGGCGTGGATTCACAAAACTTTTCAAAGCAAGCAACTTAAAACATTCCCATCTGTGTTTAAACACTGAACATTTGTGAGGAGGGAAGTGTGTACCAGTGAAACAATGAAAGGAAGAAATTTCCCCTGCATGTCGACCAAAACAAACACATTACTGCTCAAATCCTCACAAAAAATTCTCTTACCATTAATCACTGCAGCGGACATGTTGACATTTGGATTTGTTGAATTTATTAGGAAGGGATATTGGTACACACACGCACACACGCACGTACACACGCATGCACAGAGAGAGAGAGAGTTGTTTTAAAAAAAATGAATTGACCTCTTTCTGTGTAACAACTTTCTTTCCTGCTTCAAACTGGACCAGTTGCTTGGTTACCAGCTGCTCATCAGCCCTCGCTATTTAGCTATTATGGAGGAGAAAACAGGATGTGTCAACAACACGTTTGATAAGAACTGAGAGTGTTTACTCTCCAACTGCTGCATGCTCCCTTCATTTGGGTACAGCCTGAATGAGCCACTGGGTCCTTCCTTATAGCAGAGGGTGTATAAGAGAAATAGATGCAAATTCTGCAGAGCAAATACAAGCAGCACAGAAAAATTGCAGGATGCTTCCCTGTTGTATTTAGTGACAGAAATTGAGTAAAAGTACAAAAATATTGTTGTTAATGTGATTTAGATGGGAAAGAAATAGGAGCAGGATATCCCTGCGTACTGCCAAAAGCATTGTGAAGTGCCTTTTCATAGTGCTTACCCAGATGGGAATAATCATAATGACAATACATGAGATGATAATATTTCTAGTTGTATTAGGCAATTGTGCATAATGTTCTAAATCAATGAACAGAGCAATTTCATGGCAAAGTTGTATTTACATATTTTGACAGAGTACTTCGATTTTTTAGGTACTGAATTCACTGGATTAGCAAAAAAAAGGCATTCCCATTTAGTTAACATTTAGTCAACAGTCTCAATTAAATTTCCAGTAAATTTCATGTGGTATCAATACTGTAGTATGGGAAAGTGGAGAAATGTCACACATTCAAAGAATTCATTCCCAAAGGCTAAAAAGAGCTGCTCTCTCCTAGTTGCCTATGTTTACACCAAAAATATCTGAGCTTTCATGACAGACTCAACACTACAAACCAAAAGTCAAGAAATGCAGAAACACGTTAACAGTGAGTCCGGAAGCAAATCCTGTTTCTTTTATTTTAACATTATAACCTATATTATATTATCATTTTACACAGTTTTAATAGTTTTGAGTTGCTGTTGTTGCTTGGTTTGTTTCTTCCTTTATGTTTCTTTACTTTTTCATGAACACGTTCATTCAGTAAAGCAGTGCAAATACATGCTGCTCTGGGTGACAGGTGTAATACTAAGAGTCAAATACAAGAGACAAAAGAGGAACCACAACAGAATCTGTGGTTACTAGCTCTGCAATGCAACTTTTACCAAGCATCTCACATATTCATTTTGCCTGTGGAATTTAAATAAAGTGGAATCAACCACAGAATCAGAGCAACAAACGAAGGCACAATGTGATAGAAATATATTCCATGATGTGATGATGATGAGCCTTCATCAGCAAGAACGCATCGCCACACTCCCTAGACATGCCTCAAGTCACTGTCAGTAGGCCAGGTTAGCCCAGCCCAGAGCAAATAAATATTCACACACACTCACACACATACAAAACCACACTGATGAAGTCAACTTTACTCATCTGTGGAATTTGGATTAGTCCAGTGCTGCAAATGAGTTGAACTCAACCTGACTCTTAGTGACAGGACTAAACTTGAGAGCAACACTCAAAATCAGTATTTGTCCATTTATAAACTCAGGAAATCACATATGCCTTGTTGCTAGAATACAACGGTATTTCTGTCACATGTTCATTATACTCATACATGTGCAGCACAGGCTGTAAGGTACTGTACTCTGCATGCACACACATGTACAGCACACAAACAACACATGGACAAGGACAAAGTTGCAAGATGAAACAAATGTAACCACTGTAGCAGGGCACCAGAGCAATTAATCTGGCCGCAGAAATAAAAAGGTGATTTCTAAACCAGGAGAGCCATGCAGCTACACCATGAGCGGGACCAGCATAATTATGGTGTAATGTTTCATAAAACAATATCATAAATCACCAGGGACTAAGGTGTTAACGCTGACTTGACTTGATGGATTGAAATAACACACCTCCTGATATTGCATCCAGTTGCACCACTTAAAAAGTCTCACAGTTGAGTTTCCAAACATTAACAATTGCCTGGGAGGGAATTTCAGGATGTATGGGAGCTATTCAGACATCTTAACCATCAGGGAGTGTATCTTTTAAGGATCATATCAGCATTGTTGGCATGTTTTTCCCCATTTACAAAAGAAAAGTCTTTTAATTGCTGTCAAATGTTTTTCAAAGCGTGCTCCAGTTTAGGGAAGTACACTTAATTACTTTCTTGCCGGGAGTGAGATGAGCAGATCGATACCACAGTCATTTCTATCCATTCAATAGCTTAGCATAAAAACTGGCTAGCCTGGCTCTTTTTTTGTTTGGACAGAGCCAGGCTAGCTGTTTTCACTGTTTCCAATCTTAATTGCACAGACAAATATGAATGTAGTACTTTATCTATTTTCTCGTCTGAGTTTTAACAACTATTCCTTTAAATTGTTGAAGCAATTAATTGGTTTCATGATTTTATTGTGTCAAAGTTATATTATGTTTGCTTGGTAATGCAGTTTGAGTGTCATTTAAGAAGTCTAACCTGCATTACCACACAACAGTAACATTTTTGAAAGAACATATTCATGTATATTCATGACCTGTTCACTGTGATGAATTACTGCAAGCATGTTTCATGTCATACACAAAACAAATGGCTAGAACTGATCAGCAGTAATGATAAGTATTTGTGATTGTAGTGCAAGCAATGATTTGGTCTTTTCATACAGAGACAGTGAAAGGAAAAAAGGGTTTGTGCTCTGATGAACTGTTCAACAACGAGTGGGACTGTTACATAAGAGAAATAATTACCCATTTGTTGTAGCCTGTTGACGTAGCGGAGTTGGTGCGGTGGAAGGTGCCATTTGTTTTGGATGGAGCGAACTTGAATGTTCCAAACTCAGCGTATGTCGTCAAGGTCTTTGGACTCACGGCTGTTAAAAGAGGAGACGTAAGACAACAACGAAACAAACAACAGACAGACACAGAGTGAGGAATGCAAGATAAGCGGTGAGACAGAACAAATCCAAAGATCCAGAGATGTAACTAGGGACAGTAGGACAAATAACACCAAACAAACTTGAAACACACCCATTTGGATTAACTGGGTAACTTTGAGCCAATTGAAAGAAGATAAGGCCTCTATGAGACACTGGCATGAAAGAATGAGGGCTGTTGCTTAAAATTCAGTGGCTTAATGTGGGCTTCAGGTTTCCACCATAATGATAAGATGAGGTGTAATATTTGATATATTATATATTTTAATAAATGCCCACAGCTTTATGTTGGACAAAAGCAGCATTGCAATTTCTGATAAAACAATTAACTATTTGATATCTAATTGGACAATTACAAGAGGGATTTAGTAAAAGGTGTTAAAAGACTTATTTATTTAACAAATTAATTCACATGCACATAAATCAAATTACAAAAATGATTTAAAATAACTAATTAAAACAGTAAAGATGTGAACATTTAAACATAAAATGGTAATAAATAGATGAATCCAAAAATAAGTATTTAAAAAGGGAAATAAAAGATTTTCTTCCGATTTGAATTTTGATTTAGTGTTTGATTGCTATTATCTGTTTCTCTACGTCATTACACTGCATTCTGCAAAATTTTGGTAATCTGCCATGCCGACATGAGTGTTTCTTCGGTTATCTATTAATAACTGTTTGATTTAATCCATATACTGATGGATTGATTTATGAATGATTAATAATATCTTATTAATGCCAGTTTACATATATTGTTCAATTAAATATCAATACCTGAATTAGTTAATCATTTTAGCTATTTTATTGATAACATTGTTCATTCCAGTTCACAGTGGTCTGTTTCAGTATTGCATGTTACACTCATTACTGTCTATAAAATGCATGTCTACCCTTTAGTCAGCCAGAAAGACAGACATGACATCATATCGCTCGATTAGAAGGCTTTGCATTGCACTCTGAGCTTAGGCTTAAGGAAATCCAGCCTTTACACATAGCCAGCAAGTTGTGGCACATTTGTCAGTCTGTCTTGTAGGATGATTGATGGGAACGTGAGGCTCACTGCCATATTATGTTGAATGTAAGACAATGACTTCACCATTACACGATTATGATTGTAAAAACAACAGAATAATCGCGGTAAGATACGTGACCTCAGCGCAAGAAAAGAGGAAGCCTCAAAAGGTGAGTAAAGTACCATCAGGCTGGATAAAAAGGCCGTAAAGGGTCAGTTCACCTAAAACACACAAAAACAATTTTTTCTCTTTGCCTACTCCAAGTACTATCAAGCCAAGCCGACTGACTCAGTTTTATGTGTTGAGGTTTTCAAGTGTCTGCCTCTGAAACTACTACTGCCGCTCTAATACAAGACAGATACCGATCAGTTTGTACTACTTAAGACTTTGACAAAACATGTTTTCCAGACACAGTGTTTGTCATTACAATCTACAGAACTCGCTGTGGACAGTTTTTACAGTTGATTTCTGTAGCAGAAAGCAGTTCCAGTTTTTTTGCACCCTGAATAAGGCATAGCTGAAACGTCCATGGATTTTACTCGCTTTTGCCGAACGTAGAAACTGAAAGAATAACATCTTCAAGAGGATTTTGACTGATTTTAATGAACAAAATCTTCTTTGGATGAGAAAACTCTTGCTGGTTAAGCGAAATGTTTTTTTTTTCCCTTAACCTTCAGTTGCTTGAGCACCATGAATGAAAATCCAGTCACCTCCATCGTGTTGGGGCAGCAGCAGAAGGTGTCAGAGGCCGACGTCTCAAAACCTCGGCACATAAAACAAAAACTATCTGAATGGCTTGACAGCTATAATGATAAGTGAGAATATGTGTTTTTGTTATCTTTGTTGACCTGGCCCATTCACCATCACAGGCCAGAACTGATCCTTGTCGTTATCAGAATATGCTCAGGTGAGGTTCCAACGAATGGCTGCAACACTATCGCACAGTAAGTTAAATACAACAGTATGTTACTCATCATGATGAACTTGGGAGCCGTCTGATAACCTCAGGGGTGTGTGCAACTCTAACCTTGATGTTGTTCTTTTTATTGTTCAACATTTGTCTACGTTCATGTTAATTTTTTTCTATAGATCAATGAGTTTGCCTTAAATAATGACTATGCAAAAAAAAAAAAAAAAAAAAAAAATGAATAAAGAGTTAAAGGGGCAAACCAAATTGAAAAGTAAATCAATTTTAAAACTTTCAGGGATCAGAGATGATAAATCATTCAGATCTTCAATTTTTAAAATAAATGCTGCATTTAAAGACCATACAGTTATGTTAAAGTGTAAGAAATAACAGCTGATTTAGGGCCTTTAACACGCCCATTAACATACGTTTAAGCAGCACTTTCTCTTTTGTTTTCTGGGATTGAATGTTACCTTGTTTATGCCTCTCAAATGGATTATATTTTTCTATCTGTGCCTTTAAATCCCAATCATTTGATGAAGGCCAATCTAAAGCAGGCCACAGGTGTCCTTGTCGTGTGCGCTACAAATTTCACAATCATTTGAAGCGTTGAAAGTGACAGCAAGGCCATAAAACTGTCTACACTTTGCCTACTTTTCAACCACCAGATCTCAACTCCACAAGAATCCTGCAACACATTTCACAAAATAGAAAAATGTGTTGTTTCTCAATTTTACTGGATCTTTATTACGCCTATTGCAGTAATGTCACACACCAGAAAGACTAAAATGTAATTTTCATAATGTGTGTGTGGGTCTTTGTGAGCCCTTGGGCTGAATTCCAAACTCACAGAGAACAAAACAGCTCTGACGCGCTCAGAGTGAGTTGGACCTGACTGAAAGTCTCAAAGCGCCGTTTAGCAGACCTCACAAGAACAAAACTTATTGTTCAACAGCAGCCAAGGGTCACATTTCACACCGGGAGTGGGCGACGTTTTCCCGCACAATAATCAATATCAGTAAAAGCCAATTATGGCGTTGCATAACACCGCTATCTATACCTGTACTGTGCATACCACCTTAACCAAAAAAAAAAAGAAACAAAAACAAAACGTATACAACTCCACATGCGCTTTTGTTATCTTCTCACACTAAACTAGACTACAAGCAGCAGAAAAAATATTTTCCAAATGTTCTTTTAGCCAACAAAGAAGGTAGGAACGGTTTGGTTTCTTTGCCAAAAAAGCAGCACAGGAAAACTGCACGTTCAGACAGTTTGCCACTCATCAGCTGCTGATATTGAGTGATGCATGATTTTCAGGAAGCACGAAAGGGCTCTAAGCTCAGGTAGTGTAAGAGTAGAGTGTAAGAGTAATGTGTTGTATAAGGATGCAACAACAACAGCACTCAGATAAAGAGGTTAACATTATGAGGTTTTTATAAAAGTTTTTTCCATACCTGTAGGTGAGGGAGACAGTGAGCCGCTCTGCCCTGGTTTGGACTTGCTCCTCTTGATGCTGTGCACTTGATCCAGCACGCGCTGCTTTCCCGAGCGCAGCTTGTTGTCGGAGGGCACCGCGAGCGACGTGTCCTCCGTGTTGCCCGTGATCATCGCTGACCGCAGCGGCTCCGGAGCCATCATCTTCCCTTTCCTCGAACCGAGCGACTGAGCGAAGTTTCCAAACGAGCGAGCCCAGAGGAGGAGGAGAGCGGCTCGATTCAGCGAGACGACTGCAGCGGATCTGCCAAGTTTGTAGATTGGCTCAATGTTCCCAGAACGAGGCGGTGGACTCCACCCTTAGGACCGCGCCCCGTCGAGGTGGGACGGACAGGAGTTCACTATGCAGGTGCCGAGTGACGGGAAGAGCCGAGCAGAAATGCATGCTTCCAAACTGCTGCAGTGTGTAATATATGCGCAACTGTGGCGCAATAGAGGATTAGTACAAATAATATTTACAGTGAAGGAAGGCAAAATGTTAGTCAGCTTCTCCCTGGCGGCCCTGAGCTACTAGGATTTAGTGTTGTTACATAATAAAATGTCTGTTGTCTCCTACCTTGTCCCCTTAGAGGGAAGGGTCACTGCTAATCAATACAAAGTTGTTGTGAGTGATCACCTTTATCCTATGATCAAACATTTCTACCTTGATGGGAGTTGTTTCTTCTAGGATGACTGTTGTGAAAATTTAAGATGAATTCACAGAGAGCAAGTTGTCTTTCTGAGTTTTATTGCAATATCCAGAATACATATAAGTCCAGATCTCCCAGTTTGCTAGGCTGAAGAGATGTTGACTGAAGTTCAGTGTTGGTACTTGCATATACAGCCACATGCATCACAATCATCACATATTCATCACCCTAACAGTTAATTTTAATTAATTCACCGTATCTCTAGGGAGTTTCTCTCGGTCTCTGTTGAGAATTAAGAGTTGAAGGCCAAATCCTTATCTGCTTTTCCTCCCTGGACATTCCCTCTAAAGTTACAGTGACTGTAACTTTTAACATGGGAAGCAGAGATCATAAAGTCTTACAATGAGTGTTTGACCATTAGGCAGTGTAACATAATCTTAAGACAATAACATAAGTATATAGTGTATATGTTTCCATTTCAATGACAATGCCCCCATTCACATGGCACAAGGGGTCACTGAATGGTTTGATGAGTATGAAAATGATGTGAATCATATTCTATGGCCTTCACAGTCACCAGATCTCAACCTATTTGAACACCTATGGGAGATTTTGAACCTATGTGTTAGACAGCATTCTCCACCACCATCATCAAAAATATCTTTTGAATTAATGGTGTTCATCCCTCTAAAAGAGCTCAGAGACTTGGTAGAATCAATGTCAAGGTGTGTTAATGCTGTTCTGGTGGCCCAACACCTTACTATGACACTTTATGGCTTTTTCTTTAATTTGCCATCCGTCTGTATGTACAGCATGTTTGTGTGTGGCTTAAAGTTAACATCAGTCAACAATTAGGTATTTATTCATCAACACTGTAATACATTGTAACAGTGATCAAACATTAACATGAACAGGGTCTCTAGTCTCTAGAATATCAGGAAATAATTTTTGGGGGTAAATTGAGCCATTGACTCATCTTGCCCCAATGTCACTGGCACGTTTTACCCCACTACCTCCATTTTGACAAAACTGTTTCACACAGTGGCTCAGATCCACAGTTATGCTAAGTTTATGACCTTGTTTTATAGCTTACATTGACTTAAATTAACATGTAATAATGTCCAAAAGATATCTTTTTTAATTAAGATACAAGACTGATAACTTTAGTGACATGATGAATTCACTTGGCATGACAAAAACCATTTTTTTTGCTCTGTTTTGCTGACCACTCTCTCCATGTGCTTGAGTCGAAGATGGATTGAGTAATGTGAACTATACTTTCTTAATTTGTGATCACGTGATCACTTTTGCTTATGGTTACCTTGATAAAGGGGGTGGCTCATTTTACCCACTGGCTCTATTTACCCCGTTCTCCCCTATATACATTTTTAAAAGTTCATAAACAGTTGTAAGTGCAAATTAAAGGTAGTCTGCTTGTACTTGTTTAGGGTATTTTCACTTTATGCTACTTTTTGCCTCTACTCTGTTACATTCAGGTGTTATCCTCTTTTTACTTAATTTATTGATAGCTATTGTGTTACTTTACAGATTAAGATTTTACATACAACACATACATACAACACATATGGTCTTATAAAACATGATCCACTGTTACAGATTATACTACCCAACTGTATATAAAATATTTAAAACTATCTCCACCATGACCAACTACAACAGTAAAATGCTTGCATATTAATATAGCAGTAATAATAATAAAGTAACATAATATATATATATATCTGTATACCACTCACAGGGGGCATTTTTCTGCACTATGAGTAGGGGAGACCAGGGACAGTCGTAACATGGGATGGTTGTAACACCTTGAATTCCTCCAATCAGAAACAAGCTCCAGTGATTACACTAACTCTGCACATGCTCAGTTAGTTTGTCTTCTTGCTTACAAAACTGAATCAAAGCCACATTTGAACTCCCAGAGAAAGTTACCAGCAAAAGTGTTTTTTTGAGGTAAAAAATTAACTTTTCTATTAGATGTATTTTTTGGATACTGTCCTGAGATCAAATGTCTAGGAATCCAAACAAGTATTATTAGAATCACTGTTTTGTAAGCTAAAAATAGAAATGGCTAACATGTGTCAAACTAGCAGTCAAGCTAGTTCACATGAGGTGAAAACATGGCTGGTGATACTGGGACAGTTGTAACACCTTGTTGCAACCATCCCTGAACCAAGTTTCATTTATATTTTAAAAACCTAAAGGCCTACGTAAACTAGATAGATAGATAGATCATAAAATTACATGTTAAGTTAATGATAATCAGTTGTATGCTAATAGTCAGTGGAAACACGTTTGCTTACAGTATGCTAAATATCAGAAAGAGAAAGACAGACAGGGGAGTCCCACTTCCTTTGCTGGAGAGGGCTTCAGATGGCATAAAACAGGGCAAATCAGTCAGGACAGTGGCCAGATCATACAGCATTTGCCATTGGACCCTGTACTGAATGTTGTCCTCAAACTAATCCATTTTGATTTCATGTTTAAACTTTTCTGAGGATGTGTGTTCTACCCATTAAATAATTTTCTTGCATTATAATTTGATGGCTTCCCCTCTTTTTGTCATGTAGTGTTAAAAAAGGTATTCGTTATTTTAAAAAAAAAGAAATGAATTGTCACAATAACATGAATGTTAAATAATCTTTTTCATTCTAAGTATTTGATTGATTAATTATGTATATTTTAGACATGTTACAACCGTCCCTGGCATGTGTTACAACTGTCCCTGTACACTGGGACAGTTTAACAGTGGAGTGACTGTATTTAAATCAATTTTGCAACCTGTACATATTTCATAAAACCACTTAAATACATTGTTTCAGTAGTTGACACATTGCAGTTTACAATATGGTAAATGGACTGTTCCAGTTCCAATGTTTTAGATTTATTGGAAAAAATCGCAAAAAGTGTGACAACTGTCCCTGGTCTCCCCTACTTAACTTTTGACATTTTCTGTACATTTTGTTAATGATACTAAAGGATCTGAATACTTTTAACACCACTGTTACTTGAGTAATTTACTTCTGGCTTACTTGTACTCCACTACTATACATTTCAGAGGGAATTATAGTACTTTTACTACATTTATCTGACAGTTATTGATACTCTTCAGATTAATACTTAACATATAAAACATATCATTAGTTTATGAAATATAATGCATAGTTACACAATGTACAATACATGCCAACAGTATATAAGAAACAGTTCAAATAAACTTCACCTCAACCAGCTACAACATAAAAATGCTGAGTACCACTTTCTAATAAGGCATATAAAGGGTTTACAAGTTGTAGAATGGCTTTATTAATACTTATTAAATCATTTATCATTTAAATCACTTTATAGACAAGTTATAGGCGCTTAATTTGGGTTACAAAAATCAATGGCTGGTTTCCACAGCAGACATTTGACCTGTTACAGTATAAAGCACAGGTGTTACTAATAACATTAACAATGGCTCTGTTCTAATTATGTGTTGCAGTAAACTATGACAGTGTAACGGTGAACCAGTTTGCACAATACCAGGAACCTAAAACTGAAGCAGCTAAATGCAATTCAACCATCATTCACTTCATTATTTACACCTGTGCTTTTCCTACTGTGACATGTCAAAATGTCTTCCAAGGAAAAGGCCTATTACAAGAAATTCCACTTATCACTTTTCACCTTTGTTTTACTTTATTTCTCTTCTTTTCTGTGCTTCTTTAAATTTAGATTTTTAGCCAGGATTAAATCACTTTTTACTGCACACTTGATCTCAGGGTTAGGGTTAGTTTTATAAAAACTGTTACCCACCCTATATTTCTACTGACTTTGGCAAAATCTAAAATTACACAACAAGCAAAAGGCACATGCAGTTATATGTTTAACACAAAAGGTGTGGTGAGCTATTTCTATCCCCTTGAAATCCATTACTGACCTTCATTACTGAAACATCCACTCTACTGATTTGCTGTTTATTGATATTGAATCCATCATGCACCTCCTGACTGTTGTGATACACTCTATAAGATAGCTGCAATATGAACACAATATGTACAGCTGCTACCTTACATGATGTGAAATGTATTGATCAGATATTGTTTGGTGACAATAACAGGCAATAGAAACAATTTGCAGATTACTTAATTTTTTTGGTTTTGTCCATTTAAATGTCAGAACCTAATTTATTCACCATCTTCCTAAAAAACATGGGAATTATTTCATTTTCAAAATACTTTGACTTCACAAAAAAGATGCAACAAGTCAAACATTTGGATCAAATGAAAAGAAAGCCACATTAATGCTTTTTAAAAACAAAACAAAGCAAAAAAAACCCTACTAAACTAGATCATCAACTTCAAATTGCTCTGCATGCCTCACTCAGATTTCTCTGGATAGCCTCTGAAATAGATGAGTAACATACAGTAGGCAAATTGTTGAGGACAGAGGTGAGACAGGTCACAGCATGAGCAAGCATCAATCAACTTGAGAAAACGTCAAAGAAACAGAGGAATCTGATATGTACGAGACGGGAGAACAGAGAAGGAAAAAACAGATAATACCAACATATGCTCTCTGCATAACCGGATTGTTTTGGCTAAGTTTCTGCAGGTGACATTTTCCCACCACACCCTTCACCTCAACACTGTCAAAGTAGGCCTTATAAACGAATGTCATGTCTGTAATGTATGTGCGATTCATGTGTGTGTGTTTATGACAATGTAAGTCAATGTGGGTGCTGATATACTCAGCTCTTCTCGGTAAATCTCTAGCAGTTTTTATCTGAGAGAGAGAGAGAGAGGAACATGAGTTGTACATTTGTTTGATCTACTGACAATGTAAGTCTGTCAACACAGGTGACGTTATAGGCTAAGGACAAGATAGTATTGTTTGATTACAGTTGATAGCTGAAGACCAGAATGAAAAAATGAATCAAATGTAGTTTTAAAACCAGATTTATCCAGTTTCAAAGTGACTACCACTCTATGAGGGTTCATCCATGACTGAATAATATACTGATTGAAGGTGAGATACAGACATGAGCAACCTTTTAACTATGTTAGCTGTATTCTTGTATTGCTGCGATGTTGGCAGGCTTATGGGTAAGCACCACACCCAGCCTGAGGGTTTTTCCTGTGTGTCACTGTTCACCACTTGCTGTTCTGGCAGTGTGGCGCTGGTAAATTGAGCCTTCACAGATAGATACCACTGTGACTAATGTCTGCCAACAGAGACACCGAGACTGTGAGTGGGCAACAGTGAAAGTGGGCACTTGTAGGGGTTTTTCATAACCTTGACAAAGTTACAACAAAGACGTTTGTAATGGTGCCAGATGTCACTGTGAAGCTTTGCCACATTTTCTGAGGATGTGGGGAAATGTGAACAACAATGTGCTAGTTCTTTTTTATCTTAGGGTGTGAGGATAGAGGGTGTTGTATGTTTTACAGATTGCAAATCCCTTTGAGGCAAATTTGTGATATCTAGCTTTATAAATAAAACTGACGAGCTTTTACGATGCTTGAAACCTCAAAACCCAAGGCTATAAAGCGAGCATTATCACTACCACTTTAAAGCTTAGATATGGACCATATGGACTGTTGTACATAATGTGTACTCTTATCTCTTACACTTGGATGGTTGCCAATACATACAAAATGTGCAATAGATTACAAGTGATACTGAAAGATCCTGAAAAAAAACGTTTGAGCTTTTAGATTTACAGCCTGAAACATCCACACTATACATTGTGTAGGTACTATTTCCAGAGGATTCAAACTGAAGTGTGAGACTTGATACTGTGTTGATGTCAGGACATCTGACATAATCTGGACTGAGAAACTGATAGAAGTTTTGTTGATAGATGTCAACCTATGCCCTACAGATGAAGCTCTTTATTGTGCAGATGTATGTATGGTGTGTAGTTGTAGAGATGGCACATTTTTAGCCTATATCTATCATCAGGGTGGAGGAAGTACTCGGATCCATGACTGAAGTAAAAGTAGTAAACTCAGTGTAAAAATACTCCATTGCAAGTGAAAGTCCTGTATTCAAAATTGTACTGAAGTAAAATTACATCATCATTATCAGCAAAATGTACTTCAACTATCAAAAGTAAAAGTACTTATTATGTATTAGATTGTTATTACAGGTGCTTTAACATGTAAATAAGATTTGATGTTGTAGTTGGTCAAGATGGAACAAATTTGAGCTACTTTATAGCAGATTACAAGGCTGGATAACCTGGCAAAGTGCCAAAAGACCCAAAATTCACTGTCGCCAATTGGTTGCATATAATTCTATGAACTCCACATTTGATCAGGAATTTGCACCACTAAAGAAAAATGTAAAGTGAGACAGGTCCTGCATTATTACCTTAACTTCAGGCCCATCTGCAAAACATGGCCACAGTGTCCAAATGTAGTCTTAAGAGTTAATTTTCTTTTTCACTCTGTTCATATGGTGCTACGCCTGAATAACGTTGTGTTAACTGACTCAAACTAAATGATGAACTGAAAACCTGGGGCCAGTAGTGGTCTAGCATAGTTCTGTTGGGTTTCTGGGTTCAGAGCATATACTGAAGTGGGGGGGGGGGGGGGGGGGGGGGGGGGGGGGCACAATATAGGCCCAATGACTTATTTTTGCCCCAGGCCCCCAAACAGGTTAATCCAGTCATGCTGTTGGGTACTTTGATACTTTGATCTATAATAACAAATCATAATATTTTTAGACAATCTGTGTGCTGATTTGCAAAGTAACTAGGAAGTGTAATTGTCAAATAAATAGTGCAGTAAAAACAAAAGGTTTCCCCCTGAAATGTAGTCCAGCAGTAGTATAAAGTAGCATCACATGTTAATACTCAAGTACAAGTATCTCACAATTGTACTTCAGTACAGTACTGGAATAAATATACTTGTAGTTACTTTCCACTACTGCCTATTATGTGTCATCACCTAACGTTTCCCATCAGTAACTTTTTCTGCACAAAGACTTGAATGGTCTGGCTTCCTTTCATATTGGGAAACCAACCGGCAGACAACATAAATAATTTATTGTAGCACAGAAATCTGTGTATGTTTTCTTGACCCTTGTATATCTGACATATCCAGTTCTTGTATTCAACTTCCCACAAAATTGTAACATTACTAGCGTTGTTTAATTTTGTGAGTACACGCTCGTGCAAACACACAGGACAGACAGGAGTGTTGTGTAAACGGTAATGAGGTTATGTAACTAAAGGGAAGATACAGTACATGTGTATGTATGTGATATGTGAAAGGCTGGTTCGGTGAGGGTATGGAGAGAAGGTAAAGCTTCTACATGACTGTAAACTGATCTGTCCACTCTTGACAACTTGGTAGTGAGTAAAACTGAGCTGATAGCACCACCTGCTGTAGCAGGCCAGCATAAGAACTTTGCCAAAATAAACATAACTTAGCAAAGTTAAAATTCATATTATGAAAAACTTGATTAAATAACAGGAAAATAAGACTAAGCATTAGATGACAACTTTCTTTGATGTCAGTTTGATAATAGATGCTACGATGCAGTTTGCTTGGTACTTTAAAATATTGAGGTTTGACACCCAGCACTAACTGGGACAACGTAAGGAATTTCAGTTTCAAATGTATAAAGACGAATGACTTTCCCCTCAAGCAGCTGTCTGAGTGTAACTATCAAAACTCTTAAGGCTGAACAATTCTGCAAACACCATGTGATTTTATTGGTACAGCATAAAGGCACAGATTTAATTCACTGAGCAGACTTGACCAAAGGAGTGATGAGGCACAGCCAACACACACAAAAACGATACAAATTTTGGCTGACCACACAGTGAATATGGTTATTTAAAAGTGAACCTGTTGGCTCTCACTTTCACGATACAAAGTCAAAAAGACAACTCATTGTCACCTCCCACATGGTTAACGATAATCCTGCCACGAGATGAGGACATGATAGAGTCAAATAACATTTACTATTAAAAAAAAAAAATGCTGGTAGTTATGCGTACCAGAATCAAAAACATTACATAGAATGAAAAGAAAAAAAAGCAAGTGTCAGCTGGATAATCTGTTAGTGTTAACAGGCAAAACTCTACCCCAGTGCACTGTGGGTGACCTTAGTGTGGTATGTACCATGTTCTGCATACATCAAAAAAATAAGAGACAACTAAAACACCCATCATTTATGATGTTTAGAGTAACACTTCTAGCTGTGCTGGTAAAATACAAAAAAAGATCATTCATCTTTACAAAAAATGAGTATATTTATCTTGTTTTGGCTTATAAACAGTACCATTAAAAGTGTAGTGTACACATCCTATACATCAGTGCTCCTCAGGTCAAGGCTTTATGAACCAAAGCACATTCTTATCCCAACTCACGTGGAGGTAGAAATACTGCAGCAAGCCCACACAGTCATCGTAAGAACAGTATTGTGTCTATGAACAGTGAAGATTGTTCTTGCATTCAAAATGCTGCTGACACCCAAGTGTGAACTGAACTATTGTTGTTTCCAAAGACAAACTAGCCAAAACTTAACACTTCCTTGAGATTTGATCTTTCCCTCTACACCGTGTACCTCCAAACACAAAATACTCCTAAAGTGATTTGCTCTCTTTACACTTTAACACAGTGTTTCATTCAAATATAAATACAACTTTGTCGTCTTTACATGTAGTGCATTATACTCTGGGAAGAGACACACTCATACTTTCCGCCGTATGTTCTTTAGATCTTTGATTAAACCGACTGAAGATCATGAATCCACACCAAGCAGTGATAGAGGAAACACCATTATAGGCTCATTCAATTCCTACCTTACAGTGATACTACAAACTGTAAAAGAAATAGTCATTGTGGCACTTACATTAACACTGATTAAATGCTTTGTTTGCCAAAGTATATTCAAACTCGTCTCACATCAGTCACACCTATGACGTAAATGTATACATTTGAAGTTCCTGGGAAATCATGATCTCCATTTCTAGTGCATGGAAGCTACATTCCCACTGTATATTATTTATACAAGGGAAGAATATCACATATTACACTTGATTAAATGTAGTGTTGCTCTTTTTCTGGTTCCTTTTGTTATATTTTCATAAGTGAATTAAATGTCTAATCAAAAAGAAAAGCATAAAACATAGTGAACAGTGATATTTTGAATTTCTGTGACTGAATAACTACACAGACAACATAACACTAAGTGATAATTTACACCAAGAATAATACCACGTTTTGGTCAACACCCATTCAAAATTAATTTAGTGTTAAAGTCATGGGATGCTGCGGAGAGATGTGTGCATAGTTTGCAGTAATGGAGAAGCATACACATTAAACACATCACAGGTGTGACTACAGTGTGACTGTTGGTCTGTTAAAACAAGTGTGTTTTTTGAGTAGAGGATTGGGAATCTGTGTGTTTGAGCTGGAAATAGGGTTTATGCTGTATGTATCAAAAAGTCTGTGGAGAGTCTCTGCATGCACGCAATGTGCTAGTCGTTAACTAGTCGATAAACGTGGTACTGTGCTCCGTGTTCACTGGTGGACACTTCAAACACAAAGGCGATGCACAGCAGAGTCTCCTGAGTTTCTCTGTTGGACACCACCTGGCAAGTGACAGAGAAAATATTGGCGAGGGTCAGGATTGAATAATAGCAGACTCCAGGGGAGGGGAAAGTGGGAAACCAGTTGAAAATGTGTACATCATCTTTGCTAATGGGAAAGCAATGTTTACAAAATCATCAGATTATCAGCAATTAGATTTTTTGTGAAAGCTCAGAAGTTAAAATGCAGTTTTACACATCACTTGTGGAAAGTGTGCTAGTGTACTAACTGTCGTCATCATACACTACAGAAAATAGTTAAGACTGCTTCTAAAATGACTGGACACTCCCTCCTTTTGACCTCTTCAACTTATAAAGTTTGACTTGACCAAAAGTCCCTGAATGTCATCAGGGTGGATTGTCACCCAGCACTTCCCCTCTTTCAGGGAAGAGAGGATATACCTCCCCCTGTGGGAGGACGTATAGAAAAATCTATTTTAAATCTGAGTGGTTCAAAAGAAGCACATTCCCTGAAGCCATCTGACTCCTAAAATGGTTAACCTTTTAGCTTGTTGTTTTCTTTGTGGTATTTTGCATTTAACCTGCATCTAATATGTTTAGGTTATTTAACTCTTGGATTGTAAACCTCTGGCACTCTACGATATGTTTTGTTTTTAGCTTATCTTTTATATTAATCTTATTTTGTGTATTTTAAGTATTTAGTATATTGTGTGTTTAATGGTAATGGCCTGTCCTGCACTATGATCTTATCAAGGCAAGTTCCTGACATTTGTTGTAATAACAATTAAAACTACTCAACACAGACACACTTACCTGTAGGATGGTGAAGTTCTCCAGTACACTGTTCATCATGTATTTCTCTGGCAGGTGTTTGAGTTTGTGGATGAAGTTGATCATATATTCACACATGGGTGAACGATGGATACGGAACACATACTTTCCTCCCTCCATATGTGCATATTCTGTCTGGATGGGGGAGAAATCCGCAAAAACGCATCACAATTAAAAACACATGTCGGTCTGTCATGAAACACAATCATTTGCATCAAAATACTGGGTTGATTTTCTTACCTCGACCTTCTCCACCACCTGTTTGCCAAAGGAGCAGACCTTTGTTGAGACGCTGATGGTGATGTTTTCTGTTCCACTGTACTGGCTGCTCACACCATAGAACGCACCGGAGCCCTCCTCAGCGTCACTGCTCAGATCCGCCTGGAAGAAGCACAAGAAAGGTAAACAACCACTGAGGACAGATATCCTTAGTACGAGTACCTCATCAAGTGAATGGGAAGGTGCTGTACCTGCATAGACTGTGTTTGTGAGGGTTTCCCACTGTAACTCGTCATATAAACTTAACATCATCAATTCCCATAAAAAGTTACTGTAGCAAAAACAGAAATAGCAATCCAATGTGCATTTTTTGCATATCAAAACTGTTTGAGTGTCTGCCAAGGAAGAAGTCAAGTTCTTGCGTAAACCCCTGCTCCAGCATTACACTGGCTTTGCTTCCCCCATGTGGATTAAAAGGGTATAACCTCACCAGTCTGAGAAATTATACTTGATGTGAAAACAGTTATGTACTGTAAACATACGTCACGAAATCTAATGATTTTGGTACATTTTGTAGGATCAAAGTTCCCTAATGATCCCCTGATTTCTCATGATCATTTGTTAAATTCAAAAACTTCCTTCACTGAAACATGCCTCTTACAATTCCAGGTCATTAAAAAGAACAAAACAAAACAAAAAAACTTATCAATGGGAACTCTAGTTTTATGTACTGACCCAGAACTTGACAAGGAAGAATGCGTTGTGCGGTCCTTTTTCGTACAGCTCCTTCAGGCCTCCTTTCTTTTCAGAGAATTTGTCATAAATCTGTCTCACATCTATCGACTCCAACACAGGATCACTGTAGCCCGGGTTTGATGGGCCAATGTGCACGAAAAGGTGTTTATACTGCAGGGGAGGAGAAACATAAGGAAGAGGGAGAGAAAAGAAACAGACTTGGTTTTGGCAAGATTTTAAGATTTTACATTGTTGACTCTTCTTTAAAAAAAAAAAAAAAAAAATTTAAAAAAATGTCTGGATGTCTGTACCGTCTCTCTGTCTCTCTGAGTCTCCAAGAAAGCAGAGTACTCCAGTAGCCGTAGTTTTGCTGAGGCGATGGTTCTGTCTTGCCACACGGGAGCTGCTATAGCTGCAGGGCGATGGGGAGACAGGGGCTCATAACCTGCCAAACATTTAAACAAGGACAACACAATTAACTTCACAGCAATCACATTAATTACTAAAGTTGCCGCGTTTGTGTTCACACTTACTGATGGGTGTGGGGACAGGGGCTGGTAGTGTAGTGTATGGAGGCTGTGCAAAGGGCTTGATGCTGTAAATAAAAAAAAAAATAACAGCAGGAACCTAAAATGAGCAATTGTACCAATTTAAGCATATAACCATCTTCAAATTTATTTTTCAAACAACACCATCTAATCTGGCGGTGATGCTTACTCCTGAGAATGTCCAGGCTGTCCTGGCACAGGGCCGGGCCAAAACTAAACGAAAAGAAGGGGAAAAAAAGAGCAGATATTATTACTCAGACTTTGATCCACAAGGTAGAAAAGAACAGATGTGTGTGCGTCTGTCTGTGAATGTCTCACCCTGACTGGTGGAGGGAAGGGAGTCTGGGGTTTCATTACACTAGCAGACACGATCTGAGCTGATGAGAGGTTGGCTACTGTCTGCAGTGCTTTGTCTTTGGAAACCTGGTCCTGAATGAGATATACAAAATAATGTACAATGATGACGCTCCGTCTTGCAAAAATCCAGTAAGAATTTAGGTTAACATTCCAGAGTCAGCCAACCTTCATGGCCAGTTTAGACAGCAAGCCAGCCAACATATAATACTTCAGCATGATGCAATAACTATGAGGGAAGACAGGACAGAGTGCAAAGCAGATACAGGGGGATGCTAAAGCAGTAGTAGGCGCACCAGGCTAGCAGGCTAGGAGAGGCAACTGGAGCCATCACCAGTATTTCACTAAAGCCACTAAAAACAAAAGAGTAATGAGCAGGATTTTTGAGTCTGGCAGTAGCTCTGCGTTGTGGACTAGCAGTAATGTGATGCCAACCGCTAAGCACAAAGCCTGAAGCAGAAAACTGTAGTTGTATAACCAAAACTTACCAAGTTCATGGCCTATGGCAAAGAAAACACGTTATTAATTATCTTCACATACACACATTAAAATAAAAAGCAGGTCACAGAATCACTGTTAGGCAATAAGAAAAAAAAACACCTCCAGCTACGTGTAATTCCTGGAAGTGACTTCATCCAGAAGCCACCTTGTCCAACACACTCACGCTAAGCTCAAAAACATTAATACTACATTGACAGGACAAGCTATGTTCTTTTTTATCTATGCCATCTTAAAGCTGTGTTCTGACATTTAAATCTGGAAATATATGGGCTTGGAAACCTGAAAAAGTTACCCTCTCCAACTGTGTATTAGAGAGCAGCAAGTTAAATGCCTTCGGTTCACAATGATGTCACAAAGTACGTCTATTACAGGGCAGGGTAAAACCACAAGAAAAGCGCTTACACAGGAAAGATATAAAGAACTGAGGGAAGTGTCCAAGAGCGAAAACGTGGAGATGAGAAATGTATTAAAGGAGAAAACTGAAATTCTTCATTCTTCATCAAAGATGAGGGGCACATTTTTATAAAAACTCCTTGTGTGTTTTGTGTGTATGCATGCGTTCATGTGCAGTGCTACAGCCGTGCACATGCTTAGGTCAACCAAGCCAGCTACTGAATCTCATGCAACCATCAGTCCAATCCCACAAGCCTCTTGAACTCTGTAAAAATGATCTGTACTGCCATGCACAAAGTAATAAAAAAAAAAAAAAAAAAACATACTCTTTCCCACAAATTATGACACACAAACGCACTCAAAACACCTGGCTTTTACACAATGAGCAATGCCACATGTGGACAAAAAGCAAATGAGTCAGACAACCTTAAAAGCATTAAAGCACCCGGATAAAATGTTTGAAAATATGAGTTTGCAAAGCCTTAACTTGCCACACCCCGCTCCCACAGCCATTAACTAACACTACTTTAGTGCCCTATTCACACTTTTACTATCATGTACGTAACTCTTTGTAAACTGGATTTATACTCCTTCATCGAGATGTTCCAGCAGTCCTACCATAGATGCCAATGGCACAGGAATCATGGCATCATCAGATCACTAAATGTATTTGTCATCAGGCCACACGGTGAATTAACTGTTAATCATTTCCATCTTCCTGCATTCAGTTGACTGCAACAAGAAGGTTCGCACTGAGTCCTTTGTTAACTTGTTCCATGCCATCTTGGCAGTGATGATGTAGGAGAAAACAACTAGTCAACTAGTCTAAGTTCACCAATTATACTTTTTAACCTTTTACTGAAACACAAATGAGCTGATAGGCAATGACAGACCCCCAACATGCAGTAACTTTTTCGAGGAGGTGCACGTCGCTCGTAGCAGAACCACTAATGTAAGTAGTATTTAGCCTCCGCTTGTAGTAACCTTTAATTCCTGTAAGCTCTGACAAAGACTATCAGTAAGTCAGTCTACGGTGATTCAGTGGGTTAAGTTGCATTCGGGCCACGTGCAGAGCGAAGCAGTTAGCATGGCAGAGTCAGTGAGCGTGTGTACCTTGAGCTTAGACTGAATCTCACGAGACTTTCTCTTGGCCAAGACTTGCAGGTGACTAGAGACCTGAGAAAAGACAGGATGACGGAAAGAGGATGGTAGGAAAAAGGAAAGGAAAAGAAAAGAAGAAGGGGATGTGACTACAGAGGGAAGAGGGATGTTAGTTCAGCGGTCACCCACCTTGATGCTCGCCTGATATTCTCGTACCCTCTTACGTGCCAGAACCTGAATGTGACTAGACACCTATGAAACCAGGGTTAATGTTATGAAAAAAAACACATATTCACAGGATGATTTTTTGCCATTTTAAATAGCCGTTGTCCATTAATAATTACATTAACATGGTGATTGGGTACAAAACATCAAAATAAAACAGTTAGCTGCACCTAGCAAAATCTCATAAATCATAAAAACATATGTAAATCATCCTTAATAACTATCTGTACATACCTGTTTGCGTGTGCGTGTCTTTCCTGTTCGTAGCTTGATATAGCGAGCTATCAGCTCATTTCGACCTAGAATTGAGAAAAGTAAATAGATTGAATGAAAAAGGGGAGCACTAAAAAAAACACAGAAACACTGATTTTCTGGCATCAACACTTTGGTGATATCATAAAACTTTTATGTAGGAGAAAATAGGGAATTGATGGAGCTGGCGTAACCTGTCAGGAATGGTGCTCCATTTTGTTTTTTCTGCTTCACACAATCTAGTGAACCAATATGCACTGTAAACAAGGGTTCAACATTTTATTTTAAGATCACCGACACCAAAAAAAAAGCTCAGATTATATTTGATTGATACTTGGAGCTCTTCATAGACAACCCCTCAAACATTGCTCTACCACTTATGCGGTCAGAGTGAGATTTATTGTCCTGCAGAGACTAACTTCAGAGTTTGGCCTTTGATTACCGCTCAGTATCCACCTTATTTCTAGAAGCCAATTGTTCCCCTTTTTTCCTGGCAAAACGACTCTTAAGACAAAGTATGAAATAAAAATGGTACAGTCACAAAGTAGACCTGCATGTTTTCAATCACACCACTGGCGAAACCTACATCATTTGTTCACTGGCAAAAACAAGAGCCAAAAAAAAAGGCAAAGATTACCGAAGTGAGCGGTAATAAATTCACATTGAGCCAAACTTAAGCAGATTAAAGTTGTAAGATACAAACCAAAAGAGAAAATGTGTAGTTTGCAGTGTGGAAAGTAAAGCTGAGATCAAGCACTGATTAAGTACAATCATACCAAAACTACTCCATGTTTTTTCAGCCTGCGTGTCACTGAGAATATCAACTGGCCATATGTAGGTTTTGGTTGTACTAATTTCACTGGTCAAGCTCTGGTAAGAAGCCAAAAGATGAAGATGATGTGTATACTTTTCCATCCCCTGAATGGATTTAACATGAATATGAAAGTTTAATGAGACAGCCTTCAATTTCTGTGGCTGTATAATATTCTTATTATAGACATCCTGTGTTAATTTTGAGTCAGATTTGGCCTTGCTTGCTGGCAGAGCTCTACAGTAGACGGAGAAACAGTGGAATGGAGCGAGTAGAGGTCATCATATGGTTAACAGACTTCCAAATTGTGGTCACTACAGACTGCCTGGTCAGCTATTTCTTTCTCTGCCTCCCCCCTACTCCCACCCACACCTGATGAACTGCTAATCGTCACTGGTGAGCAGCTCGCTATTCACTCAGCGGCAGATGTCAGAATTAGCAAGAGGCTAAAGAGAGGTTAAAGGTGATTAAATGAAGCCTTACACACTAATTCCACGACTGTAAACATTTATATCACACACACAGACACACAGACACACACACACACCATCATCAACATCACCATCCTTCTTTCTGGGAAGTGGTCCGATGCTTAAGGGACTTAGGTCACATCAGGCTGAGTCACATCAGTTCTGAGGACTTACCAGAACACAGAATTTCCCAAAATCAACAGAAGGGGCTGACTCAGACACAGCAGTCTGCTCCAATTCCCAAAACAGTACACACACACTTTTCCTGCAGTCTACCACTGTTCCACATGAAGGCCAAACTTTTTATTTTTCATCAGAAGAAAGTCATGTCCTACTTGCTGAGTGTAATTTACACCTTAATGTGAGCAGAGTGGGCACAGTGGAAGATGAGTTAGGACATGGAGTAGTGCATTATAAGATGAAGTTCCAGCGCTTGTTCAAAAATCATGTGATTTCACACGTAAACGTGTTTCTCCATTTCTCCCCTCATCTGCCAAATAAATCAAGCGTTTACTCATTTGCTCCGTTGTTGAAATTTAATACTGGATTTATTTTTTTTTTTCTTTTTTAAGACAAGAGATAAAGAGAGACTGACAGTACACAAACTAGAGAAGCCATAAAACAAAACTAAACAAACTTGACCTTAACTTTATTTGGTCATTCTCTCATTGGGTTTACAAAATTAAAATAGCAGGAAAGACCTGCTGAAATTTTATTGGCCAGAGTAACACGATTGGCAGGGCTTCTTACAAATATCAATGTCTGATAAGCGTTCATTAACAACAATAAACTGGAGCTCATTTGTTGCAGTAGGCTACATGTGTTTCTTGTATTTACAAACATTACTAAAACATCATTATTAAAACTAGCCTCTGTTTTATATGTGTCAACCTGTGAGTGCAAGAGCAAGTGGTCTGTCTGCTGATCATCCTAATTTGGGAGTACATGCTTGACACCTTAATCCAGGGTGACATCATGCTAGTAACATATGACTGAGAGCAAAAGGAAGCACAGAGACTGGGGCTCAGTTTCCACTGGCTTAGTTTAGCAGGAAGAGGTGCAGCAGAGTTCACATGCACTCAAGTAAAACTGACAATTACATACAAGACTAAGTATAGTCTGGGAATTTGTATATTGTAAAAACCTTTAATAGTTTAGATGTTGTCCTTTCCTGGTTTTAAGAGCTGCACTAAGTAATATAAGTTTTTGAACATGACTGTTGTAGCTAAGTTGAATAAGCAGTAAACCGTTCTAGCTGCTTGACTGTGATATCCATATGTATCCACAAGAGCCACAAACATGAACTGTAATCCATGAATGCTCTGCTAATTTATGAGTTGACTTTATGTGTGAAAAGGGCTTCAATTAATTAATCTGTTCCAGTCGCACTGGCAATCTGCCAATATAGACTTTGTAGCATTTCTGTTCTATTTTCTACGCAGCTGAAATGTGAAATAAAAAAAATACTATGGAAGTCCGTAATCTCCTTGATAAACCTTGATTTCTTGGTGGATTTTATGATGGGATTAACTAAATAAAATATGATTATAGCGCAAGATATGATATCAAACCCGAAAATGAATGAATGAAAATAATGAATATTAGCTGTCTACTTGTACCCTGCACAATGACAATAAAGTTGAATCCAATCTAATCATCAAAATAGATGATAAAAACTGTGGAAGCACAATAGCTCATCAGCCATATTGCATTTTTTTAAAAGAAGGCTACGGATACAATGGGATGAGGTCCAGAAGACAAAGCTTTTTGAAGCGTCTATATAAAAAAAAAAAGAGAGAGAAAGCTAATGACTCTCTATGTGAAGAAGCCACAAACATTTGAATTAAAATTAAGCAATTCTACAGTGTGGCACGCCCTCCTAGCGCAATGGTTAGTGAGCATGCCACATAACCGCAATGTCCCTGGTTCGATTCCAGCCAGGGGCTTTTGTTACATGTCATCTTTCTTCCCTTGTTTCCTGTGAGTCATTTCACTGTCAACTGTACAATAAAGGCCAAAAAGCCCCCCCCCCCCAAAAAAAATGATGTAGAAACGTGGACAAGGGGTCCTGCAGACTGGTCTGAAAATGAGAAACTAATGTGTCTATTAGAGTATTATGTGTCACTGTAGCTTTTCAATGTGTGAATGTATGTAACAGTGGGACTATCCCTGTTTATTGAGAAGGAAGTGGGGGTGGTCAACACAGGGAGCCCACACTTCCACAAAAGGAGAAAATGCTGCAATGCTGAAACAAACTTTCCCTTTCTGTCGCATGGGATCACATATCCCGTTTCCCTCACAACACACACACACACACATACACACACACACACACACGACACAGGCTGCTACAGACAAGAACGTCATCCCTCAGCCAAAAAAAAATTGCTGGGAATGTTGGGTGCTGGCCAAAGCCTTCAATAAGGTAGGAAGAACTGGTCAAAATACATCAAACATCTACTCGCAGGCAGCAGACCCAAATAAAAACAAACAAAAGTCATATTGCATGTGTGTGCGCACTACAACGCTGGTATGCAGTCCTGTAGACAACTATGAACTAGTCTTTAAGCAACTAGTGCCCCAAGGGAATGAACAGCCATGCTACTTCTTCATAATATTAATCCTAACCTGACCTGAAACGTCATCCTGCTCTCTCCTTTGACCCTGGCAGTGCCGACTGCCAAAATACCTACAATCAGATCACCTGGGCACAAACTAAGAGGTCTTTACAAGAAGGATCAATAACCCACTGGGTTCCAAAGTGCAGGTAGCGGATCACTACGGGCCTTTGCAGCAAATCCTCGAAGACCCAAACTATATAAGGAATATTAACTTTTAAATTATTCTGTTACAGTTGAGGAAATCAGAGTGATTTTGGCCCTGATACTTATTGGTTATGTTTACTAATTGATGTCACTGTACAGTTTGTTGTCAGGGACTCCACTAGACACATAAGCCTTATACAGATTTAAACAAGTCCCATGAGAGCCAGTGATCTAAACCAATTTTTTAGCAGTTAAATGTAAAGCGAAAATTAAAGATGGTAACATTAAATCCCCATTTCAATTGATTATTGCATTGCACAGCTACATCTCAGTTTAAAATTAAATGTACTTAAATGTAAACAATGTTTTATTTACAGTAGTAAGTGTTTTAACATTTGATAACATTGAATTCATTTGAATTCATTTAACTAAAACTAATGCAATAGGCCTTTTTCACAGAGGACATTTTGACATGTCACAGTGGGAAAAGCATAGGTGTAAAATAAAGTTAATCATGGCTCACTTCCGTTTGGCTGCTCCAGTTTCCAGGTATTGTCCATGATGGCTCACTGTCATGGTTTAGGCCTTGACCGCACGTATAGGGCAATTTTTCTAAACGGATATTTTCTGTAAATTCTCCACTCGACCTTCGTTTTACAAAATATCTCCGTACACATGAGAACAAATGCTCAAAAAAGTACGCTGGGCCAGTAGGTGGCGATAAAGTTTACATTAACCATACGTCAAATACCAGCAAGCATGCGTAGTGAGCTAATTTTCCTTTGGCGGTAGTGACGTAAAAACAAAAACAATAGTAGCTAATTATTAACGTACTTATAGTTATTTGACATCTGTTTCTTCACCTGTAACACGTTTCTGGCACATGGCCCAAGGAAAACAAACGGTATATATCCGCAATTATTGTTGTTGTTTCAGGCACATGCTCGTAAAGCAACAATGGGCACGTGCAACGTGAGGTGTGACATCATCGTTTCCCATATGACATGTCCTCACGCATACACAGAAACTGGAGTTTTTAAAAATCTGTACTTTAGAAGGCATTTAAAAAAAAAAAATCTCTTTTAGTGACCTAAAACGCCATATGTGTGTGGATGAGAGGCCAAAACGTAGAGGAAAATGTTCGTTTTGCAAAATATCTGTATTAGGTGTGGACAATGCATTACTGGGGAACTTGAATAGAACACAGTCGTCGTTAATGTTATTAGTAACACCTGTGCTTTTACTACAAGTAAAAGTTTTACTGCCAAGTAAAAATGTCTGTTGTGAATAAGGCCTATGGCTAATATAAATTCTAACACATTTCAAGGTGAGCCACACATCAATTAACAAAAACTATTTGCAGTACAATTTGTGAAAACCTTGCTACTATTAATCAAAAAGACCCTTTTCAATTTAAATATAGTGACGAATTGTCTTAAAATTCTGTCACTGAAAGAAACTTTGGTTAAAACCCTTTACAAGAAAAGTAGAGTGATATTTTCTCTTTACATTCTGTCATTTTTAGGGGTGTAACGGAACGTCAATTACTTGTGGTTCCTAGATTCTCGGAAAGTAGAATGGGAGGCAGAGCCTTCAACTATCAGGTTCCTCTCCTGTGGAACCATCTTCTAGTTTGGGTCTGGGAGGCAGATTCCCTCTCTCTACCTTTAAGAGTAGGCTAAATCTTTCCTTTTTGATAACAGTTAGGGCCAGCCCAGGCTTGCCTTGGACCAGCCCCTAGTTATGCTGCGATAGGCCTAGACTGCGGGGGAACTTGCCATGATGCACTGAGCTCATCTCTCCTCCTTTCCTTCTCCATCTACGCATTCATGCCCCATTAATGCGTGTTACTAACTTGGCATCTTCCCCGGAGTTTTGTGTTTTCTCGTCTTGCAGGTGACCTCTGGTTGTAGACTGCCTGCTGCCTGTGGCTGTGGACCTCCTGCTCTCCCCTTGGTCTAGCTTGACGCCAACTGCTGCCACTATTATTATTAGTCATATTTCTATTAGTATTATTGTTTTTATTGTTGTTGCTGTGCTTCTCTGTGTCTCTCTCTCTCCCTCCCTCTTTCTCTCTCAATCCAACTGGTCAAGACAGATGGCCGTCCACCTAGAGCCCGGTGTTACAAATCAATTGGTTTTCCTGTTAACTGATTACCTTTGTTTGTAAACGTTGGGTGTTTCTCATGGCGACACAGAGAGGAAACGTAGCTGACCTTGCAAATCCCTGATTATGATTTATATCACTCATAATTTCGTAGACTAGACTATATTTATGATTAATTTAGCTTATTGGTGGTTTATGGAGTTTAGTGAAACTGTGGGATCAGAAATATTCTTAACCATACTTTGATGCATTTTCTTCAAAATAAAAACTCCCCACCTGGGTTTCGATACTAGGTGTTAAATCTAAAGGAAAACTTACGGAGCAGCGTACTTACACCGCTAAACTACGCAGCTTTGAGGACTTCTCATATACTAATACATAGCCTATTTTGAAGCAAAAACAACTGTATGTTATCTTTCAGGTTTAAAATGTCTCTGCTAGAGTAACTTGTGACCACTGTTATTGAAATGATAGCCATACAAGCTCCATACAAGTTTGTTGCCCCTCTTAAGTTAAACATTTTCCGAAGATCAGTGGTTATTTCTGATCCCACAGTTTCACTAAACCATCAATAAGCTAAATTAATCATAAATATAGTCAAGTCAATTAAATTATGAGTGATATAAATCATAATCAGGCATTCGCAAGGTCAGCTATGTTTCCTCTTTGTGATTGGAACATCTACTGTCACCATGAGAAATGCCCGTTTACAAACAAAGGTAACAAGTTAACAGGAAAACCAGTTGATTTGTAACACCGGTTCTGCTCGAGGTTTCTTCCTGTTAAAAGTGGAGTTCTTAATTGCTGCTGTCGCAAAGTTTTTACCCATGAGGGAATTTACGGTCTAGATCTGCTCTATGTGAAAAGTGTCCTGTCATGATTTGGCTCTATGTAAATAAAAATTGACTTGACTTTGTCCCAAACGGTCAAGGTATGGATGTCATGGTTTGGTGCATGCAGACATATGAGGAATACGCTTGCTGACTAAAACAATTACTGTCAAAATAGTTTAATAATCCACTTACTCCGACGTGAGGAACAATAATTCTAGAGCTCGAGTTCCACCCGGAACGTTTTGTTGGCACACCACTTAGCTGTAGCATGCTAATGGAGGTATGCTAGCGGGCTTAGCCAAGGTAGCCTGGTTATCCTGATTACCCTGTAGTGTCACTGCTGTCAGATTGACAAACAAGAGACCCAGACCAAGGGCAACACTATTATTAAAATATGCTCTGTAGTAAAACAATATCATGACTCCCCGTCCCCCTCCGCTCTCTGTGACGGTCAGCTTTTCACTCCGTCTTTGAGTGAAGCCATTCAGAACAACGATAAAAATATTTGATTTCTGACGTGGTCAGACAGCACGTCGTAAAAAACAGTTCTGAGAGAAAAATGTGGTTAAAAAGGAATAGGGAAAAAGTAAAAGTAGTGGTTTGGTCCCTCTGACTGATATATTATTATATATGACATCATTAGATTATTAATACTGAAGCATCAGTGTGTAAGCAGCACGTTACTGTTGTAGCCGTTAGAGGTGGAGCTAGTTTGAACTACTTTATATACAGTTAGACCACAAATCAACATAAAACAGCTGTCAGCAGGTGTCCTGACTCCTTGCAAGAAACTTTTTCCACTGCAGCACAACTAGACTGTTTCAGTAATAGTTGTTTACATTTTTCAAAATAGAGGACCAAATTAATATTTTCTACCTTTTTTTTCCTGCTTTGCCGAAATCATACCGAACCGTGACCCCAAATCAAGGTACATACCGAACCATAAATTTTGTGTTCCGTTACACCCCTAGTCATTTTACATGTAAAGAATCTCAGCAGGCCTTAAACACAGACATGTAGACTTAAGGTTTGGCTTTTGAATTACATACAGAAGAAAAAGACTTGAGAAAGGAAGAGATGATGGAATGGCTGGATGAAAGACAGTGTGTTCAGACAGAAATGTGCTGTTCCTCACCATACATCTTTCCCTCGTCTGAAAGTATGATCTTCCTCCTGCCGCAGGGAGGGTAGATGGCAAGAGCTTCCTGAAAGCTCTGCTCAATGTCTGGACTCCACACTCCCTCGGGGTCGCCATCCAATCCGCGGTCTGCCCCGTCAGCCAGTCCATCTCCATCGTCACCCTCCTCCTGAGCCCCGTCAGGGCTACCACGGCAACTCCACTCCGACGCAATGATGACGGCTCCGGCCACAACCCACCTTCAACACAAGGACATTTCCATTAATTTTGTGGTGCTGTAGAACTTTATAGAGTATGAGAGAGAGACAGACTGGGGAGCAAGAGATGAGAAATGCACTTGGATTTAAAACAATTTGAAAAATGAAATATTTTTGAGTGTTTATTACTACTTGTAAGCAAAAAATTATTGATATTCATCAAGGTAAATTCCATTATGCAGCATCAACAAAACTAGAATCAATGCATGTGGCAATACTGAACTCAGGTTTCAAGATGGGTTTTCTTCCACATTAAAAAAGCATTAGACCAAAATATCTACCACAAAGTGCGAGCACAGAGCAGTATTTGTTTTCATAGCTGATGAATTCAAGAGGAATCGCAATCAGCAAAATGTAAAGAAATTAATGCAGCCGTCTCCGGTATGTTTTGAAAACACAGAGCAGTTTTAATTAATCTATTAAAAGTAATATACAAACCCTTAAGTGTGTAGTCTTTGTACAGTCATCTAATAACAAACAAAAGACATTTTTGTGGTTATAGAGAATTTGCTGTATCCTCAAATCAGCAACAGATGGAATTCACCAGCATACGCCACTACCCACAATGCCAGCCTAGAAATATAGTTTGCTTCTTAAATTTGTTAGTAAGTAAAAAATATGAAAACTCTACATCTGATTCCTGAGAAAAAAAAAACTTTCTTTAATGACTGAATATAAAATTTGTTTTAGTCATTTTTTCCAAGTAAAAATGCCAAACATTAGCTGGTTCTTGCCTCTGCAATGTGAGGATTGGATGCTTCTCTTTGTCATACATTACAGGGTTCAACGTTAATGTTTTTTTTTGCCCGACCGGGCAAGTGGGTCAGAAATCTACTAATTTTTACTTGTCCCTATACAAATTATTTTATTTATAAGTGGTTATCAAATAACAGAGACCTAAGTTTATTGTCAAGTTTCATCTTTATTTAAGTAAATGAAGCAGAACAAGGACACAGAGTGTCTTTGATGCGAAGCAACAAACATTCTTGCATATTGAAAATGGTATGACCCATCCCCTATATTTCACTGAACACTAACTTCTTTTGATCAGCCCACTTTCTTTCAAATAATGGAATAGACTCCGTAAACTGATGGCAAATACATTTTTAGACTAATTTCTTCCACTCTAGGCTTCCTGATTTCCCTCTTTAATGTTTCTCGTTATCAAAAGTAGTTATGGCAGTGAAAAAAAACATACTCCACTGATTCCTCTATTTGAATGCTCACATAGTCCTGAGGGATGTTTGTTTCACACATCACACTACTAGCCTACTCAATTCTTGATTGGCCAATGGCGTGTGCCAATATTCTCTGATGCGTGCTAGAGGAGGCGGTTATGCTGTGTGCCAGAGAATAAGAACATAATTATTGATGCAAGGATGACTGAAAAAAATAGCAAACTTTTTTTTAAATTCACTTGCCTGACAGGGCAAGTGAATTTACAAGCCCAACGTAGCATTTTACTTGCCTCGGGCAATTGGGCAAACCTTATTGTTGAACCATGTACTATAGCAAACTTGAATATCTTTTGGTTTTGGACTGCCAGTTGCACAGAAGAAGAAATATGAAGACGTCACCTTGGACTGTGGGAAATTACAATGAACATTTTCACAATTTTCTGACATTTCATAGACAACACAATTAATTGAGAAAATAACTGTTAGTTGTAGCCCTAGAACAACGTTTTGTTTACAATGGGAAGTGGCTTTACAAGCTGTAGATCACCTTGCAAATCTAACTCCCTGATGAAACAGTTGAATGACAAGGTTGATGTATCATAATTTCAAATAATACACTTTTTAAAAATTTTTTTCATTGCCATTATGTTGATCACAGCTTTAGAAGGAGGCGTTACTATTATCACCATCAGTGGTGCTGACCACTCAAATCTGTTGTTCTTACTTATGAACTTTTCAGAGACAAGAGTGAATCCTACTAAAGTTCTTAATTTCCGCGTCACCAATTAAAATCAGATCTGCTTTATGAATGAGGCCCAATGAGAGGCAGTTCAAGAAAATAAACTCTGCCTCGCCAACCTACATCACTCAGACAGTGATGGATGGACCAGACCAGGATTAACTCTGTGGCTGCCAAGAAGGGTGACAGATTTCTGGGGGCTCCAAATGTCTCCACACTTCACCTAGAGTGAGATCAGATTCACCTGAAGTTGTTTACAGTTCCCATGGATACCGGGTGTATTAATAACTCTGGTATTCAGGGTTAAAGACTTAACAGGCAAAATGACAAAACATTGAGAACTTGTAAATTTATAAAAGACACCGACCAAGGTCAACAAATACACTACCACTTGGTCGCGTTATGAAGGCTACAAATTAAAACAACAAGTTAGTGATGACAAGACCAGTTAGTTATTTTCCTTTGAATAATCCATGAGAAACTAGAACAGGCAATTCTTAAGCCATACTAACTTCCCAAAAGCCTGCAACCTTGCCTGCGTAGGCTACATGAGGAAATTACACATTCCTTTGTTATTGTTGAGGATGCTCCAAGTCTCCTCAAAAGCAGGCACACATATGCAACATGAATGCTGCCTGGTCTGTAATGTTTTCCAGAGTGTGGCTAACATGGTCCCTGCCACAAAGGAACCACAGAGGATCAGTGTGGTCGCAGAGCTTCCCCCGCTGTGGTGTGCTTATTGGACACACTCAGCACAGGGCCTTCCCAGTTTCAATCACTGCTGACAGGACTGTGCTGTTGCCATAGAGATCAGACAGACCCTAGTGAGATGGTTAGGAAAGAGCAAAGCCTAAAAGAACATTTTGATATTCAAGGGGAGGGGATGTGACGGTCTTGAGTTTTATTGTGCAAGAAGTCGGCCAATGGGAAGATGTTGTTGCTCTAGGGTCTGTTTGCCCTGACTGGAGCTGATTAATCCTAATGTTCAGTGTGGGGTCACGGAGAGTCCTGGCCCTTTTTAACAGCTCAAAAAACATATATAACATTGTCTTATCGCCTTTATAATTAAGGACCTTTCCTAATTTTATAATAGGTTATTGTTTGCGTTAGACGTCTCTGGGGTATAAGTGACCTCAAACATAAGTAACATCACTAGATAAGCAGGTTTCCAACCTCAGGGTAAATTTTAAGGGCATAAGATGATTAAATTATGTTTACTTTTTCAGATGTGTTTAAGTTTTTCTTTTCTCTTGTGAAATACTGGATACTAACCTCTTTAGGCCTTGAAAGCTATCAAATATGACAAACTGACATGAAAATATGCCACTTTGGTTGAACCTCTCACAGCTCACACCCACACAAAGACCATAACCTGTAATGATGCACCATAGGTATACATCGCCTAAGTCACAAGACTAGAGCTGCAACAATTGGTTGATCAACTGGTTTGTCGATTGACGGATAATTCATTGCTGATTTTTTTTTTTTATGATTGATTTACTGCTCATTTTCTAAGGGGGAAAAAAACTCCAAAATTCTCTGGTTCCAGCTTCTTAAATGGGAATATTTGCTAGCTTCTTTAGTCCTCTATGATAGTAAACAGAGTATCTTTAGGTTGTGGACTGGTCGGGACAAAACAAAACATTATAAGTTGTATTTTTGGCTTTGGGAAACAGTGACTGACGTGTTTCAACATTTTCTGGACCAAACAACTAACGGACTAATTGAGAAAATAATCAGCAGATAAATGGATAATGATATAATTGTAACTTACAATCCTACACAAGACAAAAAGGTTGGGGACAGTAATGTCTTGCAGTGCATAGCAAAACATGAACTATCTCCTTGTTTGGTGTGATAATGGATCATAGTCACTGCTGTACTTTGTCACTCTAATCAAATTAGTAAACTCAGTCTGTGGTAAAGAGAAAGATTACTGATTTAAAACACTGTATGAGGCAACTGATTTTGCAGTTGCCTCATACAGTGAGTAAAAGTAATGTCAAAAAAAACTTGGAATTGTTAACTTTGATTAAAATCACTTCAGTTAACTCCAATGTCAATGCAACATTATTAACAGTAAATAGCCCAGTATTGTGTAGCAAGACTGATTGTACTGCTTAGCAAGTTGGCCAAGATTTGGGAAATGATACAACTGGAGTGGGCAGTCACAGCTGTGATGCAAAGTTAGGACATTAAACATTGAGGGGATATGCAGCTTTGCCAGTTTCAATATAGCTCCCAGTGGCCAAAAGGTCAGGTGTTTAGTGCAGTGAGGAGCCAGTAGAGCATTGAGCTAAATACAGCTATGAGCTCAGCAAACACTGACAAGACACATGCACATTACAGTCTGCCTGCTGCTCCAATGGGAACACCAGTGACATTATGAGAAGAGCCGGGCTAGATTTCACCACAGCACTTTCAGATTTCCACGGCCGTTTCATCAAACTCCTACAGGCTTTTGTTGTTTTTAAACACAGCAAAATGAACCAAACTTTAAGCACATGGATTAATACGGTCCTAAAAGTCAAATAACAAATCACATCAGTTTGATAAATCAGTCAGGACACGAACAAAAGGTGTTATTTCGCCTCTGACTTCTGTTGGACCCACAGGAACAGTTTCACATGTTGGTAAAACTTTCACAACAACAAGAAATGAATCCCATCTGCCAGCATGTAGTTAGAGGGAAAATGAAATCACATTCAACGGTTGGAAGCCGTTAAAGCAACTGTGAGTTGGCAAAAATCCGTCGTTGATGACCAAAAAAGAAGGAAAATACTCATTGTAGCTTAGCCTAGCAGTTATTAAAATACTATCTAAAGCTTGTAAAGTATAACGAGAAATGTATTTTTGAATCTTTCTGTGGATATATCACACACAAGCCGCTGCTAACACACTCGAGCTGACATGCTAACGTAGTTGGTTAGCTTGCGGGCTAATATTACCTCAACAAACTCCAACTAAAGTCCGAGGGACGATTAAAAAGTCATTGTAATTACAACACGGGTGGCTGAGGAAAGTACAGATAGACTCCCTGCTAAACACACGAGGCTCTGAATCAGCAAAGCGGCAGCGGGGAAAATGCGAAATATGTCAAATATCCCAAAACTTCAGGCAGACACGAAGCGAAGCAGCTGCTGCAGCAGCATGAAAGTTGCAGCACACAACAAAGAACTATGTGAGAGCGCACTCACCTTACAAAAGGCTTCCCTGCTCCGCTGCTGCAGGCACACGCTCTTCTCCTCACACTTTGGTTTTGTAAAGCAGATTTGCTTTCTGAATCGCGACTATTTCCTCGGCGAAAAAAAATAAAAATAACCGTGTTTGACAGAAAAAAGGCGGAATGCCAAGTATGAGTTTGGTATGAAATCAACGCGCGGACGAGAACGCACAGAGGCGTGGCGTCGAAACACGCGCACACGCAAAAGTTTTGTGGGTCCCAACGCAAACTCCTCCCATGACATCAGCCTCTGGGCTGGAGAGTAGGGGGATAAGGGAAGGTTGTGTTGTTTTGTTACCTTCCAGAGGACACATATAAGAAGTTATGTCTGAGATTTTAGGATGATTTTTGTCCCTGTAGAATGTCTTCAGAGTCCAGTTGTCTTAACGTTGGCTGTTTTACCCCGATATACAGCTGTTAATGCAGGCTATAGTCTATATATGAATTATTTTACAGCTGTAATGATGCAGGGATATGTCAGTGGTTCCCAACCTAGGGGTAAACAAGTAAGAAACAACAAGCAAACACGAGCCCTGTTTCTGCTACATGAAACTGTATGGCATCTTTGTTTTGTTTATTTTTCTTACTTATTAAGGTAGTTTTACCTGTTCAGGCATCTATAAATGTTCAAATTAAACTTTTCCCCCCCTTTGAAGATGGTAATGGCAATCCAAATAAATAAACAAACAAGTCTGAGAAGATTAAAAAATTACTCTTTTCTTGTAATTGTTAACAGTTAATAGAAATATGCAAACCTTATAACAAGGGGTCGTAATTACTTTGTTTTAAAGGGCCACAAGACACTCAGATAGGTGACCTAAGCAGCTATAAACAATTATGAACTATATTCATTGAAATTTATGAAAATCTTATGATCAACTGAGAAAAGTGGGACACTGCCCTGGGACCCCAAAAGTCCAGGGGCCAAAAATATGTTTGGAAATATGCGAGCACAGTATCAGCTGACATGATAAGGGCCTTAAGGTGGATCTTGATTTACAAGATAATCTTTAAAGGGTGTCAAAATATAGCTTTAAGACCTTATTTCATCTTTACATGTTGCATATTCCTAAATTAATGCGCTGAATCCAACTACCACATGGCAAATCTGGGTCTAGGTGATATTGTAGCATAGAACAAGTGTACATAATCCAAACAGAACAGCAGAATCGGGGAATTAATAGGGGCTCAGAAGCTCATTTTTGCTTTGGGACCCCGCATGTGAATGTTTTTTTGATGTCATTCACATATACATGCACACAAACAGTATCACTTTCTATCATAACTGTATTCAAAACCCAACACCACATTCAGGTTTAATAGAAATGGCAGATGAACATAGTCCATATTAAGATGAAAAATCCAAAAAAGGTTTTTTTGTTTTTTAATTGCAGTACACACAGTATAGGCCTGGGTGAGTCATTAAAACTCCACACTTTCTCTCTTCATAGGATCAATATCAATACATAAACTAGCTTCTATTTTATTACAGTTTTTAATTGTATTTTATTTAATACACCAATAAAAGTACACATGGAGTGCATTTTTATTTGCTGCTGGTTTTAAGTGGCTATATGCACGACAGGAGGCACTCAACAAGATATTATAGAGTAATTCATGATCATTATTTTCACATACAAAGTATTTATTAGTATTTTCTTTATGAATTTCATATTCAAGTTCTCTACATAAGAGGAAAAGTCAATTCAACTTAATATGGGTTAGTTTACGATTAGTGATGTGCTGGGACACTGGGGGAGGGGGCTGTCAAAGCCTCTCAGGGATCCAAATAAGCTTGAGTCAGCCCTGGTTAATGATTTACATCAACTAGAGTATTATTCTCTCCCATAATGACAAGGTGCAGTAATTGGAGGAAAAGGCCTTGCCAATGCAGCCGGCACATAACAGTGATTCTATTGTAAAAGCAGATGTAATGGCCTCTTGACAAAATGTCACGAGACTGACAAAGAGACTTAAACCCTCTTATTCTCGACATGCCACCAACTGCTGACAATAAGCTCCTGTTTAATGGTACAGATTATGGGCTGACATCTGATCTGGATTCCTGTGGGTCCCATTGGTCCCGCAGGAGTCCCAGACACACTAAAGTCTGTTTTCAATAAGTGACATCAGATCAGTACTGCTCAGTGAGGGTTGATGATGAACATTTTTAAGACTCGCCTGCCCTACATGCACCTATTTTGGGTGCTTTAATACTCTGAATTGATTGACTGAAATGTGATTGTATAAAAGTGACAGGACTGGGAAAACATTGGTGATGGCAAAAGTCATGTTTGTGAAGGGGAAGGAGAACAGGACCAGGCAGGACGGGGGAAACATGTCAACCTGTTGACCTCTTGTTGGACTGATGTTGTCCCTTCATTTGGCCACTGGAGGGGAGTATTACCTAAGTCATGGGTGTTTCAGAGGACAAGGCCACAACTTTCTTGGCACTGACTGATGAAAAAACGTGACTTCCCAGCCAACAAGCAAGCTTTTTTTTGTAAGCATACAAGTGTTTTGGTTTGGTTTTTATTGGTCCTTTCAGTTTAGGAAAGCTGCTCAGAACACAAAAGTCACTTTCATCTTCAACTAAACCAAAAATATAATAATAATAAAAACTATACCACAAAACCTTTAAGCTTTAGAGCAAAACTAATCAAGAAGAGAATTGATGACTCACATGTATTCACTGGAAATGGAAAAATGCCTCAGAAGGAAACAAACAGTACAGTAGATGATAGATTGCCTAACTTCAGCTGAATTTCCTTGGAGTTTTTTTTCTTTTTTCAGACATGTGCAAACATGTCCATAACTCAACCTGCCCATACAAAGTTCTTTCTCTTCCCCAGTGAGGTCTGGGGCATCAGTGGAGATCAGGTAATTATAGGTAGTTAATTTTCCAAGCTTTTAGAAATACATAAAATACATTTGTCTTGATTTAAAGCCTGTCTGAAATAATAGCTTGGCATTGGCATGACTTTTAAAGAGGTATTCACCCTTCATTTTTATCATTGTTTAGTCAAGGTGTAAGCCTCAATCTACCTCTATTTCATGCCTCAATAATTTCCATCTCTGTCTCACTCACTCAGGAACTGGCTGGAGGGCAGACTCTTATAAGAATTATTTATTTTAGTCTCTAGAGTGTAGGTGTTGGAGAAAGAAAAAGAAAAGAAAACTTTTGCGTTATTTACATCACTCTTGCCTGACTTTACAGAGCAGCAGAGAGGAGATGCAGAGGACGATCTGTACTACAGGAAGAAGGGTCTACTTGATCATAGCATTAATATTATACAACGATGATGATCATGTATGTAGTGAGAATGGAAAATAATGCTGCATACATGTAAGTGCAATATCCTTGTTAGTGTGAAATACTTCTACAGATCAGAACTGAGATATACATTTTGCATCTTATATTAGAGTTATTCATAATCTTGAGAAGAAAGTAGGAGGAATAAAACAACGGGATGTGCAGAAAAGTGGGATTGTTCCTAGAGTATTCCCTTTACAGCTCACAAACTGCATTTACACAAGTTTGCCACTAGATGGGGCGCCTCATCTTTCTAGAATGAAAATTGCACAAGATGGTAGTTTAATCAGAGACAGTAACAGTGGAATAATCTATCATGGATTTTACGTAAACCTGCTTGTAAGCAGATACTTTATTACACTCATAAACTATTTGCTTCACTTCTTTAATCTATTATTGACCTCTGTTAGTATCAACAAAGATTTGTTCTTATGTTCAAACAGAAGAAGGCCTAGGCCAAATTAGTTGTAAACTGGTCTCAGTTTAATACCTGATAAACTTTAAATGCTGCAGTTCTTCAGTTGTCAAGTAGACCCAGACTCAGCCAATTTGGTGACCTACTTGATCTCAAATGCTGTTACTATTGGCTGCTGTTTTCCATCCATGAGCTAATAGAAGCAAAGGAAAAACTACATCAATCCACCTGGTGAATAGCTGGTGCGTAAACCTGTGCTTATTAGCCTCTTTTATAACTTAAAAGAGTCATATATGGATTCAAATGTCACAGGTTCAATGAGGAGCTTATAATTTAGATATTTCTGCAAATTAAAGAGTGCAGATTGTGTACAGAAGCCCTTCTGCTGTATTCACATGTGATTGTCCTTCCAGCACCAAAGCCTCTCAGTCAGGTGAGCAGGGGACATATTAGCTTCAGTGTAGATTTTGTTAAGACTTATTCTGTTGGCTTTGTTAGGCCTTTATTTTAGAGTTATTTTTAATCATAGTTGGAAACATCAGGCATAATTCTTCATCATAGAATACATTTAATAATCTGATTGCAAAATAATCAGGAAGTGGGCTAATTCTTACTGCAGCACAAATATGCAAATTGAATATAAGACCTCCAACTTGTATCTCACGTCATTATCTACTGTTGGCTAATACTTTATATTAAAATTACTTCTTTATCCAATTTTTTTTTACACAATACCTCAACAAAACTTGCAGGTAAGACAACACCATTTGTTACCTACAATATGCATTTTGTGCAGTAATAACTTTTTCAAAAGAATCGTTGCATTATTAAATAAATATAATAAAATAAAATAAGTCACATATTTCGGTACTGAACCACTGAAAATGCTTTCATTATAGGTTTTCAAACTTTTAAAGTTACTTCAGGGAAAATAAATCACTGTGATTTAAATCACTAAATGTTTGCTTTGCTTTGTAAGCTTAGTTCAGTTGAGTCAATTAGTCCTGTAATTAAGTAAATCTACAGAACATATTACAAAACAAGTTTAGAGAATGTAATAATGGATTAGGCTACTTATTCAGAGGACCTACCTCAATAGTCAATATAGATTGCATATAAATTATTATCATTTTTATGTACTTTAGGGGTGGATGAAAAAATCGATGATAATGAATCTCGATTCGTATGTCTTACGATTCTGAATCGATTCACTAACGTCAAAAATCGATTTTCTAAATGTTAGTTAATAACGTGATGTTGACAGGATGAAAAAGGCGGAACTCAACTTGCGAGGGCAGTGCAGCACCCGGACAGTCTACAGCGTGCACACGCAAGAGTTATCTTGTAGTTCAACTTCAAAAAAGGCAAGCAATTAATTACTAAATAATTACCTTTGCGAGACGAACGTGAAGTATACTGTGAACTTTCTACGCCTTCACTCGGAGAGTAACATTGTACTACTTGAACTCCAGCAGTAACAAACGGGACCGGCTGACCAACACACACTGCAGCATTAAACAACTTAAACCAACTCTGAGGTGAAGAAAATACCTCGGTGCTCAGTCTGTTTCACCTCATAAACTCTGCGCCCGCTCAGTGTCTTGGACAGTGATGGCTTTCCCCAGAGCACTCCACCTCCCCCTCATCTTGTTATTCTCATACAGACAGGAGACTGTAAGCTGCTTTAAAATTAATTAAATCATTAATGGATGCAGTTAACTTTTTTAAAACGAAAAGGTGGTGGAACATTTGTCTTATCTGCCAGTTATGTTTCATATTGTATTTCAGTGGAATAAGGACACTAGTGAATAGTTTGTCACAGTATACTGGAGCAAGAGACTGAAAATAGTGCCTCCTTTTTTATTTATTCAATCAAGAGTTGATTCTGAAATGAATCGGACACCAAGAATTGGAATCGAATCGTGAGATTCCCAAATATTCACACCCCTAACGTAAAGTATATCGACATTACCATATTCCTGTGAATATTATTGCTTTTTTATATATGTACTACACCTAAGCATTGAAACAGAAGGCCCCTTTAGCAGGCCTGGATTTCTATTTCGAAACAATGTCCTGCATCTAGCATTTTATGAGTCTGTGTGTGCCTGTGTAAATATATCTGTACATACAAGCTCCTGCAAGCTCAACTAAGCTGCTCATGTTATTGATAGTAGGAGAAATAACACTGCAAGTGTGTCCCTGTGTGAACTGGGTGTGAGCACCAAAACACACTGTTATCAGACTCAGCTGTCACACTCAGTTAAAGAAAGACTAACATCACAACTGTGGCACAGCCTTTAAAAAGCTCTGCGTGATGTCTCGGGCAATGATTAACTTGTATTTTACATTAGATCCACTGCATGATGCTTCACTGTTGCTCATTATAAGTGCTGAAGGAATGCTGTAAACTACTGAATGGCTGCTGTGCATTCAGAGTACATCTGCCTCTACAACTGTACACTACAGTCTAGCTGTGACTATATTTGTCCTCCCCTCCTTCTCTCTCTTGCAAGGGGACAGGAGAATCAAGAGTTGGATGGCTGCCAAAAGAGGCCGGCCCGCCATGCAGCTGAAACTTTTACAAGCCAAGCAGGAAGAGACACAGGGAGCGATCGAAAAAGAAAAGGACGAAAAGAAAAAGTGAGAGAGACATCCGAGCTCCTTTCTCTGCCTCTCCCTGTCTCTCTCCTCTCTGTGTCTGTCTGTCTCTCCTCTTTTCTTATTCCTTGTTAAAGCCGTACTGTATTTGCCCGCCTTCGTTGGCAGGGGGTAAGTGTAGGGCTGGAGTAAGGGACGGGAGGGGAAGAGAGAAGTGGGGGGGACATTGGGTTCAGAGAGTTCAGCTGAGGAGAGAAATAAATTCATAAACAACAAAGGAGACGTGACGTCAGGTTGAGGGGCTGTCCAACCTGCTGGCTGAATCTGAGCCTCCATGGAAGAACCGGATTGTTCGTACCACATGTGTGTGGACTATTGTGGTCTGTTTTGTCTCCGCAGTGAGTGTTTGAGGACCGGTAGAACCCTCCAAAAATGTGTGTGTTTGTATGTGTGTGTATGTGTGTATGTATGTATGTTTGGTCACTTTGAGTACTCAATAATTCAGGTATTACAGTAACTGCCACGAGGAATTAACTGTTTCGCTTGACAAAGACAAAACAAGATTAGTTTTTTGCCCTCAAGTGGTTGCTGTAAGTTTTAAAAGAGAGGGAAAAGTGTTTGTTTGCAGTTTCATGGTAAAAAAAGTATTCGTTTTTTTTAAAGAATTATTCCCAGCATTTTTAAAAATGACGTCATTTCAGATGTGTGCTCTGTTTGGTTGGCTCTGCTTGGGATACCCGCTCAAACGCCAGTGATTGGTCCACAGTCAGGCTATAGAGAAGGTCGGCCATTTATGAACAGATGGATTTATGTTTTCTCTCCTAATGACTGAAGTCATCTAGAGGCGACTGCTCGCTGATCCAAGATCTGCATTGGTGTTCAAGTGTCTTGCTGGTGTGAGAAAGCAAAGGGAGACCTGGGAAAGATGCCAACGACTGAAAAAAAAAAAAAAAAAAGTGACATTCTCTGAAATATCCACCCTCCTCGCTCATTGATTCATTTAGCTGAACTCCCTCAAACCCCTCCCACTGAGGAGGGCTGATATTATCCCTGATGGAGGGAGAGGACGAATTGAGGGAAGGATGGAGGGAGACGCGGAGAAAAGCAGGCAGAATAAAGATGTCGAGAAAGACAGTAAGTCTCCCGGGACTCCTCTTTCAGGCAGGAGAACTTGACAACAAATGTCCATCAGTTTATAGAGTTCGGATCTCAAGCCAGTTTGGGCTTTTTTTTGATCTATTGATTGTCAAAATGTGGTAAGATGGAACAATATGGCAGAAGTGTTGAGATTTGCTTGTCTCTCTCGCCATCTGTCTGTTGCTGCAGGATAGTATAAGTACGGTACAAGGCGAGCGGTGTGTTTTGAATGTTAGATGATTAACATACAAATGCTCTGAGTACTCCCAGCTGCTGTCCCACTGTTTTGTGTCACTGTGTTGTCTGCTCACAACAATTTACACGTCCTCTCTGTCTTTTTCTTGTCTTTCTCTCTCACTCTCTTTCTTAACTCTTTTTTCTGACTCCTCCTCTTTCTGTTCCCCCTCTCTCTCTCTCTCTCTCTCTCTCTCTCTCTCTCTCGCTACAGCATGTCCCTCCCTTCCTCTTTCTGTGTCTCTACGCCCCCCCTCCTTTTTCTCTCCTTCCCTCTTGGCAGCAGTGCCAAAGTGGGCAGGCGGACCGAGGCAAACACAGCACAGGGCAGAGCAGAGGGCGATCCAAAGGCTGGCGAATTGATTATGTGTATGTTTGTGTTTTGAACTGTCCTGCATCTGTTTATTTGTGTGGTTGTCTCCGTTTTGGTCATACGCAACTGCAAGTAATGTGAGTCTATTGCGAGTGTGATTTGGAGCTCTTTTTTTTTCTTCTTGTTGTGCACTGTTTGATACTGTGGCTTGTGTGCGTTTTGTGTGTGTGTTATAGGGCTGTGTGTGAGCAGACGTCCCTCTGTCACCCCGTGTACGGACAGACGCACTCACGCCAGTAGGAGGGGATTGTGGGAAGGGGGTGTAGCTCTCAGAGGGTGTGCTCAACTCCTCTCTTTTCCCTTCTTCCCGCCATCACGGCCCTCTTCTCCTCCAGTCCTCCGGCCCGCCCGCCGCTCACATACAGGCTCCAGGTATTTTTCTTTTTTATCCTGCGACACCTCTTCCCATCTATTTCACTGGCCTATAATCTTTGTCCTCCACTTCCTTTCGCCCTATTCTCTGTCCTTCATCACGGTCTTCGTCCTGTAAACGTGTCTCCCGTCGTCGGTTGCCACGCCGCACTCCGCTCGCCGCCATTTTGGCTCGATGGACATAACAGGAGAAACTTTTCTGGGGCTCAGAGGGACACCTTGACTCCCTGCTGACCATCTCCTGTCTTTCGCTTCCTTCATCTCTTTCTCTCTTTCCCTGTCCCCCTCTTCCTCTCCCTCTCTGCTCCAGGACAGCAGGCTCTGACAGGGTGGTAAACAGTCTTTCTGTGGCTTTCCTTACTGAACAGGTGTCTCTTTGTAGACTGGAAGGAGGAAGGACAGGCCTCCTCGGTTACTTTCTGACCTCAGAGGGTTGACCGAGTCATAGAGCTGTTGTTGTGTTCAGGTCAGTATGAGTTTAGCTGCTGACCAGTGTCGACGGGTTGCACCCACAGGACAATTGAGACGCTTGGCAGGTCTCTTATCATCCCGAGCTGTTATGATAAGTAATATGAGGGTAATATTTACTTTGTTTCTCATTCCCCTCGCACACTGTTTGCACGTTCTTCCACCATGAAAACTCAGCTATGTGGCAGTTGTTTCACAGGAGCATGTGTGTGTGTGCGTGCGTGAGTTTTATCTCCCTGTGATCTTTAGGTGTGACAGTTTGTGAAAAGGTGGCAACTGTAATGTTTGTCTTGACACACTAGGTCATAGACTATTGTATATGATACTTTGCACTTCAGAGGAAACACAAGCAGAAATGAAACCGAGTTAGGTCAAACACAGACGACACTGTAAAGAAAAAGACAGATTGTTTACCAAAAATTGCAGTTTAATGTGCGTTTCCTTTAGTGTTTTTTTCGCACTTTATCAGTAAGGCTGTTGATTTACTATCACCAGTGTTACCTACCGTCGAAAACTCCCCCAAAAAAAGTAAAAATAAACCGCTGTATTTATCTGATTGATGTGTATCTTATGTAGCTGCAAGGAAATAAGCTAATTATTCATATTACACTGCGTATTTTGTTGAAAGTCTCATGTCAGAAACCAAAACGCCACTTAACCGAAGCAAAATATCATTGTTGCACTCTCCGTTTTAGACAAAACAGGATATGTAAATTCAACGACAACCGATTAGATTGTATAATCTACATTTAGAGAGAAAATTTAACACCGATTGAAATGATATGAAATATCAACATTTTGTATGTACAATTAGGAATGTAACCAGACTGCTTATTGTCAGTACTGTATCTTGATCTAAATAGGGATTGGTGTTAAGATGGCGCCTTCATGCCACGTGTTTAAGAAACAGAGAATATGGGCAGACCCTTTCAACATACCCCTCACAATTCGTGGGCTTACTACTCCCAATTCCTCAGCATTAGCCTCTGTCACTTCAGATTGCTCAGTTTTGGCATTAAGAGGCAAATTAATACATTAAAAAGATGAAAAAGTTTCTAAAAGACAATCTTTTTATGGATATAAACATGTGACAGTGATGAGAGGAAAATGTTAAGAAAGAAGAAGCTGGAAAAAAAAGAGAGAGAACAAGGGTTACAGAGACAGAAAGAGAGGTAGGGGTGGGAGAGCTCTTTCCCCGCCCCTCTCTTATCCTCAGATGAACTTATCGTGTTGCCTCATAATGTTTCTGAGTTTTTCTCCTAGAGGCAGTCAGGCTAACTTCCTGCATTCAGCCTCAACATAGCTGATTGGCTGATATCTCGGCTGACCGGCCGCTGTTTGCAGCAAGGCAACAGGAAGTTTCTCTTCTCATGCAGGAAGCTGCAGCTGTTTCGTCCTGACATACACCGCTTTGCACTCTTGCACACAGACTCTTTGTATACACGCAGACAAATATGCACGCACACCCGCTTTGAAAGGGCATACCTTTTAAAAGTGTGTTTTGGGTGTATATTCTGTGTGTACATGTGCATGTGTGGCCTGCTCTATGTGGCATCAGTGAATGCTATAACATGTGGGCGTGTAGCAACATGCCAGGCCAGGCATCTGAGCTATCAGAAACATTTGAAACCATGGTAACCACACATCTCATCAGCACATTAGCAAAAGCATAGACAAGTGGAAAAGAGGAGAAGGGATAGATGAAGAGGAGGAAAGAAATCCGTGATGTATATGGTCTTCATTCAGAGGTTTTATAAACACGCTGGAGAGTATAGCTGAACAATTCAGATATTGTCCTCTTTTTACTTTTATCAGCTAATAACTCACATTCTCTTGAAGTAGTACATTTATGTCGATATATAAAATGCATTCCTAATCTCGTGACGAATTAACCTGAGATGCTTATCTATAAATCTAAAAAACTGAAGATGTACAAAAGCAGAATGACTTGCCACCTTTTTAAAATACTGATTATTGAACTTAGCTTCACTTCTACTTGTGTATCTATGTTTGAAATGATTGTTGGACACTGTGATAGTCAACACAATGGCTCCTTTATACTCCTGCCTTATCTGGGTCATACTATCTTTTCATCAAGCACGTTGCCCGACATGTTTACCTTGCTCTTATGCCCGTGAGTCCAACATTTGTGTGCAAAACAGAGATGTTGATGGCAAAGGACTGAAAGTATTTCCATTTAATTAGCATTTAGTAAATCAGGATCAGATAGGTTGAGCTTTTTCCATGTGTACAGGTCAAGCAACTGTGCTGTGTCTACCAGTGTGTGGTTGCGTGTGAGTACGTGCATTTCTATATGCATGCTTACTTGTGAGCATGTGTCCTGTGTGTTTGCGGCCGATTAATGAGGATATACAGAACATCAGTGTAGGCACCGTGCCAAGTGGGCACGGAAGAGGCTCATCGCTCTCGTCCTTCGTCCTTTAATGTAGGAAACAGGCATTCCTCAGGGAATGGGGGAGATAAAAAAGCAGGTACGATAAAATCACCATAGCGCTGTGTAGAGGATAAGCCTACTTTCTCGTATCTGCCAGATGCCCGGACTCTCTGCAGTACGGCTGGACAAGAGTTAGACAAAACTGGCGCATCCGTTTGGATCTTTTCAACTGTAGGAATTCTTCTTTCTGCCATTTATTGTGTGGCATACTTCCTCTGCCAACACCAGCTCCCTTACCCCTCCTTCTCTTTGCCCACCATCACCACCTCCTTCCTCCCTCATTGAAATTCTGCCTGGTACACAGACACTGCCCATTCTTGGCACAGAGCTCAGAGAGAAAGCAAAGAGAGAGAGAGAGGGAGAAACACACAAGAACCTTTACCAATCGTCTGGTGCCCCCTCCGTTGTGTCTGTGCCAAGCATTCATCCCGTCTCGCGGACCAAGGGACCAGGCAGTCCAATAGGTATTTCCCTGCCTCTGCTTCCTGCGAAAAATCTGCTCCAATTCCGAGGAGTTTTGTTGGCAACTGAGTGTGCTGTGTGTGTTTGGGGATTTGCTAATTAATTTGTGTTTACGTCGTTTGCATTGGATGAGGAATAAATCCGACGAATGGTGCATCCTTTCACAGTGGGTGAGAGGAAGCTAAGGCCTATTGTTTCCATAGTGTTTTTCATCTTAATTTCCGCATGTTTTTTGATTTGTGAAAAATGGTGCGCTTTTTTTTTTCTTTTGGTATGTGTGTGTTTTGATAGCGCAGCAGATTTAGGTTGATGTTGGAATTTTGTAAAATCTGTATAATAATAAATGAGTAGTAATTCAATTTAGCGGCCATTTTGATTCCACAAAAGTGCAGAATAAGTAGATAGTTTGATCATAACAACTTGCCTTTTGTGTTTTGTAGGTGTTAGATATGTCTTTTTTAATTTTCTTGAAAGGCCTTCGTACTTGACAGTTGTGGCGATATAGAAAAACATATTGTGGTCGGTTACAGCAGAGCAGCGTTATCAGAGGGCAAATGAGGACAAGGTCCCTGTTTCTTGGCTTACACAGAATAGCGCTAATGTGAATTTACTACCATTGAGCCATAATTCTGCTGTGACAGATGCACAGACAGACTGTCTGATAGAAAGATGAGATTAACTAAATGGGCCACATTTCTTCCTTTTCTTGTCTTTTCTTCAGCTTCTGTCAGCTGCCCCACTGACTTGTGGCACTTTTATTTTCGAGCTGTTGACAGAGAAAATGATTTGCCCGAGAGGAGCCATGTGTGCCCCTTTTATGTGCCACAGACAAAGTCCACCATCACAGACAACAGCGCCCAATAGAGCTCACATGACTGACCGAGTTTGGCCTCAGTGTTTCCAAAACAGTCTGGAATTGTTCACGGAACAGGATGCCAATTTTTACAATTAACCCAGAAGCACAGAATTCCCCACAAGCATTTAATGTTTTCATTCGAGGCCAGGCTCAGATGTCCTGTTAAATCTTCATTAATTTGACCCATTTCCCCACAGTACACTATGTTATATCACTATTAGTCTGTTTCTCCCGAATACAGCGCCAGTCAGGGGACGATTCTTGGCAACCAAACAGAGCTTGTAGATCTGTCACTGGCATGGTGGCAGAGTTGGGCATCATGCCAACACACCCCCACCCCCCTACTGTCTGTCTGGTCTTCTGTAATCAGACTAGCAGGGTCTACTGCATGCTAACTATGGGCTGGTCTGGACCAAGTCTCTGGGGTCGGGGCTGTATGCTAATTTATGCAAGTAGCATACCTCCTAACCCTTTCTCTCTCTATTTGAGGCCCAGGTCTGGCATTAGTCTGGCACTCATTAACCCTTCAGTTGCTGCCATGTTAACCTGCTGGACCATCCTGACCTTTATACTGTAAAGGTTTAGCAGGATGAACAACGGGTTTCTTTGTGAAATGAATAAAAGTTTAAGAGACAAAAATACTTTCTGCTTGTACAGTGAGAGTGCCTTAGAGGTTTTTTTTATCAAACCAAAAATGTTGCTGGTATCAGTAAAATCACAGGGACATTTTCTCTGTGAACTTTCCAGCTGTCTGATAAGTAATGTTAGAGTTTCTCTCCCACTCAGTACCTGAGATAGTGTGCTGTCTGCGTCTGTTGGCTTCCTCTCCAAGCTTGGCACAAGATTGATTCTCCATCACTCTCAATAGAACAGCCGCTCTTCCTTCATCAAGAGACAGCAGACTCAGAAAAAAAACCCTGAAAGGTAGACCGTACAATGTTTTTAAGCAGACCTAAAATGGCCGATATGCAAGACGCCATTTTGTGTTTCCTTGTTTTGTTTTGGGGGGCAGAATCCCAGCCTTGTATTCAATCAGAGGCAGCTGGTGGCAGCCATATTTGCAGGCATCTGTGTGTGTACCTCCGTCTGAGAAGCAGCAGCCAGCCTACACAGGGATAGCCCACTGGAATGAGCTCAGTTTTTGGCAAAAACGGAAACGAATTCCTGGCACAGAGTCGAGCAGCTTTTTTTCTCTTTCGATCACATGCCAGAGTCTCAGGAAGCCAGTGAGTTGTTTGTTGGGCTTTCACACATTAGTGCTCTCACTTTTCGATGTCTGCTTACCGTTAAATTATTTGTCTTTGATTTATTTTAATGGAACGGATATCTCGAAGACATTCAGTGCCGCAACAAAAAAAGCTTGGTTGATTGGTGAGGATGTGCCAATAAGCCAAATCTCTGAGGCTCTTCTTTTGTTAAGGAGTGATAAACATTTCTTAAAATATTGGCAGTTTAAGACTTGTTGTTTTCAGCCATAAGTCGTGATTTTGAACCATTTCCAAGAACCGATTTAAACGACAACAAAGTCAGACAGGGATAAAACCAAAATACGATTACTCTCCTTTCTGCAGGGATTGAATTTGAACACATCGATCAAAAATGTCACGTAAATATACACTTCAAAATTGGCCATCCTTCACACCCTATCCAGTTTTATCTTGCATGTATTTTATAGAGAAGACTAGTTAATTAAGATAACCCTCTCTGTCTTTTCTTCTTTGTACCATTGCAGGAGTGTTACCTTTGTGGATCTTTGATGCTGAAGCAACGTGGATGCTGTCCTTGGGGCTGAGGTAGTAGATTGAATAGTTGTGGGGTTTTGTAACCTCTTTTTGAGATAACTATACAATCTACTGTCTTTCCCAAGGAGACAGCTGAGTCAGCCACTCACCGACTGTCATCTCCAGATGGGCAATCATGCCGTCCAGTCAAAACATACGCTTGCAGCAATCAACATAATGAATTGTGACAAGCAGTGTTTTTGCCAGAACAGGTTTATTAGGTGGGGTGTGTTTAATTTGGGCTCTGTCAGGGTGAGGTAGTAGGTTGTATAGTTTGGTGGGTGGGACCGCACCCTGCTCAGGTGATAACTATACAGTCTATTGCCTTCCCTGAGGGGCTCACTGAACACTCGTGAATATTCAACACACTGTCCCGTCTAAATATCACATTTATTATTCGATATTACAAAAAAAGGAGCAGGTACATACGTGCTGGAAAGGATTAGTGTTGAACTGATTGAACCTGTCGCATGACTAACCTAAAAATATGTACATGTCAATAAAGTCGTACTTGCCTCAAATCAGTTGTCCAAGATGTTGAGTTCTTGAAATTGTTTGTTAGTCGCCCAGTATGATTCTGATGGTTTCATGGTTTGTGTACAACAGCACCTTGAGTTTGTTAGTCTAGAGACCCCTCTAGTGGAGACACAGGAGATAGCTTTGACTAGAGGAAAGTTTGCAGAAAGGGGGTAGTCAACCGTATGCCATGGCACACCAAGAGTGTGCAGGTTTTAATTCAAAGCAAACACTACAAGTATGGTTTTCACAAATTCAAACACTCACTGGGTGCCTGCATTTCCTCAGCCTTACATGGTTATATGTAATAAAGCATTAAATGACTGTTTGATTGTGTGAGTGTGGAAAACATTTGACACAATTTCCCATGAACTCAAATCTCAAACATCCTTGACTTAAAACGTCCGTGTGGATCTTTGTTTTGTGGTGTTATGGTGTAGCCCTCCCTCCTGATCCACACGTCTCTGTATGATTGGTTCGGTGGCCTGTACTTGATCGGCGAACTTGCTTGTCCCCATGGCAACTGTTTAGCCTCATCAGGAAGCGACTCCATATTTGACTGTAGGCCTGTTGGATTTTTGGGATGCGGTAAGCATAGACTACGGGGTTGACAGCTGAGTTGGCATGAGACAGAAGAATACCTGGAAAATTTGGATGTGTTACTGTTAGACTTATATTCACTGTAACTGAAATTGCAAAATACATATAAAAAAAATCATAAGAATGGAGCAACTATGCAAACCAATCTTTAAACATAAAAACAAATAACTGCAGAATATGTAAGGAGAAGAAAAGCTACAGTCACCTGCCTGTGTATAGTGTCCCCTGCGTGACAGCTTGAGGACCATGAAACAGCAGCAGACAGTTCATCAGGTGCAGAGGAATCCAGCAGCTGGCAAACAAAATGAGAACCAGAGCCAGGGAGCAGGCCAGCCTCCTCTCCCTGAGCAGAGAGGCCTGGGCTTGAGGACTGCTGTCCTTTAGACGGCCCTGCAGGCTCCAGAAGATTCGCATGTAGAGGAGGGTCATGACCAGCAGGGGCGCCATGACACATCCCAGGAAGTTGAAGTAAACCATGAAAGGAAGGGAGATAACAGAGAGGAAGGTGCAGGATGGAGAAATGAAGGAAGAGGAAGATGTATTTGTGGAATCAGATGGTAGAGTGGAGTAGTTGTGCCAGCCAAACAGTGGGGTGAACCCCAGCAGACAGGAAAGTATCCAGCACACAGACACTGCCAAACATGTTCGCTTCTGTGTGGCCATTGCTTTGTATCTGAGGATGAGTGATTAAGAAGAAAGAGGGAATGAAAGAAGATTATTTCAACAAAACAAGTGAGGATGTGTTGTATATTGCTTTTCTTCCTGTAAACAAGTGTTTCATAGTGAGTGCATGGCTCACCTGTGCGGCGTGTGTAACCGAAGGTATCGATCAACAGCGATAGCTAGCAGGGACAGCACAGAGGCCTGCGTCAGCACGAGGACGACACAGCTGAGAAACAGGCACAGGTCAGGGGTCAGATTCACCCAGCCATCCAACAGTACAGCCAGGGGCACTGCGGCCACACCCACCAGGAAGTCTGCCACTGCCAAGGAAACCAGGAAGCAGAACGTTGGCTCCCGAAGGGAATCCCGTATGCCGACACACACTGCACACACGACCAATGTATTGCCAAGGCTACAGGCCGCAGCAATCAGCACTTCTAGTACTGTGTAAGCCACCCAACTCCATTCAGCCATCACTGATGATGGGGACCAGAGACGACAGAGAAACTACAAAGTTTGATAGCACAGGTGTCCTTGAAGGTTGTGGACAGGTGTAATGGATTCCACAGTGAGGTCCAACATAATCCTTGTGTCTGTTGTTCAGATACCGTATTGCTGCTTTCAGCCTGTGGCTTCAAATGACCAGAAAAGCATTGAGCAGATGCTTTTTATATGCAAACATGCATGCGCCTCTGTGCACACACAACAACAGGCGTGCACTCCATGGAGACACCATCTGTTTTTCATTAGCTAGTGAAACTCCCCTCCTCACCCTAATAAATATGCCTCAGTAGCCTCGGTTGAAGGCTTCTGGAGGAGCCATGTCACATTTTTCACACAACAGGTGTGTTTGGTATTGTCAGTGGTGGAAGAAGTACTTAATAAAGTAACTTTAAATAACAATCTTGAAGATTTTCATTTAAATAAATGTCTATTAAGTATGGAGCCCTCAAATTACGAATCCATGCCCACAGATTTGTAAACTGTACCCTCGAATTACACATCCATGCCCACGGATTTGTAAACCATGCTCTCTCATTACGAATCCATGCCCATGGGTTTGGGCGGAACCAGTGCTGGGGATTTTCAAAGTAAACGCATCAAGTTTTTTGGAGACACATTGAGCCGCTGCAGCCATTTAAGTGAGTCAATTTTATGTGTTTGTGGTCTTGTTGTGTGCATGACTTTATTGAGTTAACCTCTACAACCAAACACCGTTTAAATTGTTTACTTGCCCATCAGCGTAGCTAACTGTTAGCAGAAGATAATCAATGCTAGCAATGCTAATTGTTTTGTAGGTAAACTAGCTAGCTGTTGTGGCTAACAAATTGCTGTTGTATGCTAACGTTACTTTATTATTATCAACTGTTTTTCACCTCATTTGGATATTTGCTCATCTTAGTCTATGTGAAATGTCTACACTTATGATAGAAGTGAGTTAACCAGACCCTCTCCCCTATATATGTAAGGATTAGGGGTGTTTTGAAATGCATTTTTAATTTATGAAGTTATAGTGTGGTCTTTACGGAAGAGGATTAGGGCCATATCTGAAACATTTATTTGAGTTCAGAGTTTAAAATCTGACTTAAATCTCAGAACTCTATTAAATTTTTTATGTGGCCCTAATCTTCCGTAGGTCTTTGTGTTCACAAATGTCTATATTACCCGCACTGTTTGTGCATGCAGACTACAAAGTAAATAAATGTTCTAAATAATATAATAAATGTCATGTGTCCCTATTGGACAGGTGTGGGTCCACCATGGGTAGGCGGATGTATAAATTCACCCTATGACTGCACCAGAGTAAATAGCCTGGGGGAAACTAGAAGCTGGTAAATGGAGAGCAGAGTCTGTCATTTAGACAGTAACATATTTAGGTTGTTTTGGCTGCAGCACATTTGATTTGAAATTAAACAATGACTGAAACAAAAGTGCTGACTTGGTTTTAAGTGGTTTTATTGTGTTCACATCCATACCAGGTGAACAGTGAAGCACCTGCAGCCCCCTTTTTTTAGGTAGTCTGCCACTTTTAGGACAATGCCGGAGGAGGACAATCCTAAATATACAGCAAATGCAGCCAGGGAGTTTTTTATGACTCAGCAGTGGGATGTTCTCGACTGGCATTGTCATTCACCTGACCTCAGTCCAGCTGAGCAGGTGTACCACTCCCTGAAAAACAGACCAAAGGCAAAAGTCCAGTTTGCAGTTCAGGTCTGGCAGAGAGGGAAGATATAAGTGTCCTCAGGGATCACAGACTTCAGACAGTCAATGACTGAAAATAGTTTGACACCAAATATTATATATCATGACTTAAGTTTTTTTTAATTGGTCAAATGATCTTTGGTTCACTAAAATTGGAAAACTTTAGTTAAAAGTAAAAACTAAAGCTACAATTCCTACACTGTTCATCAGTGGATGTAAACACCATCAAAGTAAAGAGGAAAGATTAACCTCATAGTCATTTATTTTCTTTATCTAAGCAAAACATTTTCTTTTATTACAGAGTTTCCAGAGGACCAGAGTGGAGAGCTTGTAAGACACCAGGGAAGACAGCTGTGGATGGAGTGTTGCTCATCTGGAATGCTTTTGCTGGGGTTTCATATCTGCTGTCTGAGTCTCTAACTGTACCTACCAAGACTGGCTTTCACAGTGAAACATATACTCACCAAGCACTTTATTAGGAACACCTGTACAATCTAATGTAATCCTATACAACAGCTCTGTCTTAAATTCTTCTATGAAGCCTATACATATTCTGTCCAACCTGAGGGTGTGGACAAAATATTAGGAACTCTTTTCTATATAATGCACTCCAGCACACCACCCACTGCAAATTTAATTGAATTTAAGCACTCTCCTTACATTTTATGGATGATTAGAAGAGATGGTCAATCTTTATACAGTTGATGTACAAATGTATTAATTATTCATCGTCTTGTTTTTGTCATATGACCTCTGTCTTCTTCAAGATAAATACAAGGTGTACTCTCTCTTTGTTGTTGAAATTTTCATCCACTTTTTCTTGCTGATGGGCTAAGCACTTCAGTAGCTTGTAATAGTCACTACTTAAGTGTTTTGTGACTTCACCATCCTATAGATAGTGACAAAGGGAATGTCCTCATATACTTATATGAAATTTGAGGAATTTTAAACATTGAATATAATCTACAACCTCTGATTGGATGTAAGGCTTAATCCTGATTCTAAAAGATTCATTACGGTAAGATGTTCTGGTAGAAGGCTAAGGCTGGTGATATTTAATTTACTGGAAGTGAAATGTGGCAAAGAGCCCAAATTCAGACTTACTTAAAGGGAAACTTTGGTATTTTTCAACCTGGACCATATTTTCCTTCTTTTTGTGTCTAAGTGACTAATGGGGAAGCAATTTTTGAAATTGGTCCAGTATTGAGCGAGAGCGCTGCAGCCAGTAGCTGCGAAATGGACTGCAATGTCATCCAACGAAGGAATTGCACACTGTCATTCTATGTCCACTAAAAGTGCTTGTTTTTGCCACTGACATGCTCAGACTGTTATTATAAGTGTTTGGTAACTTTATGGAAAGGACCATACAGAGAAATAAAACATTTTTCTTTACCTTTCGCTAGTCTGATTGTTGTGTCTAAGTCTCGCCCAAGGAGAAGTCTCATTCTGATATCTCGCAAGAGTTGAGTTGTTTTCAAAATCAGCTAAATATTCAGCCATGACAGAGTTGGAGAGAGGAGTGCCTGGAGGAGTTTGTTGTGTTGGAGTGCAGAAAGCGTAGCTTAGTTTTATCTAAAAGATCAAAGTCATGGCTGCATGCAGCAGATAATGCCAATGTCAACTTTGGAACACACCACTTTGTTTACCAGTTATTGAGCAGTGCCAATAATCAGCTGTCAGTGGATATTGAGTCAATTGTTTCAAAGACCTGCAGCCACTTGTCAGTATCTACTTCCCGAAGAGTGGAACTTCATGCATTTTTTGCCTTTGTTGACACTGAGTGGCATGATATTCTGCATCATGTTTGTACACGATAGCTCTCTCTTCATTCAGCTCTCGATTGTCTCCTGCAAAGCTCTTACTTCATACTTCAGGTCCCTTGCAGTGACCTGTCCTGTGGCACTGAAGATGATTTTTGAGAATGAAGGAAAAACTGGAGCTGCTGAGATTTATCTGTGCTTTTTCCACAACGCAGGGTCTGTTTTTGACCAACCTGTAAAAAAGCTGGAGGAAACAAAGCTCTGCAACACAAATGTTAACAAGGAAATCTGAAAGTTCAAAATAAAGATTCTTCAGTGGAAACAGGTTTTATGACTCTGTCATTGCATACATTGACAAGTGGTTTGATTTCTCACCAGAAAACGTTATGGTGAAACTAAAACCGATTGGCCTCTATGAGGAGCTTTATTCACTGACCTGGAACAGGGGGTGGCTGTCTTCAAAATGACAGAAAGCAAGGCAAGTTTATTTGTGTAGCAACAAGGCTACACAAAAAGTTCAAAACACAAAAAGTGCTTTACATAAAACATCAAAGGCATTAAGACAAAGTACAAAAGAAACACACTATAAAAGGACATTTAAATATAATTAAAGTTATTAAAGAGTTAAGAGTATAGAAAATAAAAAAATAAGCTAAAATAGAATAAGACAGATAAAATACAATAATAAAAGTTATACCACAGTGCAAGAAATGAAACAAAAATCTCAAATTTGATTTAATAAAAGGCAGCGGCAAACAGAAAAGCCTTCAGCCTTGATTTAAAAGAATCGAGACAGTCAGTATGGACCAACTCTATGAAGAGTTCTGTGCTAGGTGGGAGGGGATGAAGAAAGCCGGACAGGATACCACAAAATCTACCAGTAAGATGTGGGTGGCAGTTTTCCAAAAAATAGGGAAAGCCAACTTGATCAACATGTTCAAGACTGTGGCATTTGTCTTCAGTGTGCCAGGCTCATGCCTTTGTAGAGAGGATTTTCTCTCTGATGACCATTAAATGGTAAGACTCAAGAAACAGATGCAGCACAGAGCTGATCAAAAATGAACTTCAAATATCCGTGAACTGTGCCTTGTCATGTCATGTTCTCTCTGGCTGTGCAAAAGGACAAAGGACTGCTTGAATCAGTCAAGAGCAGCAAAAAATATCCATGGAAAAAGTAGACTTGGTGAGTCATATCCCTATTTTCAGCTTTTGCGCTTGATTTTTTTTTTTTTTAAAGCCATGGACTAAATTAAATATACACATTTTTTGCCTCTACTTGAACAAGAATATATAAGTACACAGTATATTCACACATCACCATACCCACACCACCGGGGAACGCCACCATTTGGCCCTTATTTGGTAGTGAGAAAGTTGGCAACCCTCGGATCAGGGTAACTGTCTTACTCCTTACTTAATGTACCAGACTCAACATGCTATGCAACTAATATATTGTTAAAATTCAAATTTCTTAGCATCTTATCACTTATTGTAACACACTTAAAATACTTTAAATCTTACTTCTGGTAATTTACTGTGAATTGTATTTAGCTGGTAGTTTCCCCCTAGCTGTTTCCAGGTTACCCTGGTGCAGTCTTAGGGTGAGTTTATGCATCAGCCTACCAATGGAGGTCCCACACCTGTCAAATAGGTGCACATGACATTTATTATATTATTTAGAACATTTATTTACTTTGTAGTTGTCTTTACTTTATAGTCTGCATGCACAAACACATTACTGGAAATATACACATTTGTGAGCACAAAGACCACACTAGAGCTTAATAAACCAAAAATGCATGTCAAAACATCCCTAATCCTTACATATATGACTGAAGAAGGTTCAGGTTCTACTATAAATGTATGTAGACATCTCACACAGACTAAGGTGAGCAAATATCCAAATGAGGTGCAAAACAGCTGATAATAAATGAGTAACAGCATACAACTGCAATGTGTTAGATACACATTGCAGTTGTATGCTATAGAACAGCTAGCTAGTTTACTTACAAAACAACATGGATTCATAATCGAAGGCATGGATTATGAATCCAAGGACACGATTTATAAATCGTGTGCACAGCTTTGTAAACCAAGAGTACAGATTTACAAATGGATCTTTTCTTTTTCTCAGCTGACCCCAGGAGGGCTCTGTAGTTAAGTCATTATCTATAGCCGAATGAGGTAACACAATGGTGATTGAACCTGTGGCCCGCTGATGAAAGCCCTTGAATTTTCAGTATTACAAACTGAGTGTCGGTGGCGACATTCCTGGGGAAAATCACAAACAGCACAGAGATTAGTGACATGTTTATTATCACCCAGCAGTGGTTGGTCCGCCAGAGAGGGTAGGCGGAGCTAGTACAACAGACTCGCTCTTCAACTCACTTGTGTGTGAAGTGGCGTACTGCCAACTGACTGACGTCACACAGACAACACTGTTTGGATCTCTGGGAAGTGAGGTTCAAAAACACATCTGCAATTACCACTTATCGCCATAGGTGCCGCCAAAGAGAACGAAAAGGAGATCTTTGAGATTGTTACTTTAATTATGTAAAGGTAGCAAAATCACAATATAGAAATACTCAATTGCAAGTAAAGCGAAATGTACTTAAAATATCAAAAGTAAAAGTACTCATTAGGCAGTAAGTCCCCTTCCAGAGTGTCATATAATACTTTGTATTATATTTTTTGGAATATTACCAATGTATTAATATGTAAGCAGCATTTTAATGTTACTCTAATTTAAACTACTTTATATACTGTTTGTGTGGGTTTGATCTATAACAATGCATCACATTCTTTAAGCTAATCTTTAAAAAAATTACCAAGTTTAACTACCACTGTCAAATAAATGCAATGGAGGAAAAAACACTATTCCCCTCTGAAATAGTATAATGTAGAATTGAAATACTCAAAATATGTCACAATTGAATATAGGTAGAGAGCGTGACAAAATGTATGTAATTATTACCCCCCAACTTCAACAACTTCACAAAAAGAAAGTAATACGAAACATCGATGTGTTCAGCATGTGTGAGTGTTCTGTTACTGTGTGCCAGGGGACTTTTTAGATGTTACTGATTAACAGGTCTGTTTTTAGTGGCGGTTTTTCACTGCATGCTTACTTTGCATACAATTTTGGCTATGGGTGTGAGCTTGTACGTGTCTGTGTATGTCTGTGTTTGCTTTATTTTATAAAAAAACATTTGTGTCTGCTTGGCCGATATGCACTACACAGTATGTATGTTCACATAGATAGAGAGATAGACAAATATACCAGGTATTCTGAAAATATTTTAATTTTTATTTCTTTTACACTTTTATGTTGAGTTTAAGTTCTACTTATAAAGTAGATATTATGTAACAACCTTTTAGATTTACATATTGTTTAATGCCAGCTGATTTCACACATTGAGCTGTGAACTACAATGTTTCATCTTCTGACTTTTCAAATACTTGGTATTCATTTGCTTCTACATACCATAGAAACAGAATCAGCAGAATCAGCTTTCTCAGAATATCCATTGTGCTTATTCTCTTTCTATGCTTATGTACACACTCTCCATCATGCCGCCTACACTGTATTAGAGTCTCCTTGTAGTCCTCTCAAGGTCTTCTCGTCAAACCGGTAAGTGAGTTTTCTCTTCACCTTCTGAATCTCGCCAGTGCGGGAGTAATTCCTCAGTGCCCGTGCCATCTTCTGATAGGTCATAGTCTTGCGATTGCCCTTGCGGCGGCCCCACATCTGTGCCAGTTGCTCCTTGTTTTGGGATGAAAACTGGAACGTCCCAGAGGACGAATGCACCCACCAGATGCAGCTTCGCATCGATGGCGTCTGGAGCATCTCGAACAGGAACTGGAACAACCGCTCTTTTCTCTTTCCTGCCAAGGAGGAAGGGGATGTAAGTACACTTATGAGGGGACAGTATGTGTGTGGGAACATGCATGTCTTTAACATCTAAGCAGAGAGCTTTACACTACGTACAGGTGTGACTAGATTGGTTGAAGTTTGAGAGTTTTGTTGTAAAAAGTGCATGTGTGTGTGTGTATACCTGAGAGTGGGGCAAGAGGCAGGGAGTCCATGTTATTTCCATCTACCCTGTCAGAAGATGGAGACGGGGAATCATGGTATTCCTGGTACTGGGAGCTGCTGGACTGGGAGTCTGAGTCGATATATGCTGGTGCCTTGAAGGGATACACATTGTGGTCCTGGAGCAAACACATATAAAAACATATTAATAATTCACAGGTTCAACCATTCTATTAAATTATTAATAAAGTCAATCAACTGTCTTATTTTAGTCTCAGTTCAGCCTCAATATGATGAAAGGTGTCACATCCACCGCTGCAGTGTTCAGCCATAAAAGAGGTGATTAAGCTGTAATTTACTAAACGATTAAGGTGAGGTCCTTGAACTCACCCATTGGTTGTCATGTCGACTAGACCAGGCTGTAGGCGGGCCTTGCTCTTCATATTCCTCATTTGGAGTGTTAGGGCCATAGTGCCACTCATAAGGATGCTGACCTGTACAGCTATTCACTGTGCAGATACAGACATAAGAAACAGTCAGACTAAAAATATAGAAACATACAGAAACACACACACTCCATCATCTGCATATGATCCTTTCCATCCCCACACTCACCTGTGATCTTGGTACCCTGGTGGGTGGGTGTGTGCATTTGCTGCGCCATTGTGGTCGGTGGCGGGTGTGCAGGCTGAACCTCCAGCAAATGCTCCTGCAGGTACTCCTCAATGACCTCCAGGTCTACCTCAGGGCAGGAGGGGGGAGCCGCTCCGCTCCAGGCCGCCCGACCTCCACTCAGCCTGATTTCAGTCACATAAGCCATCTGACAGAGACAGAGAAGGACAGTAGCTTTCAGAAATCACACACACTCTGTTTTTTTACCAGGGGGTTGTTGATGTGTGATGCTGACAGAGACAAAAACACTTGCATTGCGTGATGGCTGGCATTTGTCTCATGTCAGTCATAGCCTGAGGTGTTGTTATTATCAGACCGAACACCCGCTGTTTTTTCTTTTCTTTTTTCATGATAACCCATTGTTGTTTTGTTGTGGAGCACTTTAGTGCTGTGGTGCATCACACAGTAAGTCATTTTGTTCTGAGATCTGAAGATCAAGGATGCAATTTTTCAATTTGTTCATTTTAAGTGAGCTGTGAATTGTCGATAAATCATCCTTTTTTTCTTCTTCTTTTTTTTTTTACATGATATTAAACATCAGAAATTATTCTTTTTATATGACTAATTCTGTCCATCTAGGGTATAACATATATTTGTCAAACTTGGAAATGAGCCAAGCACCAACACTGTGACCATGTGTGTTTTAGTTTGACTGGCAAATTTATGCAAGTGTTTGTGTCCTCACCAGCCAGATAACATTCTGGTAACAGTGGTTTGTAGTTGAGCTGCTATTCTTACAAACAACCTTTTATATTTATCCTACAGACATCGGTTACACTTCATAAGATATTTTTGAGCACTCTATTACTGGAACATTCAGTTGTATGAATACAAACACACTTTTCTTTGTCATTCATGGACTAACCTGAATCAAAAACATGCTAATTAAAAATAACATCAGACTCACCGTCTCCATTTCTGCCAACATACTTAAAGGACAGTCTGAGGGGAGAAAACACCATCATGAGACACCCGAATCAATGCTCATAATTCACACCGTGAACAGAGAAGTGAAAGAACCTGACACACATACTTCTCTAACTTGTCAAAGACAGACAGAGTCAGATGACAGCAAACCGACAAAAGACTACGTCAGAAGCTGAATGAATGAGAACAAAGAGGAAAGCAGTACCTTGTCAAGTCAGAGGTGTACTCCTGCGTCTGGTACAGAGAAGTAGTATCCACAGGCAGCGGAGGGTGGAGGCATGAGAACGTGAAGGCTCACCTGTATGATGCTCCACCTGGGTGTCACCTCTCTTATAGTCTTTGCCAGCATACCCTCCTACCCCCATGTCTCTTTGGCCAAGCCCCAAAGTGTGAAGTGGGAGTGGTTTACAAATAAGGGCTAATTCTGGCTGCCTCCTATTGTCTTTCTCCCTGTAATATAATGTGATATATTTTCATTATTATTATTCTACTCTAATTATCTCCATGTCTTTATTTTTCTGACACAAACACACAGACCTGTTTAATAGCAGGGTTTTGGGCAAAAAGGTGAAATATTATGTCCTTTTTCATGGTAGATTGTTTCTCTATTTTATACAACAGTTAGAGGTTTAATGAGTTTTTTTTTTTTTTTTTTTTTTTTTTTTTTAGCTTTTTAAGTTTTATTTCATGGCACCATGGAAGGTAATCATGTGGCTTTATAGTTTTTCTTTATAGTCACTTATTGTACGCAGACAGACTGAACAATGGGATGATGAATGAGCATAGAAAATAGAGCTAAAAGTTGGGGGAAGATAGGACTAGAGAGTGAGGGTAATAAGTGTGGGAGAAATGTTAATTCCTATATAAGTTTTGAGGAATGATTGATGACACTTGCTTCTACACGTTTTTTTTTTTCACCTGTATCCCAAAATCCGGCTTGATGTACCACCTATTTATCCTTACTCATTTGTTGTCTTTGTTTCTGTACTCTCAGGATTTTTTCCCATGTTCCAGTTTTATGGTGATATATTGGTGTGTGATATCTGAAAATGACTTAGTGGGAAATGTGTTTATTTTCATGTGGGCTGAACGCTACTCAATAAGGAAATGTTAAACGGTACCAACTGAGGAGCAGGTTTATGACAAGAATAACATTTTTGCAGCTTAAACAGACAGTTTTATAGCAGACTTATTCATCATCAACTCAGTGTGCCACGCCATGTTCTGACTCATAGATAATCAATATTTCTAGAACAGTATTATAGAAATGGCTTACTAAATACATAGAAAGAGAATAAAAGTCATTTATTGTAACTCTCCCTCAAAAATCTTCCCAGACTCAATGCTAAAAACACATTTGTGATTCTTATATACAGTATTTTTAAAAATGTAAAGGTCACATTAAAACGACATTGTTCTTCATAAACTGTTGTGGGGAAGTGAGCAGTCTCAAGTGTTACGTCACCCAAAGTCAGGAACACATGATTTCATTCATAGTTCAAGTATTTCAAGTGAGTATGTTCCCTTTTATTGTTGTTACTTGTGTTATTGTTTCAGACGTGGTTTCCAGTACACTACTGGCAGTACAACATGTGTCTTTTTTGCAGGGTGTGTGTGTAGTTGAGGGATTTCCCTTTCTAGGTCTGAGACACGCAGTCTCTGATAGTGAGAAAATGTACTGTAGTACTAGAAATACATAGGGCCAGCAGAGATACTATAGTGGCATTTGAAGTATAACAACCAACACAGGGGTTTGAAGTTAAATGCCACAGTAAACTTATTCTGAAATTGTTACAGAACTGGAAAAAGCCTGGATGCTTCATCAGTGGCTAAATTTACTTTCCACTCAACCACCACTCCTATTTAAACAATTTTCTCCAGATGAGAGTGCATATTGTTGTCAGTAAAACTATGAAAACTGATGGTGAGAACTGTCAGACTCCTGTACACTGGTCCTCCCTACGTGGAGTTAATCACATTATTGTGTGTTCTTGTGAGTTTTCTCAAACATTCCAAAGACATGCAAGTCAGCAGCCGTTTCACCAAAGGTGCAAAATGAAAGCTGCTATTTGCAAGATGAGATCATTTCCTCTCCAGTTCATTTTGACATGTTTAACTAAAAGAAAAACCACATCCGTAATCCACACATGAGAATATGAGAATACTGCAGAACTCACAAACTTATCTGCAATTTGCAAGTGACAATTATTTGTGAAATTGGGCATTAGCACAATTTGCAATCTGTGTGTAAACAGTGCTCGCAAATCGCTTTTGTGAAACAGGACCCAGGTCAACTGTATACTCTAACTGGTCATAGCCTGAACAGGAATGTCAGGGAATCTGTGGATTAACACTGTGATGGGCTGGTAACCAGCCTAGGGTATTTCCCTGCAGTGCATGTTGTGATGGTAATGTAAATGTTGACTGACATTTGAAGAAAGAAGAAATGAAACAATGAATATAATTAAAAATGCCTTTGACACAGGTATTTACAGTATTGCCTGATAAGCAGTGTCAAGATAAATCCAAATGCAGCGCCAGTAGTCTGTGACCTCCTCGGACAGATGATATATGAAGCACATGTACCGTAATGGGAGAGGCCGTGGGTATTTACACCCTGCTTTTTATACCTAAGCTATCATCTCAAGATGATAAAAATTCAAACTCTGCTTACAGGAATGGTATCGATAACTTTACCGCTTGTCAAGGTTTAGTGTAGAAATTCATCACCATGAAATATTACCACAGGCCCAACATTGTAAGCATATTAGCTTAGCATAAAAGGGGTCGTGGAAGGTCAATATATCAAAGTGTATCAGCAATTACTTGTTTGGTTTCCAGACTTTAAAGAGGACATGTCATGCACATTTCCAGGTCTGTATTTTTATTCTGGGACTCCTTATTTATCTTACATTGGCTCTTTATGCAGCCCCTCAGTTCAGCCTCTGTCTGAGACAGGCTGTTTTAGTTTTTTAGTCTCTTTAAGGCCCCCCTTCCAATAAGCCCACTCTGTTCTGATTGGCCAGCTCCCGGAAGCTGCCCCTTGGGAGACTTCCACCAGCTCCGAAGGCTACGTAAACAAACAACGGTGGTCAGATTTTGATTATTTTTGTTGTTCTTTACTCAATATATAAAGACAACACAAACAGCCTGTGGAACAACCTTAGCAACAAAGACTATGGAACAGTCATGTGTGAATGATCTGACGTCAGTTTGATGGGGAAGTAGAGGTGACATTGTGAACGGAGCATTAAGAGTAGGCTGTAGCCCTGACTTTTGACTTGAAGGCGGCATTTTTACACACATTCACCTCAAATTTCGGAACCTTGACATCTGACATTATAATAGTATATAAATGACAGAAAATCACAAAAAGCATGATATGTCGCTTTAGGAGAACATTTGAGTAAATGTCTAATGTATATATGTACACAGTTTTTGTGCCACTGAATATTGTATATTTCTTCCTTTCTGGTTCTGGACTGTAATTTTCTACCTATAAAAAAGTGTACACATGTACATGCACTTGTGCATCCAGTCATACATGCGTACTGTGTGAAACTCTCAGACAATTGATTGAATGAGTGCAGCAGCTGAGCCAATAGTGCCAATGATTGTCCACGGTGTGATAGGCTGACCATCTGGGATATGCAGTCTTAAGGAACTACTCTCTCTCTCTCTCTCTCACACACACACACACGCACACACAGACACAGATACACACTCAAACACATATACATTACACATGTTCAAAAGAGTCATCCACTGTGAAAGGTTCTAGCTTTTCTTGCATGCACATAGCACAGTTTTGTGTTCTCTGTGCATGTGCAGGTATCAGATTAGAATTATTATACAAACATTTTGCTAAATCTGATCATGAAATGACTGCATAACAGAAGTTGTTTGTTTATGTGATTTTATAGTGCACTGGGGTTTTAATTGCAGTCAGAAACCTGTTTAGCAAGGTGGAGAAATAGTTTCCGGGAAATATCAGGAGTTTACCGTACTTGATGTACATGACATCATACACCGTTTTAACCCTCAGAATACTAACTGTAAATACTGTATGCTCCATACACATGCAAATTTGAATATACCTCAGGTAACAAGTCAAACCGCACAGTAGACCATAATCTTTATGATGTGCTAACACATCAGTGAGAGCACCTAATATTTGCTTACACTGCAAAAGTTGGATAAATATAATTCACTTCAAGGTCCATCTTCCATATCCCCAGTCTGTAACATAATTCTCTTTTATGAGCCTTCACTATCAGGACTCAGTGATGCAAACATCACAGCCATTACAGATTTGTGTTTTAATTTGAAACTGACATCATGCAAAATATATATTATTGTAGGCATACTGTAAAGGATACAATAGGACAGGACAGGTGCCCAAATGAACAAAGATACAGGTTTTTCTTGCTGTAATCATTTCTCCTGTTCATATTGGCTGTTAAAAGAAATCTTAATCCTAACACGCTTTCAATGTAAATGATGGGGGACAAAATTGACAGTGCTTGTGTTGTGCAAAAAGTTTATCTGAAGCTAATATGAAATTTCACCAGTCTAGGTTTAGTTTCAGGTAGACCTTTCATTCTCTTTACTATCCCCCCACTGCAGCTCAGCAGGGAAACAAAAATAGGTACATTTTGTTCTAACAAGACAGTAGCTTTGGATGACATCCACTTAATTTGACTAACTCAGACTGCTGAAGCCTCATTCATTCATTGAATATCATTGAAAATCATTCACTCACTCATCTTTCCTCCCTTCAGATAAAGTTTTAAATACGGTTTTGCACAAAACAAGGACTGTGGATTTTGTCCCCCATCACTTACATTAAAAGCACATTAGTAAAGGACCTTTTAATGAAGCATTGTCAGTATGAACAGGAGGAATGACTGACAGACTTGAAAAAACCCGAACATTTCCATTAAGGTCAGAGCAAAAATCTAGAAGGGAATCCCATATATACCCATAACTTTTATGGGATCCATAACAATCAGTGGCAGGAGTGGTTGAAGTGGAAGTCAGAGGAAGACTTTACCATTAAAGATAGACAACTGGCTGAGCAGCAGTAGTGGCAGTGGCAGCAGAAGTGCCAGCAGTAGTAGTAATAGTAGCCACAGTAGTACTGGTTATATTTGTAGGAGTAGTAGTGCTACTGATGGAGGTAAATGTTGCAGTATTGTAGCAGTAGTGGTAGAAGTGGCAGCAGTAGAGGTTATTAGTTATCAAAACATAAAGACACTTTTCAAGAGCTTAAAAAAAAGACTTGATAAACGTGTTCGGAAAAACCCTCAGTGGTGGAGTGAAATGGGTGACGGTTAGGATTCCTATAACTCAGCTTGCACCTGGAGGATTCAGACAAGGTGATAAGGCCAGAAAGACATTGGACCCTTGCAATCAGAAACACACAGAGTGGCAGGGGAAACCCGAGCATGCTCGCTTTACCAGGACATGAAGGTATTACACTTAACTGATTTGTGTGCTTGGAGATGCCTTAACAAAGTTGCAAATCTACTTTATTAAAAACAAACGGGGAAGTTTGAGCTAAAAATAAGAGTCTGTTTCTAAAAATAAACTCAAAATAATGCGGGGATTCACACATGGGTGGAAGAGTTTTTGAATCTGAGGCTGATTTCAAGAAACGTGCAGCCACAAGAGAAATCAGATCACTTTCTTTCTTTCACACACGAAGCACCACTACTATCACTAGAGTGACATCACACCCCTTGCATATTATACCCTACATTATTTTACTCTTTTAATCTCTTGACAGAAATCAATGTACAATATCTGACTTTCTAAAAGTCATGCAGAAGTGACTCTATTGTTTGTAATTAATGTCAGTTTTAATTACATTTACATATTTCTTATGTTGACAGGCATGTGTACCGGTGTCTGTGTGTGTGTGTATGTGTAAAATCTAGAGAGATTTGATCAGCTGTCTTGTATCTGAGTCACTTGTGATGTTTAACGGTCACACAGTGGCAGGTGAATTGGACTTGAATACAGATGCACACACACACTCACATTACATATACAAACAGTTGACCATTAGTGTGTGAAGAGTTGAAACACTTAAGAAAGGTTTTCAGTGTGCTTATCAATGCAGCCATCAGTTGCTGATGAGCAAGGGGCAACGTGTGTGTTTGTGTGTGTGTGTGTGTGTGTGTGTGTCCAGGTGTAATGGGTTTACAGTTACAGCCAAACCCCCTAGATTAGTGAACGTACGCAAATCACCTGTATGTGTGCAAGTTACTGGGAATTCCCCTAACGCCTAGACAAAAAGGTGTGTGTGTGTGTACATGTTTACGCGTGTGTGATAAGTGATAAAGCCATACCCCCCCCCCCCATGAAGAAACACCAACATGTGCTATATACTATATAGAGTGACTCAACTAAGTAATATGTTAAATATTCAGTTGACAACATTTCACACCTGTTACATTTTGCTGTTACAAGAGTGTAATTTATTAGTTGCATGTGTTATTCTAGGTTATGTACGTATTTGTGTGGGACTGATGATGATTTGAATGATTTGTGTGGATCAACAGTTTTTTTTATTAAAAATTCTGTTTGATGTTCACACCCATGGGCAGGGCCCTGGTGGAGGCCAGGTGAGTCAGGTGAACAATCTGGCAGGTGAGGAGGCAGTTGGACATGCTGTGGCGTCGGCTTACGTACTAACTATCAGAGACACTGGCAAGTATGCAAAACCTGAGGTTGACCCCCTCAGCATCACCACCTCCACCACCTCTGCCTCACTCACTCACACATTTCTCTTTCTTTTTATGCATTTTTGTTCTGTTTTCTTTTGATTCAGTGCAAAAATGTAACCTATTTATTTATGTCATATTTTTCCCTCCAAGCTGTAATTTGTCAATTATTATTTATGTTATATATTTGCAAGTTGCTATATATTTTTTTACACCTTTATTATTTTTAAAGCTTTTACCCTAATTTATGTAACAACTTTCTTAACAACTGTGCAGCATGCAAATAAATGGGTGTCATTTGCATAGAGTCACTAGCAGAGCAGTGGTCAAGTGATCTTGATTCAGGAGGATAATATACATCAGTCATATGGGAATGCTGGAGATAAGGACTGGGATTGGGAACTGGTAGGACTTTGCATTCCCACGGAAGATTGCTTGTGTCCTCCAGTAGGCAGTCCTACAAGCTGCAGTCTCAATAAACACTCATAAACCACACAGCCACGGACGCGCACACTAACCCAGTGGCCTTATCAGAACAATACATAAACTTGAATGCGAAGACTGTACATAAATCATCTGTTTTCACAGTGAGATAAGAACAGACAAAGAGAGATAGAGCGAGAGAGTGAAACTTTATCTGAGCTCCAAGGATAAAATAAAACATCTCCATGAGATTTTCCATCTAGTATCCAAAGAACACAATAAAGGACCTGAGGGCTTTTGATGGGCTATTTTGAAACCAGTCCCCGTTGCGCAGAGGAAAGCCCACACACACACACCACATTCAGCAAAGCCATGCATATTTGTCTGTGAGCACAGCTTGACCATATCATAGTGTATTCTCCTGTTGGAGGCCCACACCTCCACTCCACAGCTGTTGTCATGAGGGCAGGGTAGGCGAAAACAATAGCTGTCTCTTCTATCAACCACCCACATCTGAGCTAGTCGCTTCATTAGCAACAAACTCACACGTAACATCTGTCTGTTTTCTGACTTAGGATGGATTATGAATCTTTCAGAAGGTGATGGTGCTTGATTTTTGTATGGTGTTAATATTTCAGGACAAAATGTTTTGCCTCTGCCCCTGACTGTAGTAAATGAGATACTGTGACCTGAAAAAGTTATACCACAGTTAACTACAGAAATGGGAACAAGTCATTGTTTTAAGTCACAAATAAATCACTTCCCAACAGACAAATAGAATTAATACTAGTGTAAGTAGTAGTACTTTTTTTGTATTTTCTTCAATTGTAATGCATAGATAGCCTTGACAGAGACACTGGTATACAACAAAAAACAAAAACGAAGAGTTTATGGTCACGCTAGTGGCTCTGTGAGGCTGTACTCAACACATAGCGAAGCATAGCTGTGCTCTGACTCAGCTGGGAATGTCATTAGTTTTGCAGGTTGGTCATAAACCAAAGTATTAAAAAGTGGTGTTCCTTGAACGCCATTATCATACAGACTCGGTGGACTTGGCACGCGTACAGCAGACGCGCTTCTTTACATAATACAATAGACTCTTTTCATGGCAGACATGTTGACTTGTCAAAGCAGGAAAAGCACAGATGCAATTAATTAAATTAATGATGGCTGCATTCCATTTAAATGAGCCAGGTCCAGGGCTCTGGTATTGTGCATGCTCACTTACTCATATGTAGTGGTGTAACGGAACGTTGTTGATCCGTGATCCGTGTGGATCGCCTCCCACGGTTCAGCATGCATGTGAACCGAGGATTAACCGCAAAATTTAATGTCTCATTGGAGACCACGTAAACAAACTGCTGTAAGTACAAGTCAAGGACAGACTGCGTGTTGCTAACAGGGATTTTGAAGAGCAACGACCAAACCAGCATCTAACGGGTCCAAAGTGACATCTGCAGGTACGTTTACCTGCTGTTTAATTTGCTGCAGCTAAGCAGCTAATTAGCTATCTACCTGCTATCTGACATTGGTGGTGCGCTTTTCCCCGACGAATGTTTGTTTGGTGGCTCGTTCAACAAGCTAAGCTGCAGGACAAGACGTGTGAGCAAAGTTCTATTTGTCTCCCTCTTTTTCGCTGATCTGAAATATGATCCGATCTGTGACTCAAAACCGTGACATGATCTGAACCGTGAATTATGTGATCCATTGCACCAACTCACATGGCACACTGGGACAATTAATTAAATGGAGCCATCATTAATGTTATCACTTACAACTGTGTGTTTCCTGCTTTGACAAGTCAAAATGTCTGTTGTGAAAAGGGTGGACCCTTTTCAGGAGGTTTGTTTACACAGACACATTAGTGAAAATTCACTAGAAATTAAGTTGCGCAAACACATTTGGAAATAAACGTTTTCATGCAAAGGCCATCAATTCAAACTGTCACCTCACAATAGTTGTTGTCCTTTTTCAACAAATATTAAACATTTTAAAAAAACACCATACAGTTACAATAATTCCTTTAATTACTGGCCCACAATTAGTTTAGCTAATTAAGTCCACATCTATAATGTATGATGAAACAAACATATAATACAAGTGATATGTTAGGACACAGTCAACAGAAAGGGAAGGAGAAATTCTAAAGGGGACATTATTTCATCATTGTAGCTCATGTTGAATACATGGGAACTATATCCAGAGGGGTTTTTTTCTGCTGTGATTTCTACACCTTTAGGAGTGTCCAGTAGTGTCAGGATAACTGTGTCAGCATGTTTGCAGTGCACTTTATGGTTACTCTGACTACTCTAGAAACAGCCCGCAATATTTTGACAGGGTAAAGGCTTCCTCTTTCCACAGAAGACCATGTCATTGTCTGGGTGACTACTGGATATTTATCACTTCTCCTTTGCTGAGATCTTCAGAGGCCAGACTGCGGTCAGTAGAATAAATGACGGGGCAGTTTGTGTTGTAAAGTTCATGAGACTGAGGCTTCTTATGATTTTTGCTGAAAGTGCAGTAACGCAGGAGGATTATGTCAAAGCAAGATGAGTAACTACAGTGTTTATAAAAAAAAGGATCCAAACCTCCCCATTTCATGTTTTATTGTTTTGAAAAACGGAATCAGAGTGGATGTAATTGGGATCTATATGATTTGATTTAGGATTAAAAACTCTTTAATGTTGAATAATCTTACTAGCTAAAAATAATTTATTTACAAGTATTTCACAACACATGCTGCAATCTGATAGACTGAAACTTGAAAGGGGCTCTCCAGCTGCACAATAGACCACATCAACTTCTGTCTATGATGTTAACAAAAACAGTTTGCTGTTTTCCAACAAAAAGACCCTGATCACATGGCACATTAAAATGCCTCCTCAGCATAAAGACATTCAGGCCTAGGGAAAGGTTTGGATCTGGATGTCTTGCTGTAGGCAGCTGATGGGAGTAGTGGATGAAAAGGAAAGACCACCTCTACAAAAAGTATCTGGACCGATACCCCTTAAAGGTGGGGTTATGCTTCAAACAAAGTATTAATAACTGTCCCAAATGGTCGCACACAAAGGTGGGGGTAAAGGCAAGAGGGGCAAAACACGATGACTCTCCTTGAACGCATTCACAGTATTGCACTTGGATAGTAGACATAAGAAGTAACAGAAATACTTAACAAATGAAAAAAAAGAGGTTGAGAGAGAAGTTAAAACCTGCTTACTTTCTCACCTCCACACATCTGGCCACTGTGTAAAGTCAGTGTGAATATCGGATTGTCTGTTTACTGATTCATACTGATGCCTTCAGTCTCTACTCCTCTACTGTCCAGCTGTCATAGTGGTAAACATCAGCAGGTATTGTTTTGTCTATTGTAACTAATAGTATAGCACAACTGATACTGGAATTTTGATGCAGATACCAATATTGATATTTAAGAGTTTAAAAAAAATCTGACAATGACAATTTCAGTTTTTTGAAGAAAATACACAAGATACCCAAATGTTTGTGTGTGAGTGTGAAAGTGAGTATCAACCCAGTTGTTTTATCAGTTTGGCACTAATAAATAGTACTTATTTACTGTTAAGTAGGTCTATAATCTAACAATAACGCTAGATCTTGTATATTTGAATGAAATTAAACTTTTCAAATAGTTTGTAGTTCATTATTTAGAGCTCACTAGTAGTGCTAATAGTGCTCTTGAATTACTTGCACACTTTTGAATCCAAGTCTGTAGTGGAATCAGTCCAACTCTGCCTTTGTATCTGTTACAGTCAATTAATCACCACCACTTGTTTTAACTGCTGACAAAACAAAACTTGTTATGTTTTCAAATGCATAATCAAAGCCACTGAACCTTCCATCTATCACCATCAGGGCTCTAAGATTGAATCTGTATCTCAATACAAATATCTAGGAGTAATAAAAAATGATTCTCTCTCTTTTATGCCTCACATCCAGCAATTGGTGAAAAGAACCAAAGTTGAAATTGGGTTTTTATTTTAGAAATAAGTCTTGCTTTTCCTTTGAGGCCAAAAGGAGACTTGTTGCTGCCACCTTTATGTCTGTGCTGGACTATGGTGATGTTATGTACATTAAAGCATCTTAAAGGCATCTTCGCAATGCCTACACATGCTGGATACTGTCTACTGTGGAGCGCTGAGGTTTATTACCAATCTTAAAGCCCTTACTCACTATTGTTCTTTGTATGCTCGGGTTGGATGTTCTGCCTTGTCTATCCGTAGACTTAACCATTATCATATTCTTATTTATGAAGCTATTCTTGGTCTGCTTCCATCTTACCTACAGATCTATATCCATCAGAAAAGTATGAGAAGTTATTGTCTTCACTCCCAGGACTTATTCTTACTATTTGCCCGTTCTGAACTGGGCAAAAGGGGCATTTAAGTACGCTGCTCCCTCTGCTTGGAATCAGTTGCAAAATTAGCTGAACCTTTGTGAGCTGGTCTCACTGGATGAATTTAAAGTAATTCTAAATGACTTGGAAGCAGGCACATCTGGCTGCAGATGTTTTAACTGACTCATATTACCTGTTTGATCCCTGATGTTGTGATGTTGATGACTTGCAACAAATACTTATGATTATTCTTAATATTTTATGATTCTGTAATTTAATTCTTTATTTTCATTGTAAACTTTTATAGGTTTTTTTGTTTTTTTTATGTCCGCAACCCTGTTGATTATGCTGCTGCCTGTCTTGGCCAGGACGCTCTTGTAAAATAGATTTTTAATCTCAATGAGACTTTTTCTGGTTAAATTAAAGTTAAATGAATAAAATAAGTAGATAAACAGATGATTATAGGCCTTCTTTACAGCAGACATTTGGACTTTTCATAATAGAAATTCAGTTGTAATTTAATCCATCATTAACTTTATTATTTACACCTGAGCTTTTCCTACTGTGAAAAAAGGCCTATTGGATTGCTACCCTGTTTATCATCACTGGTTTTGATGGTGATGTCTAAAGGCACCGCTCACCCCTAGTAAACCCACACAGGGGATGATAATTACTTTGGTTGATTAGACCTAATCTCAAGGCTGCGCAGGCGTGTACTCACTGTGCTCGACTGACATCTTCCTGACTTTCCTGTTAGCTTTGTTGGGTGGGACAAATTACACTATTATCATTCAAATTAAATGTACATGGAGTCCTCAGCCTGAGCAGAGGTCTAATAAGGATAACTGAAAACACCTGTGTGGGTGTGCAGAGCCTTTAATAATTAATAGTGAGCAGCACTTTAAGTCACTGTGGATAAGTGTCTCATATCACAAATGTCAGTTATAACTGTAAATGTAATGTTCTTAACAAAATAAGCACTTGGTATATAACAATTTGAGGGGCTCGATCACTGGAATTTGATACTTTTTTTTTTTTTTTTTTTTTAGATTTTTGAGATTTTAAATGAGATTTTTATACTATAATATTAATTTCAGTTTGAAACAATGCAGCTAGAAATGCTCAAATCTCACCAACTAATTAAGTATTCAGCATTTGAGGTGGCAGACGCTTTATAAAACGTGATAGGTTAATCTTGTTGGAATTCAAGGACCTGCTATATCTACAGTATCAGTGTCCAGTGTGACTGTCTTTCCTGTGAGAACTTGGTTTTAAAAGCATATTTCATTGAAAACATCCAGAAAGAACACCAATCTTAGCTTGTGCCATTGTATCTAAAGCAAGTTTATGAAAACTGTTCAAGCCATAGCACTAGATATATATACGTTTAAAAAAAATCTCTCAGGCAGGCAACAATGATATGGGAGCTTTAACAGTTTTTCAGTGAGACAAAAGGGTTGTCGCCATCAGCTGGTTGGGTCTTCCTGACCTGCTGCAGTGTTGCTGTTCTGTCTGTTGGCTGAAGATGGCGCCATTTCATCAGCTAAGTTAAAATTCAACTTTGGCTCCCCTAAAGAGCAGTTCCCATAATGTAATGGTATGATTTAATAAGATTATTGTAATCAGGCTTTCAGTGATGATAAGTTTCATACTTCCCAGGTGCCTCATGTTTGTTTTAATATGTGTAATCTTTCAACTGCTGCTCAGTACTTGTCAGATGACTGGAATTCTGTGAGGCTCATGTGAAACCTACAATAAGACTCCTTTCTTCTTCTCTCACTATATTGTGTTGCGTCTCCTGCCAGTCCTATCTAGGTTCTGCATGGATGCGACTCTATGGAGACAGTCCAATACTTTCAGTCACTGTTAACATTCCACATCAGTCTCCTTCCACACTGACATGGCTGATACGATCATGCTGAAGTGGGTAAGAACCACAAAGACGGCACAAACATTCATCACACACACACACACGAGTGCACAAGTTCAAATGAACACACATATACACAGACACACACATTGCTGCAGACATGAACTTGCATACAGGGGTGTGATTAGGCTGTCTTTGGCACATTAATCACCACATTTCTATTTCTAGGTCAATCAACTTTTTATAGATCATATTTACAAACACACACACACACATACACACTTGTGAACTCACTCAAAAACACACACCCTCTGATTGCAGCGCCAGTGGCGTCGCTCAGAATAGCATCAAACAGACTGGAGTGTCTCTCTCTCTTCAGCTGTGTACAGGTATAGACCTGTCTACTTTAGTCAGCCTATTTCACCATATTAACCCTCGTATATCACACTGTCACTGCAGAGAAAACAAGTAGAACAGAGATCACACACACACACGAAATAGCTTTGTCCGGGTACAACAGAGTCATCTCAATGTCAAGGAAAGTGTTTGGATGTGGTGCATTTAAAGTAATCTGTCCTGTTAAGATCACAAGCATTTTTTTCAATATGTCATTTAGTCAACATGAGCATGCTTGCAAACATAGTTCACTCTGGATGTAATCTAATGTACAGATATGTTGTTTGATGTGTCAATAAAAATCTCTTGGCTGGTATTATCTTGGTGTGCAATATTATCTCAATAATTACTGAAATAATAAGAAAGTCCTTCAACAATATTACGACACACTAAAGAAACACTTGACTGCGCAGTGTGTGGTTACAGAGATGTTTTCACTTTGTTTCATTGCTGCTTTTGGCTGCCACTTCTTCAACAATAGTTATTCATCAGCAGCTTCTTCAAAACAGGAGTATCTCCATACAGATACAGATGCAATCCTCACTGATGGGAGACATATGCTTATTTGTCTCTTTTTCTGTCAGCGCTGATAAGACTTTGCTTTCCTCACCTGCTCCTGTGTACAGCGGAAAGTCTGCGGTGTAGAAGGGGCTCCCTCTTATGTTTGTTGTTAGTTATTACAATAATGAGAGTAAAAAAATATTAAAGCAATACTATAACATTTTGTAATTTTTACTGACATGTTAAGTTATATCTATTATTGTCACATTTTTTTTAGTGTGTTTAACTTTTGTCAGTATTCTTTCATCAGTAAGTTATGCTACCAGTACAGCTACTATTCTTAGTTTAGTTCATTATATTTATTTGTCAGGTTCCATGTACAAAAAACATTAATCTCACATAAGAGATGTATTATACCAGTTTAGCTAGTTGCTAAATGTTGTATATTGATATTATGTGTTATGTAAGAAAGGACAGGGCAGACTGTTCTTCCTCAGGAAGCTGCGCTCCTTTAACAAGTGCAAAAAGCTACCTTTACCAATCTGAGGTAGCGAGTGCGCTGTTCTTTGCAGTTGCGTGCTGGGGAGCAGGAATCAAGGCCAATGATGCCAGCAAACTTAATAAATCAGGTCAGGAAGGCCAAATCTGTGGTTTGGCTGGAACTGGACAGTATGGAGGCAGTGGCAGACAGGAGGACGAGGGACAAGATCAGTGCCATCTAGGGCTGGAACGACGACGATTACCTTGATTACGTTAATACGTATATTTGTGTGGAATGCGTTGATGCGTTGCACTGTTTACATTCATCCCCAATTATGGTGGCTCCTGAACCTGATTGTCAAAAGTGCAGGAATTCTTTAAATAGAGATGTAATAAAATGGTGTTCTGCACTTTTTGTAAAACTGAAATGGACTACCACAGCAGCACAACTGCTATGCATGAGCATCTCTACAGAAAACATCCTGGGGCTCCCACACCTCAAAACGTTTGTCTGATTGTTCGGTGGTAGCCAGTGCCCGGGAGTTGTTGCATCCTAATCTGTTGTGTTTTGGACAAGAATTCAATGCAGAGCAGATGCTAATGGCTAGTATGACAATGCTGCTGTTGAGCCCATTTGCAAGTCGTAAACAGTTTGTTTATGCTCATATAGACCTATAAAACTAAACAGTGTAGATTTCCATTTAACATTACGCTGTAAGTAAGTAAGTAACCTTTTGCAGATAAATAATACAAGTGCATTTCTGATTACAATCAGCCAATAACCATTGATGTAAATCATACTCAACACTATCTATGGTAGTTAATGGCAGAATATAGTTCACAACACCTTTTGCAATTAGGCCTACACTGCATAAATCTTAACTTCTGTGATGAATAGTATCATTAGGTAAAAGTTAAAGTTTGAAATGGTTCCCTTATTCACAGATTTCATGTTAAAATATGTCAGTGATTTTATTTTGTGTCTTTTTATGCCTCAGGAAGACGCAAAGCTGTGTGCAAGTTTTTTTTCCATAAAAACGATGTTGCTGTATGCATGGCCCACGTTTGGAAATTTCCATTAGTAAAATAAGTATTTTTATGAGAAAATGCTTGAATAAAAGGTTGAAAGATTAATGGTAGAAGTTCTAGTAATTATTTATCGGTTTAACCAGTGGATTAATCGACTAATCAGAAAATAACTGATAGAATAATCGAAAAAATAATTGTTAGATTAATCGAGTAATTGAAAAAATAACCAATGGATTTATTGATAAAAAAATAGTTACTTGCAGCCTTAGTGTCATCCTCGACAACCCCTCTCACCCACTCTGTAGTGAACTGTGGTAAATGGGCAGCTCACTCAGTCACTGACTAATTCCACCCAAGAGGAAGACAGAGCGCTTCAGTCACTCATTTGTGCCCACTGCCATCAGACTGTATAACAAGAACTGTGACAACAGGGTAAACAGCTGTGAAGGCCCAAAACCACCATCTCTATCCCCAAACACACATTCCTCCATCCCAACTATATGTCTGCATATGTGTATGTATGTATATATGGGGGATGTATTGAACCAATTTACTAGCTAAACTGGTACAATACATCTCTTCTCCTTAAGTGAGATTATACATATATATATATATATATATAACACGACTGCATGCATATTTATTTTGTATTCATTACTTCAGCTATGTAACACATACATATATAACTTTAGCTACATCTACCATTATTTCTGCATATATTTTGCACACCTTTTCAATTTTTACAACCTAGGTCAGGTTATGCATAAAGCCTAAGTACTGTAACATTTATAAGGTATATAATGTATAGTATGTTGTGTGTTATTACAATTATATTATATGCGTTTATTACTCCTAGTTCTTATCTGTTTCCTTGTTTCCTGCACTGTTATAACATGCAAATTTCCCCTCGGGGGAATCAATAAAGTCTTATCTTATCTTATGTTAATATACTTCCATATTAAACTAATAAAGATATCAAACTATGCCTGATAATAAAGCTCTGAAAATTTTAATAATTTAATTATATCTGAACATGTGTCCTGTGTATGACATTTTAAATGGCTTTGTCCCTCCATCTGACATTGTTCACTTTTGTATACAGTGTAAAATTCTCAAGAATGTCGTCCATAAGAGATTGTACCGTACTCTTTTGTCACACAGCATTTGTGTAGTCAGCATTCTCTATGAAAGCTACAACTCAGTGAAACCAGACAACAGAAAGACTCACAGTTCTGTCAGTGGCTTTTAAGTCAAATTGAAAAGTCTGCTGTTGTGACTGTTTTTGCTTTGTGTACAAATATCCTTGCTTTTAATTTATCTAACATACACTTTTTGCCAGTATGGTTTGTGTGACGTATTGTTGAGTGTAATTTTTTTTTATGCATATGATCCAGTATGTTTAGTGCTGTTGGCTGCAGATGAAACAATACATCAAATGGTAACATTTATATCTAATATTTTACAAGTTCCCCTACAAATAAATGAAATAAATAAATAAACATATAATTCCCACTGCTGGAATAAAGTATCTATAACTGTGAACTGTGATGTAGTTTATCTGGATTATTATAAAAGACACAATGCTGCTGAACTTTGTGCTTATAACTAAATTAGAGTTTTTACATCTGACTCATTCATTTGAAGTAAGGCATTAAAAAGAAACGCTTCGTCAATAAAAGTTCTTAAGTTTTACATAACAGAATGATGACACAAACCACCAGCCCTCCAGCTGAGGTGAAGAGCTCAACACCCCAACCTGTGATGGAGTGCTGTGCTGAACTCCATGGCTAACCACATCCCTAGAGGCCTACAATCGTCCCACACAAACACACAGGAAAATACTTCCACCCCTCCAGTGTTTTGCGTGCTCGCTAGCACCCCCTCCCCCCACTGCCCCACCCTTGCATCCTCAACCCCTTACCTCATCCCCCTTCCTCCATCCCTCTTTCTTTCATTCATTCCTTTCCTTTGTACTGTGAGATGCAAAGAGGAAGAGAGGGACGGGGGGGGGGACGGGGGGGGGGGGGTCTGGAGGGAGGGAAGGAGAGGGACCTTTTGTTGGCTTTCAGGTGGTTTCACATGAAAAGCCAGTGAACACACCTAGGTTGCCGCCACCAGCGACCCACGGCGTCTCACTTGCTTCCGCTGAGTATACCTGAGTTAGCCTTCAATTGCCTCTGTACGGCCCAGGCATGCACAAATACAGACACAGGCAAATGTGTCTATAGACATGTGCACACAGGTGCACGCAACACACACACACACACACACACACACACACACACACACACTCCCGTTGACTTTTGGTCTGAAATTTAGTTTGGATGTGCAGGAGATGGGGAGGAGGTTTTCTGGCGAATGGAGAGAGTGGGTGGGGCAGAGGAGTTGGGTGAGGAGGGTGAGGTGGGATGGAGTGTGTGTGTGTTGGGGGAGTGGGGGGCTGATTGCACGGCTACTCTCTCTGTTCTCTCCCTGAATGGACTCTTCTTGCTGCAAGGAGCTCAGGTAGCCTTGTGTGTGTGTGTATGTGTGTGTGTATGCGTGTGTTTTATTCCCAGGTAGACCACAGTGAGTGCTCTCAAGTTAGTGTCAGGTGTCAGGTAGCTACTTGTCTTTGTGTCTTCAAGGCTGCCGTTGCTTGGATAGTGTTTACAGCCCAGAGAGCATGGCGGAGAGAGAGAGGGAGGATGGGGGAGGAGAAGGGAGGGAGCGCTGGCTTTGATCTGATGTAGACTGTTTGATAGCGTGTGTGTGAGTGTGAGCGAGTGAAAGAGAGAAAAGAGAGAGAAAGGGAATAAGAGTGCACGCATACTTTTTCAAATGCATGTACAAATGTCTGTCCACATGCTAACAACTGTGTGTTTGTTTGAGGCATTCGTTCAACCCAGAGCCGAATCGGTATCTAAAAAATTTGTGATTTGCACATTATTAACACACAGAGCTCATTAATCTAATACTGACATATACACAAGGGCCGCCATCAGTCCAAGCAGTAGATTTATCACACACCAAATGCATCATACAGACATAGGTAATAGCCAAGATACAGTAGCTGAGATGTGCCAATCTGGAATGAAATAAAAATGGTGCTTTTGTGAAAGAGTTTTCATGCTGGGAAATAGGACAGTGGCATATCCTGATGAGTTGTCAAGACACTGCTGTTGTTTGTTGCCCTTAACACTACTGGCATTAGCATTTTGGTAAGTTGAAAAGCAAGTATTTCTAAGCTGCCACTCTCTGTTGACAACTAAGTGACATTGCACGTGATCTGTCTAGTCATATACATCAGATAAAGCTATAGAGAACGTTATCCTGCTGTATGCTGAATGATTTATCTTCACATACATCACAGTGTAGGTCAAACATCCTTAAAGAAGCATTTCCCCTCTCTGTTTGAGAGTGAAATCAGCTGCTACAGTGTTCAACAGATATGAGGATCTGCACACTCCTTCATAGCAGAGGAATGAATCACACTGACTCACATTTGACCTTTCACACATCAATCACAACCGTGTCAAAACAGGTGCAATGTGAACAAATACGCAGCTTACTTCTGTAATGGTAAAAGAGCTCCATGCGTGGTTGTGTACAGTACAAATCTGTGATTGAAGAGAAGAGAAATAGACCAAAAAGAGAGAGCGAGAGACAGACAGAGAGACGGGCAGCAGACCAGACATGCATGTTTTTACAGTATGTGTGTTTTAGGGCTCCCCCGAGGCCAGACAATTAAAGAGCATTTAAAAAGATGACAGAGTTCAGCGCGCAAGAAGGGGGTGAGGCGAAGAGCCCGGGGAGTGGAAGAGTTTGCAGGTGTATGAAGAGCATGTGCATGTTTTTGTGTATGTGCGTGTGTGCCCATGGGAAAGAGTGTGTGTGCTGTACGTGGGTGTACTATAAGATCACGCAAGGCGCTCCTGTGAATTATGTGTAAATCTGCCTACAGAATGTGCATTGAGATAATTGCCCGTTCCGAGTAAAAAAAAATACCATAAAACATCACTTGATAACTCTTCACTCAGCATTTTTAAACTGTCAATAGACAAAGGGAGCAACAACAGACATTCCACTACAAAGACGAAGAAAAGCTAGAACAGAGAGAGAGAGAGAGCATGAGAGAGAGAGAGAGAGACTATGTGAAGAACAACTCTGAAAGAGTTTTTGTAGGGCCATAACAAAGGCCCCTCAGAAAACACAGTGGCATAGGAATGTTAATTAATTAATGAGAAACTATTCAGCCTACAGAGAATGGTGGAGAAAGAAAGACAGAAAAGGAGAGAGACAGAGAGACGGGTCGGAGGGGTAGACAAACTCGAAATGGGTGCAAGGCCATTTAACTGTGTAGCTCTATCTTTCAAATAGCATGTTGTGAACTTATTCTAGGTTCAGTTTCTATGCAAAGCTTGCACATGAATGATGTTTTACTTGGCTGTGCATGTGTGTGCATGTAACATACTGTCACTGCTGAATGAAAGCCTCAGTTCCTCAAGCCTCAGCTTTCCAGGAACTAAGAAAACAGCGTTGTTTCCACATTGACTTCCATGCATTTTTGAATTAATTTAGTGTGGTTTGAAAAGATTTTAAGAGCCCAAATGGTTGGCATATTTTATCAACTCATGGTTGACCATGTAATCCCTCTAGTACAACATGAAAATCACCAAAACTGGAATCATTAGGTGTGAATTAACCGAAAATAGAGTTATGAGATGTGATTTAATGCTAACCCAATCTAGGATTGCCGCAAATTCCTCAAATCTATTGTCAGCATTAGTTGGTGCGCTGTTTTTTGTATATTTTCTTCTATTGGAATAGTTCTCTATCTCCCCTCCTTACTGCGGCTTATTACTGGTTTGTTCTTGCGGCTGGGAGATACGCCTGAAATTTAACAAAAGGACAGAATAGAGACGCCACAGCTTTTAAATTGCATGCCGGTTTTTCTCTCTTTGATTTGTCATAATTATAGAATGCATCATTAGGCGGTTATGCAACATCCTGTGCAGGTGTACAGTATGTATTCTGTTGGAGTTTAACAGCTGCTGTATACTCACTCATTTTTCCTCAGCAGAAAAGCAGTTTTCTTTTTCAAAACTAAGTTTACACAAACTAGAATGATGTGTTCTAATAAAAGATAGGGGGTTCAGATGAGATTATGTTCAAGACTCTGTGGAAAAACTGCGAGTGAGCACAGATAGGCTTTTGCCCGAGGCAACTGACACTTCACAAATCCACACTCTTCTCTCTATGGACTGGAGTGCGTGTATGTGAAATGGATACGCAAGCTCCTTTGCGCTGGTCACCCATAATCTGTTATTTTCTATGGGTGTCCAAGTGCGTGTGTGCATGCATGCTTGCGGTGCTTTCTGTGAGTGTACGATCACGACATTCCAGCAGCAGAAACCTGAGAAGGTGTGACTTACGAGACACTGGATTCTGCTCTTTCTGGGGACTAAGGGGTGCTGAAGTGTCAGAATTCCAATTTCCTCCAAACAGTCACTCCCAGTCACACACTCTGACCCTCTGCATTTCTCTCACACAGCCAAACACACTCTACTGCCTTCATTCTTACCCTCTAGAGCTTTTTTTTCCCCTTCTTTCTCTTTCAGCTGTAAACACTGTCTCTCATTTTCTCTCAGTTCCATTCATAAGATCCCACACGGAGAAATCTTGTCCCACACCACAGTACTGTATTGCCCCCTACCCCCCCTTTCCCTTTCTCAAACTAAACACCCACTCTTTCTCTTCACATTGAGCTTCTAAGCAAAATAAAACAGGGGGAAAGGAAGAGAGAGGGAGAAAGAGAGGGAAGAGTTTGAGAATCGCGGGCCCCTCCCACTTTCCGGAGATGCTCCAGCCCATCCCTAAATTGTGGGCCAATGAGGGTAGCTCATTCACAACTCATGCGCTCCTTCTACAATAGGTAAGGAGAGAGAGACAGAGAGAGCAAGAGATATATACAAGGAGAGAGAGAGAGAGAGAGGGAGAAAGAGTGACTGTGTTTGGGGGAGAAAGACGATGAGAAAGTAGAGGGCAGAGTGAGAGGGAAGACAAGAAAGAGGGGAAAGAAGTAACAACAAAGTTAACCCCTGGGAATGAAGTGGTGACTGAGAGACAGAGAGGGGAAAGACAGACAGTTAAAAGCAGATAAAAAGGGATGAAGAGGTAGAACTTGTGACAAGTGTGGACAACCTGCACTGAAGAAAAAGGCAGTAAAGGGCTTTTGAACTGAGACAGAGGAGAATTTATAAAAGAGAAGAAGCTCTGGGACTTCCTCACTTTGTCACAGCTGACACTTCAAACATCAGAAAGGACAGAAGAGAGTGTGACGAGACAGGAATCCATACAGGTGTAGATGCAGACAGGTGGACAGTCAGACATGTTGCCTGTACTTCTGATTCTCTGCATGGCTGGAGGAGTTTGGGGGTCCGCCCCCGGAGTGTGGGGGTACGGAAGGATCCAGGACAGGCAGGGACCGGCGGCACTGCTGTGCCCGTCTCCGTGCCAGTGTGAGGAAGATGGGATCTTTGTCATGGTGGACTGCTCGGAGTTGGGACTATCGTCTGTGCCAGCCAACATCAGCCCTCTCACCACTTACCTGTGAGTAAAACGTGTTACAGTTAAAACATAAAGTTCTTGGGTGTGTTATCTTCTCCTACTTTCACTTTAACCTCTCCACCTCCAGGCCTCTTACTGCTTCCTTGACCTCACTCATCCTTTTCCTGTCTTTCCACCTTGTATCTCATCCCAAACCCTTCTCCTTGATCCCCAAACTTCTTCACTTCCTCTCCCCTGCACCATGGTTAAGTGCCATTTTCATTGTAAATCCTAATTGTTATTCTTGTGGATGAAAAACCTGCTGAATTGTAGCTGAGATTTCAACATTTTTTTAAAAAATAGAGCATTAAGCAACAGTCGGTTGGATGTGCAACCAGGAAACAGCAGCATAACCCGCATGTAGATAGAAACGGACAGGGCCAAGTGGGAACGTGTGTGTATGTGTGTGTGTGTGTGTGAGAGAGAGAGATAGAGTGTGTGTGCGTGTGTGTGTTTTGACCACTAAGGCAAAATTACTGGACCTTTTCTTTCAGTGTCAGGTTTCCGAGCGCCAACTGGAGATCCAGCGTGAGAGTGTGTGTGCACATGTGTGTGCTTTGTGTATATGTATGTAAGTGTATTTTTTTGTGTGTATATATATATGTGTGTGTGTGTGTGTGTGTGCATGAAAGCTGGAAGCACATGACACAAACATTTGTTTTTGTGAATGAGGAAGTGTTTGAACACAGATGGCTAAATATGTTTGAGGTTTAATCAGTTTTCTGCCACCACTCCGCATCACACTGTTCTGTGACACCGAAACTCAAGGGTTAAATGGATAGAAATCGTTAGTATGTAACCTGGAAATAACTAGTGTCATTTTCTATTTTCTTTTGTTTGAAAACCTGACAAAATGACCTCTTTGAATGACTTAATTTTGCAAAGGCTGAAGACAAGTCAACATAATTTTAAATTATGATTTGTGAGCATGTGTTTGAAAGGTCGGCTAGAGCACATGGCATATAGTGTAAATACCACTAAAAACACGATTATTCACAATATTCATCAAAAGTTTTTACCACCAGGAATGAGAGTAGCTTTAGACCTATATTATGCAAAAGACAGGAGATCTGAGCACTTTCTTACACCACCCTGCTGTGGCTAACAGCCATAGACCGTAATCTATGCTTACAGCCAGATATTTCAAATTGCTTTGCTGCGTAAGCCTCTGAGGACAGATTAGAGACACTCTGTGATAACTGATATTGAAGTGATAGAAGTCAAATCCAGGAAACAGGGTGTGATAGAGCAGTTGCTCACCAGAGGATCTACAAGTATTATAACAGGGGAGGGACAGATTTCAAGGGAATGAGGAAAGATCAACAGTTTATGTAGCAAACGACTCTAAAGGAGACACATAAAAGACAACTCTATTTGAATAATGCCCAACTTTTGGGCTGTCATGGGAGCCTGCGACAGCCAGATTTCACTGTGTTCATTTGAAAGTTAAAACACATGTATTTGTTTATTTGTTCAAGTGGATCCCCATTACTATTACTATCCCCATTTCTGTAAGGGTAGCAACTATTCCTCCTGGGGTGTATACATAAAAATCAACATAAAACATACATGAACACTTAACAACAATACCCAAAACCTAGATTCCCTCACACCCACCCAGCACCCCCAGATCACCGCTTAAACACACAGAACCCTCTCAGCTTCAAAGGTAGGGCTGAGTGATATGGACACAATCAAATATCACAATATTTTGACCAAATATCTCAATATCGATATTTCAACAATATTGTAGGGATGACTATTGGTGCTTTCAAAAAATATTTACACAATGAGATTTTAGATAAACAATCATTAGTAATATGGATACAATGACCAGATGGGTAAGGCATATAATAAAAAATTATTAAATAATAGATGGCAAAAAATAGAACAATTGGACAGTCTGGTAAGTTCAGAAAATTACATCAGTCCACTGTATGCAGCCTTTAAAACCAGAGAAGACAGCATCCGTGCCAAATCACGATATTACGAGAGATATATTCAAACAATATATTGCCCAGCCATACTCAGAAGAAAAATATACCAACAATAATGATAATGATAATAACTCTAACATTAAACAGAAAAAACAAAATAAAGAAAAAATAGAATTAAACAAAACTCCCAGAGAGGAAAGCACTAAACAAATAGAAAACAAATAAAACAGAACCAACTAAACCAAACAAAACAAGATCTCTGGGAAGGTCCACAACAAGACAACAATAATACCCAGAGTCATATACCAGAATACAGTTGACGCTTTGCTAGTTGATTTTTTTAGGGAAAATGGTAGCATATTTCAATGAATTGTAGCTCTGTGCAAAACTGTTCTCTGCATTGCACAAGTTCTAGGTGCAGGAACTACTACATGACTGTGGCTGTCATTGATAGATGAAATCTTTAAATGTGAGCTTTTAGGCTTGGCCATAGTACAAATATAACAAAAGAAAACTAGGGGATTGCTTAAAAATCTGTCCTCAACTTTTAGCTAGGAGAGAGCTTCATGCATGCCCTCTACACTCACCCTGGATGAACAGTGAAGAGATAGATGTGCAGCTTTGTTCTGCACAAGTTGAAGCTTGTGCAAATCTTTTTTAGTTGCACTTGACCAAACTACTGAACAGTAGTCAAGATGAGACAAAACCAGTGATTGTATAATCTGTCTGGCTGAGTGATCAGTCAGAAAATAGGCACACCCCTGATGACAGACACTGCTCTACCCATTTTGGCTACAATCCTATCAATATGACAAGACCAGGTAAGCTGCTCATCCAGGGCGACACCTAAAAGCTTTACTTCAGGGACCTGCTCCAAAGCTATACCTTTCACTGAGAGGGAGAGAAGCAACTCACTCCTCAATGCATGATTCAAATCAAAGATAACACACTTTGTTTTAGATACATTTAGCACAAGCTTGTTTTTTTCTACCCAATTTGACACACATTCAAGTTCATTTTGCAGAACATCATTTAGACCGTTATAGATGACTTATTTAACACAAGGGGTAGGTCATTGGTAAAAATTGAGAAGAGGAGAGGACCAAAGCAGCTACCCTGGGGAACCCCAAACTCAAGCTTTCTTGTAGCTGAAAAACTCCCATTAAAGTACACACTGTGACTGTTAGTCAAGTAACCTTTCATCCAGCTGACAGCCTTTTCACTGAAACCAAATGCCAAATGTTTTTTTAGCATTAGTTCATAGTCAATTACATCAAAAGCAGCACTAAAGTCAAGCAAGACAGCTCCAACAATTTTTTTTATCATCTATTTGACTCAGCCAGTCATCCGTCATCTGTGTTAAGGCAGTAAAGGTTGAGTGGCCATCTTTATAGGCATGCTGAAACTCAGGATCAAGGCCACTGACAGAGAAATAGTTTAAAATTTGAGAGAAGACTAGTCTCTCTGTAAGTTTACTAAAAGCAGGAAGAATACTAATAAGTCTGCTGTTCACCCCACTGAAGGCAATCCTGCTGTTCTTAGATATTGGAATGATTTTGGCAACTTTCCATGCTTGAGGGAAAATATTTTCCTTCAGGTTAAGGTTAAAAATGTGACATACTGGTTCAGCAATGTAATCAGCTATAATTCTTATTAATTTACCATCAAGGTTATCCAGTCCAGACTGCTTATCGATTTTTTACTGAGATAAGGTTTTTTTTAACCTCCTCTAGTTGTATTGGTTTCAAGTTAAACCTACAATCTTTGTTTTTCATGATAAATTCTTCAGTTAGTTCTACAGACAGTTCAGCATTTGAGTTATTCATATTATGACTGTCAACCTTTTCAATAAAGAAGTCGTTAAAATAATTAGCCATTTCAAGGGGTTTTGTAATGAATGCACCATCTGACTCTATGAAGGATGGGTTATTTGCTTTTGACCTACCTAAAATGATGTTAAAAGTATTTCATAATTTCTTCCCATCATGCTTTAGTTCATGAATCTTGTTTTGATGGAGATATTTTTTTCAGTCTGTTTTTTTTTGATCTCGTTCCTGAGTTGATGGTATTTCTTCCATCGAATAGTCTCCCAGTTTTATTGCAGCACGTTTCAGTTCATCCCGGTCAGCCATGCATGTTTTCAATTCCTCACCGAGCCACGGGGCCAAAGCACTTCTCACAGTGAATTTTTTTGTTGGAGCAACAGTGTGTAACATCTCCAAGAACATACATAGTGCAATATATGTCTTTCACTGTGCATACCCTGTCCCACTGTAGATTTTTTTATATCATTGATCAATTTTTCTTTGCAAAAGGATTTATAAGATCTTTGCAGCACAATCCTTGATCCAGCCTTTGGTCCTTTAGTTTTTCTTGCTATAGCCACTATATTGTGGTCACTAAAACCAACAGGGATAGATATGGCCTTAGAGCAGAGTTCACTGGCATTAGTGTAAATGTGGTCAATGCATGTGGCTGATAAGACTCCAGATATTTTAGAGCTCACCCTGATAGGCATGTTCATCATCTGAGTAAAATTACATACATTCATTACAACTAGTAATCTCCCTTTCAGAGCACAGAACAAAGAAAGCAAGTCAATGTCTAGGACCCCCAGAAAGTACATCTCTCTGTCTGCATCTGTAGTTCATATATCATTAGAGCCAGGGGGTCTGTTGCAACAACCAATAAGTACTGGTTTGATGTGAGGTAGGTGAATTTGAAGCCAAAGGGTTTCTATAACTAGTTTCACCACATCTTTTTTGACCCTAACTAGGATATGGTTTTGTAAATATATGGCAACACCTCCCCCATACTTATTTCTGTCATGTCTGAAAATACTATAAGCAGATATGGCTAATTCAGAGTCATTAGATATCTAAATGTGTTTCTGAAATAGCAATTACATTTATCTATATTATCATTGTTTAGTAGTATCAAGAGATCTTTAAGCTTTAGACTACAGATGTTAAGGTGTGCAATCCTTAAGCCTTTCTTAGGTAAACCCAGAGACATTATTCATACAGTCATATTAAAAACACTATCCACTCGAGTTAAAAGCAAAACAGGTCTGCTCATTTAGCCTGGGTCTGATGCCTGGGCTGAATAACAAGTTTGTCATACCTCAGGCTGGCTTTGCCTCCTTTTTCTCTGGCTTCTCGGAGCTTATGAAGTATGTCTCTCCTCCTTTTTTTCACTATGTCAGAAAAGTCTTCATTGACAAAGATATTAGTTTCTTTTAGCCTTCTCACTACAGAGAGGATGGACTGTCTGTCTTTAAAATGAAGAAATTTAAAAACAATTGGTCTGGGTCTGCCATGTTGATGGAATTGGCCAACTCTGTTTGCACGCTCAATCTCCATGCACTCACTTCTCAGGCCTAGGTTTTTTTCCAGCATGGTTTTGATCTTATTTTCAGAAGTTTCTCAGCTCGCTCCCAGCTCATCAGTGATGCAGTCCACAAGTAAGTTGTTCCTTTTCGACTGATTTTCCATGTAGTCAAATTTAGACATAATCCCATCGATTTCCTCCCGCAACGTGCAGATCTCAGCTTCCATAGCCCGTAGTTTCTTTTCAGTTTCCTTTTCCACTTTTTTTTTAGATCATCAACAAAGCTCTGTGTGAATTGCATGTTTGTTTTCACCTCCTGGATATCTTTTATGACTCCTTCAAGTCTTTTGTTAGTCCCATCAACTATAAGTTGGATGAAAGACTTGAAGTTATCTTGCTGCTGGAGTAGAAGCTCCTTGTAGAAGTCCTTCTGCTGCTCTAACAAATTTGATAGTTGACTCGTGGTTACAAGACTATCTTCCTCAGGCGATTGCCCTTTCTTAGGAGGTATAGTGCTGCTCAGATGAAGGTACTCTGCAGTCTTCACACAGCCACAGGAGCTGCTGAGTTGTTAACTCCCTGCAGGCTTCACACAGCCACAGGTGCTGCTAAGATGTTAGCACCCTGCAAGCTTCACGCAGCCACAGGTGCAGCTCAGATGTTAGCACGCAGTTAGCAGGCTAGTTAGCAGGCTGTAGAGTTTATGACGGTGAAATATGGTCCCTAACTCCGTCCAGGAATCACTCTATCTATGAGAACATCAGGCGGTTGGCCCAACAATGGGGAACAGCACACACACATACACACAAGCAGTGATGAATCTGAGAGGGAGTGTTGAGCCTCTCAGTCCTCCTCTAAAATAAAAACAGTGATGACCTGAGACTCCCTCTGTGGAAATCTGCATTGCTTATAACTGCTCCTCTACAGCCACACACACGCACACACACAAACAAACACACACACAAACAGTCATGTTTCCATCACTTCAGAGAACATTACATTGACTTACATTCATTTCCTGGAGACTTATCTTAAACTTAACCATAACAACTACTTGCCTAACCCTAACCCTAATCTTAACATAAACCTACTTACCTTAACTTTAAACCAAGTCTTCACCCTAAAATTAACGATTTACGTTAAGGGGACTTGCTTTTTGTTCCCATAAGGGAGTTGAGTCCCCACAACATGACTGAGTAAACAGATTTACGTCCCCACAACATAAGGAATACCTGGTACACACACACACACACACACACACACACACACACACACACACACACACACACACACACACACACACACACACACACACACACACACACAGATATGCACACAAACACACATCATTCACTACAAACACAAGAGTAATTGTTCATTTCCCCTCGTTACCTAACAGTGGAACTGGACCAATTAGTGAGTTTGAGGGCTGATTTAGAATAAGATAAATAAACTCAGCGACCAACCGCACACGCCCACACACACAGTCACACAAACCCACATACTTACTGCAGAGGGAACGCAGGCAGAAGAAGGGAATGTTGGACAGCATGAGAGATGCCGCAACAAATTAAGATACCACACACAAGAATCACAGATTTCTCTTTAGCCTCGCTCATAAAAATCATCAAACACAAATAACATCAACAACCTCCCCTCAACCTCCCTGCCCGCATGCATGCATACACACACACACACACACACACACACACACACACACAGAGTAGATGTGGCTCATCAAGCCAGAACACAGCACAGCAGGCTTCAGTTTCTCATTTCGTCCTGGAGTATAAAAGGTTACAATAGCGGAGAGCCAGTCCAATCCCCACAAAGATCTGCAGAACTGTCCAGCACGCCCCACTGTGCTGTGGAGGCTGGATTAGCCTCCCAGCACATACTGTAGGCTCGGAGGTCACAGGGATTTGGTTGGGAACAGTCCACATTACAAACCACATCCATGCAATGCTGTGAAACTACATGACATCATTCACCCGTGTCATCGGAGAGCTCTTCAAAGTGAGCGCAATTGTACGTGCTTTAGTGGCCGAGAGGGCAATCCAGGCTATGCATGATTCACTCTATTTTACTAGTGTTTATTTGCACATTTGGGCGACCCCACTGCATACAGGTACATACACAATGGTAATCAGCAAAAGCAATTGTATCATAACACTGATGTGAATGCAGGTCGGCTCTGCAGAGGAATTTAACTATTCGGAGGCAAAGGTGCTCGGAGCAACTCAGAGCAGAGTGGGCAGAGATTTATGACAATAATCGTTTCCGTGGGCTACGCATGAAATGAGCTGTCATGTGAGACGCTTTGAAAGACCTTCTCTTTGATATCAGATTAGAGGAAAGACAGTGCCCAGGGGTGTGTGTCTGTGTGGGTGTGTGCATGTGTGTTAATGTGTGTTGAGTTTGAGAACACTGTGTACAGTACGTACACTGGGGATCTGTGCTGTTTTATGCGTAGCTGCAAGCAAGGCAACTTGTCATAAGGGATGGCTTCATAGTGACACAGTAAGTAGTTTGTCTGTCACAAATGTTTGCTGGGAGCAAATGAATTAGTCAACTGTCCTCTTGATGGACTCTTGCCTATCTAAAGCAAATGTTTAATCATGTTGAAAATAATTAATATGTTCATGATCTAGCTGGAATGTTTGCAGGTGTGATAATATCCACAGACTGTCAGTTTCTAAAGTTGTCAGGTGCTTATGTTTACACATCTCACACATCCTTCAGCAGTTTTCAGTGTGTGCATGTGTTTGTGTAAGAGGAAAAGTGTGTGAGAGCATTTGTATGTGAGTCTGGGGCTGGTCTGTGACTGCAGTTGAGCAGCGATTAGGTGATGCTTTGTGGTAGCGGTGAGTGCGGTGAACTTCTAACGGTGTTTTGGCCGAGGCCAGGAAACCACAGCTAGCGCATTACCAGACAGAGGAAAACCAAGGAGTGTGTGAGTGTGCGCATGTCTGTGTGTGTGTGAAGACCACCCAGACTGCTGAGGGAATTATTTTTTTTTCTAGCCAGTGGAGGTGAAGCAAGAGTATAAGGAATATGGAGGGAGGGAAGATGAAGAGAAGGGGTGAAAACTGACAAGGAGAAAGGTGAGAATTAGAAATTGGTGACAGAGAAATACATATATTAGAAGATTTTGAAGAGCCAGTTTAAGTTAGGCAGGCAAACATACACACACACACAAACAAATGCACACACATACTTTACGTACACATGCAGGAGACAACATCCTGCCGCTGTGTGGTGGCTGTAACAGTTGTGTGCGTGTCATTTAGCCATTATGTTGATGGAATGATTCCTATCATGAGCGACCGGGGTCACACTGTAAACATCATGTCTGAGACAGAGAGAGAGAGATTGTAGGGGATGGAGGAGGAGGATTGGAGGGGGCAAAAATGAACAAAAATAAAAGAATAGCAGAGTATACACACACACACACACACACACACACACACACACACACACACACACACACACATGTATTGTCAGTGGAGGGTCTATACAGCGGCTATCAGCTCCAGCATCAGTGTCCTGGCTCCAGACGTCTATGGTAGCCCCCCACCCCATCTACACTCCTCTCCCTCCCTCGCTCGCTCTCTGTCAATCCTTCCTCCCCCACCTATTCTCCTTTCTTCACCTGTTTCCTCTGGCCTTCTTCAGTTAGAACAAGAATCCATACATTAAGTGCTTGAGTGTGTGTGTGTGTGTGTCTTCGGAGCAGGTGTTGAAGCTAGTCATACGGCACTAAGTGTAAATGTATGATGTGCAATGAAAAATCAAAATGAATGTATATAGCTCAGGGCAGCAGAGTGAGAAAAGTGGAGGGTGTGTACCCAAGCAGTGTTTCCCCTACATTCATTCTGCAGCAGTGCACCACTGCAAAATTATCAGTGCCGCTGCTAAAATTTCACACTATCATTAATATCAATGGGCTACTAAAGATTTTCACTCGCACACTGTGCGAGCACAATAACACCCTATGTTATTGTGGAATTGTTTCAAGTCATCCTCCCTCTCCTCATTCTTCAAAGGACATCTACTTGAAAGGCACTGTTATATGTGTAGCATAGCTCCTTTAAGGAGTAAGGAAGTGCATAATATGTGCGCGTAGTGATTGTGTTCTTGAGCGAGCAGCAGAAAAGTGATGGTGAATGAGTAGAGTAGAGGAAAAGGTTAGCAGTAAGTTGTCAATATGGCAGTAAATGTACAGTGTAGGCTACAGTGTATCATTTAATAAATGCTGCAGCTTCTCAAGACCAAGAAAAGTCTCGTCTGTTGTTTCCCTAACTGCTGGAAAAGTTAGGGGGTTAGCCCTGAAGTTAGCGACAATGGGTTAGCCTAACCTGACCAGGCTCACTTAAGGTGACTGACCTTTAAGGTGGACCAGTTATTCTCATTTTAGTGTCAATCTCAGCTGCTCTTAAACAGAGAATGGAGAAATGTCTGGCTGCTGACTCTCTTCTGAGTTTTGCTCAGTGCACCGCCCCCCCTCTCCGCCGCCTCAAAGCAGTCAACCTAGGGGAAACACTGCCAAGCCAAATGGTGTAAATGTTTTCAAGGTGTGTATGTGTGCATACGGTGGTTGGGGGAGGTGCTCTGGCTACAAGCCAACTAACTGTCAGCTATGATCAGAGTTGGGGAAGAGAGTAGCGCACCTCTGATTATACAGAGGAAGCAAACAGTGACATATGCCATCATAGTTAATCTGTTCATCTTAAAAAGTTTCATAAAGAAGCATTTACTGCACAACTTTTCTCCATTCTTTCCTTCTTTCTGTCCACCCATCCTTCCCTCCTTTGTTCCTTCCTTCCTTCCCGCAAACTTTAAGTGTTTGCCTCCAAGTGTCAATTCTTCAGCTCTCTCCTAGATTCCCTGGAGGCCCTGCAGTGAACACCAGCAGAAAAAGCCACTTCCGCCTGCTACAAAAGTGATATTTATGCCAGAAGGGTGTTGGAGAGAAGGGATAGGCAGTTAGTGTTGGATAGTGCAGTGGTTTGTGGTTTCCTGAGAGCAACCTGGGAGGCATTTAAATGTCGCTCAGGGACAGACGGCAGGTAGGCAGGTAGAGGACAACAATGGAAACAATGACAATTCCCTCAGGAGCAGCAGGCAGAGAAGACACAGAGGCCATAGTGTGCTCTACCGCTCCACATCCTGTCCTTTAGAAAAAAAGCAGAAAGAAATCCCGACACAAGATCTTGAAGGGAACTAGGGTGGAGGAGGTGGAGATCAGGGAAGTAAAGTGGAGTGTATATGCACCAGAGCCTATATGTCACAAGCCTATGTGGACTAAACACAATAGTGGTTGGTATTTGTTGGGGTCAGACCTGTGCCCACTGACTGAATATCTGGATCTGTATGTTTCGTGTGATAGCAGCATGACGCAAGTATGACATGGGGGTTTGGAATGTGCTCCCCATGATGTGTGGTTGAGGGGTGAAGGGCTGTTTCTGACTGAGAGAATTCAGAATGCCTGCATGGCCCAGATTGCTGTTTAGCCCAGAATCCATGGGAATGTTTGCATGTGTGAGTGTGTGCACGAATCTGTGCAAGTGCACTAACCCTCTCTTTTCCACTACAGAGAAGGCATTGTCCTATCCTGGGCCAGGCCACGACAAATGTCCCTAATTGTCCTTGTGCGTGTACATGCACATGTGTGTACCTATGACCTGTGCGAGCTATCATTTATGAGATTGGTTGGCAGACTGGTTTAAACTTATTTTAAATACAGTTTTATGCTCCCACAAATCCAAACCTTGTTTGGTTTCCTGCTGCAAGAGGACGCTGTTTACCACAGTTCACCACTGACTTTCAATCATCGACTTTTTAAAATATGATTTTTACCCATCTTTAATATTCCAAATAAACACAATAAATTCCAAGATTTGTGTTGAATAAAAACAGAAAATAATGAGCCCTACACATACAGTATAGGACAATGTTAACATGAGTGCTGATAGCAGTCTACGTAGGCCATAGCTCTTTAAGTTCCCTCCGTACCTCAACATGGGTCTGTCTGTCTCTGTCTGCCTATCTGTGTGATCGCTGGCCAGGTCTGCCGACTAAAGTGGCTCATGTGGAGCTGGCAGTGTGCAGGTGATGACTAGTAAGAGCTAATGATACTTAATGCCCTTTCCAACAACGTACACACACACATACACATGTGCACGCACGTACCCACAGTACCCCCATGTGCACTTTATACACATGGAAACACGTTGCACATGCATAGGCCTATATTTACAATCATGCTTGCCTGCACACACACACACACACACACACACACACACACACACACTCACTCACATGTACAAACTGACTTAATGATGGTTAATGCCCTATCCAATCCCCCTGTGCAGCATCAAAGCATCCCACAGAGCAGTGCTGATACAGCGATGCTAGCAGGGATTAGGTTGACAGAATGGACCACTGGGATGGGAGTTAGCTAAAGGGAACAAAGAAGCAATCGCAGACACACTTAAATGTCACACACATGTGCGCACATGTGGGCACACGACGAGAACAAAAATGACCAGAAAGTGGAGGAGGGGATCTAGAAAACAGAAGGTGGAGAGAATGAAGTAGATGGAGAATTATAAAATCTGTTTCACGACTCTTAATTTCAGAGGGTTAGGTTAACTGATCTGAATGCAGAAACAGCAGTCAGGTCATGATGATGGCATAAGGCAATAGTATTACTTCTTTCTAAAAGTGGACTTCACAGGTGTATTTTCCATCTGCCGTAAAGGGAGGCTGCAGGGAATTCTGCCACTGCAGAGTCTCTGCAACTGCAGCCAGACTTACTCACATCTCTATTACATGTCTGAGAGGGAGCAAAAGAGGAAATCTGGACTTTTTACATGCATGGCAAGAGGCCAAACTAAATCTCTTTAAACCAACAGCAGCCACATGTCCTCACTGGTATGGGGTAAGATTTCATCAAGTGCTGATCTAAGTTCAGTTCTAGATGTTATCCATGGGTACTGTTAAATATATGGAGCAGATGAGCTGATCATAGATCTGTGAGTGCAGCAGTAAAGGAGGAGCGAGCCAGGATTGGATTTGAGCGGTCTTCTAACTGGATCCAGTGTCCTCCTGTTTCTGCCATTCAACCAAATGAAGTCATAATAGAGCCTGACACTAATACTCATCGGGTTTCATTTACTCCTGTGTCCACTGCTGTGAATCTGCCTCAAATCAATGTGCAGGAAAAAAAAATCTCTGTAAGAGATACCTTTTCAGGATGTGTGGAAAAGTAGTGAAATTTGTAACCCATTTACCACACATTTTTTCCATTATTTCAATAGGTTTTAGTGGCATGTGTTTGTCCTGTGCTCATGAAACATTTCCTTTATGTGGCATAAATTGTTAGCGTTGATTTACAATGAAAAATGCTCTCTGGCACATGTCATGTAAAGAACATATATGAAAACCAGACAAAATATACATGCCAAAACAACAGATTAGTGGACTATGGGCAGGGCTATGAATGCTTTTCCGAAGCTATGTCCTACCCACAACAGCTGCCTGTCAGTCCTGTCCACATGTTGGAGGCAGTTGTATGTTGTGTAGCACCGACTGTTCCAACACTTCCTGTTCCATTACTGAAGTGCTTGACCTTTCACCCCCCTCCCCTCTGTCTCATGACAGGGTGTGTGTGGGAGGACAAGGAGCGGACATAAAGTGTGTATGTGCACGTGTGTATGTGTGTGTGCGGTATACCAGGGTATGAATAAGTCCCAGAGGGCATGAATATGTTTCCCATGACATGGCCTCAGACTAAACAGCCGTTCTCTCCACCCAGACATCCGCCTGTCATTCTCCCCTAAACCGCAGTAAGCGGAAAAGAGCACAAAACACGGGAATACAAAAACACAGACGCATCTCCCTTTTCTGTCTCGTTATCTTGTCTTTTCTCTTCCTCCCTCCCTCTCCGTTTCTCTGCTCTTTTGTGGCAGAGTCCTCCCCGTGGCCCTCCTTGTCCAGGTGAAAGACTTCTCCTCGCCCTCTCCCTCACTCTTTGTGCCCAGTGAATGAGAGAAAGAGAGAATAAGAGAGGGAAAGATAAAGAGAGAGTGCCTTTGGACACAAAGGGCAGTGTACCCCTCCCAGGAAGTCTGGGAGAGAGGGAGAAAAAAAAACACATCTTTAGAGGAAGGAGGAGGGGAGGACAGCATTGTACCCTCCTTCCTGACCCTTTGTGTGTGTGTATATATGTGTGTGTGTGTGTGTGTGTGTGTGTGTGTGTGTGTGTGTGCAAGCTCATGTGTGACCACGAGAGAAACTGAATGCCAAAGCAGTCAGTCTATTCAGATAGAAAAAAGCAAACACACTTAGACCTCACCCTCACACATTGTACACACACATTCTGCACTCTCTCTCTCTCTCTCACATACACACACACACACACACACACACACACACATGCTAATACACACAACCATTTAGGCCCTCTTTAAGGCGGCGCCCAAGCATTGACTACCAGTTGCATTGTGTGGAATAAAAGATCCTCTTTCATCATGGCTTTAACTGTTTCAAAGAACTAAGCGGAGAGGATCAGACTGGCTGAATCCGACTGAAGACATTACTGTCATAGTTACTGTAAAAGACAGCCAAGGTGTGGTTCAAGCACTGCTAATGCAGAACTCCTGCCCTCTGGGCAAGGCTCTGGTTGTTGCTTTCCACTAAAGATCTATTACTCTAATGTTCCTCACAGATAAGCCGCCTTCAAAGGCTCAGAGCTTACTGCCATTATTGGCTGTTTGTTTGGTAAGAGTCTCCACCTGAGTGAGGGAGAAAGGGATTGGCAGGGAGGCAAGAAGAAAGAGATCGAGAGCAGAGGAGGAAGTGAGAGGGAAGACCTCAGGGTATGGCTCTTGTGTGTGTGTGTATATGTAAGAGAGAGAGTCATGAAAAACATCCTTCACAAGGGCAACAATGTAAGCTAGTGCATGTGATGCATGCAATTTTATGCTTGAGCAACATGCCAGAAACTTTTCCATACAAAGATTTTCTTTTTACTTTGAGACTATGAATATCCTTCAAAGAGAAATGTATCAAGTCATCTCTCCTCAGCCTGCTCCTGCCCAGCTTTGTCTGACTGACACATTTAACTATTGATGCTAGAAACAAACACCTGACTGCTGATCGCATCTGTCCTGGTCTGAGGGTATATTCATTCACCAGGGTGGTCCATCATCCACCCCACAAAAGCCACCCGGAGCCTGGAGTGCGTATGAGTGCATGTGGATGTAGCGTGGGTGTGTGTGTGTGTGTGTGTGTGTGTGTATGTCTCTGAACATAAACAGGAGTGTTTTTCATATGATGTGGCCAGTTGTTTTGCTGCGCTAAATCACCAGCCCTTGTCAGAAAGGCTTCCAGTTTGAAATTGGCTACAACGGAGCTAGGGGCACATTCACACCCACACACACAGTGCCTTTGATCACACAGCCGATAACATACTTCAGTAGTTCTGTTGACGGCGAAGGGGAAATATGATAAATCACATTATTGTAACTACCGGACTATGTAACCCCATGCTCCAGTTGAAATTTGAAACAGAGATGGAGGGAGAGAGAGTTAGTGTGAGCGATAGAGTGGCACAAGAGAGAAGGAGAGAAAGGGCTGAGGCTGATGAATGGAAATGTACCTCTGCTTCTTCATGCTTCTGTTCCCCCCTTAAGACAAGCTCCTTGCCATAGTCTACTCTATCAATCACAGCATAAAGCAGTCAAATATCCAGTGCTTTACCTTTCTTCCTATGCCAAGCCTTCCTCTCTTACATTCACATGCACACATGCATACACACACTCACACACTTTGGAACGGAAAGACTAAATGATCTATCAGAGCACATTGTGTATCTGCAAATCATGGAACGATACAGGGAATAGGAATGGAAAAATGTCTTTTTTTTTCCTCCTCCAATTGCTGTAATATTTACCTCAATTTTGCACGCGCTACTGTGCTTAAACACAAAATAACATGCATGCACATGAAAATCTAATTCCTCTCCAGGGAAACAGAAGGAGATCACTGGGGGCTTTGTCAGTCATTCTGCAGATTGAGAGCAGAGGGGGATAAAAAGTCAGTTAAGAGGCACATTTGTGACTGTGTTTGTTGAGGGATGAGCATGGGTCTCCTTGTCTGCATGCTCTGCTCTGAATATTGCTGAAGGAGTCTTTAGTTCATCATTCAGCAGCAGACGGAGATCTGAGGGGAAGAGATGGCCCGTGTGCCTCTGCCAGTTGAGAGATGTGTTGTCCGGCAAGCAATATCAGCCTGTTTTCTTGACGCCGCGATGGCCAAGATAGGGCAGGACGGTTCCCTACTGAATACTCACATGAAAAATAAAGAAAAGAAACCACATAAGCTTCCATTATGTCTCTTTCGTTTTGTCTCTCCCTCATACACATATACACACACACACACAGACCCACACAGCAATCCGTTTCCATGCCCCAACAGCGTCCATGTATGATGTGGTGAAGGCGCGACCAGGGACTGTACCCACCACATCTGCAGGCTCACTGGAAAACAATAGGGGTGTGAAAATGAGCGACAGACATCTTACCACACACACCGCAGCCACCTATAAATGGAAAAAATATTGTACTGCACACACAGACACAGATACTGACACACATACTTGCACTAAGTCCCCCTCTCTTTCACATAACACACACACACATAAGAGATGCCCATAAAACGGGGACACAGAAACCCCAATTCTAATTGTGAAACTCCCATATACTGCAGAGGCTGCAAAATCTTTGAGCGCTCTCTTTCTCATTTCTTTTGCGGCGGTTTATTTGCGCTGAAAATATCTGCACGTCACAGCGCCAGCCGACACAATGCACATGTGGTAGTCATCAATCATAATTATCATGGTTTAAAAAAGCCACAGCTGTTATTTGATTTTAAAAACAAGCCATAGCGCAACGCCTTCCAACGATACGTCAAGTTGTCAGCGGAGGCCTTGGCCTGCAGAGCAGAAATGTCTCTCTCTCTCTCCGACTTCCCAATGAGCTCGTTGGAGAGCACAGCCGAGCTGAGCTGCATTCAACCTTTCCCCATGACTCACCACTGTGTGTCTTTATTTTTAAACATTTTCTCTCTCCATTGCTGCGTGTTTATTCTGTCTGAGTGAGGCCGCTGTTATGGACTTCACACAACGTTTGTTTATGGCTTCTTTAATCAGGACCAGATAATGGAGAGTTGTCTCCATCCGTGGGTGCATCCCCAGAAGCTGGGTGATGTGTGTGCCTGCATGTGTGTGTGTATGTGTTGCTATGCTTTAATGATCCCTCCTGAATGTTCCAATAAATATTTTTTCTCTATAGCATATTAATACACAGACAATGACTAGGATTAAGGTGTGTTTGTTTATTATTCATGAGGTTATTTGTGCTCTCTGTGTCATATGTGATGTCACCCAGGCTTGATTATGTCAATTGGTTTGCGGTTACCGCTAGATGCGTCATCTCCATGGCAACTCTGTTATCACTTATATTTACCTCTGACTTTAATCAAGCAGTAGTGCATTACACTTATTGTATTCATTCATTCCCAAATTACTGCCTGGAACTGCGCAGATTGTGCCAAAAATGGGACAAACACGAAGCATATAATTTACATGACATCACCTCAGTGCTTTTGTTGAGAGGGAGACCTGAGGTATCATGTCAGCAACAGTGTTTGGGGTCATCACAAGGACAAAGTAATAAATGACGCAATAATGCTTAAATTTACTGAATCGTTTTACTCATAATTACTTAAGAATTACTTAAGAAAAAAGTTAGAGTGTTTTAAATTTTAAATCCATTAAAGGAGCTGATGAGGTGCACTTAAAAGAACATTTCAAATTTGGGATTCATTATATTTACTATTTTGTTAACACAGCCATGTGTTATGTGTCACTCACTTGTAACTTTGATATTTTACTGTAAACTGAAGGCTAAATAAGATGAGGGGAACATACAGACATACGTATATATAATGTCAATAATAAGGCCATAACATTTAAAGGTGCCCGGTGGAGTTTTAGTGTAAACAAAGACAGCATGCATTCAACTTTTCACTCCTAACTGCATTGTACGGTAATGCCTTACAAATATGTAGATTTAATTTCCTATTCTGCCAAGAGCAATCAAAAAGCCTTTTTTGAATGTTTTGATACCTGCATTGTTTACGCTAGCTGCTGCCTTCTTCTTCTTCTTCTCCTCTTTTATTTGCCCATTGCTACTATTTATGGCACATTACCACGACAGCTCTCAATATGCATTATCACTCTCTGCAGGCTGCATAAATGTGTACAATGCCACTCCTGTGGTTGTGGTGTGCCAGCAGAACAAGAGATACAAACAATACAGCAACTTGCTCATCAAAAAATAAGAATAGAACACAAGTTAAGTTCAGTAATGGTGATGTGATTACTGAAATTGGAAGATTAATGGCCTACTTCTGTTCTGTGTTGTTCTGCATTGCCATTGATCGAAAGCACCCACCCTGCGTATGTGTCCTTGAGTAACACCTTGAACCTCTCTTAGCTGGGATGGCACTGTCAGACCTCCCAGTAGGGGGGCGTCTGTAACAGGAAATTCCCATGCAGGCAAACTAACATGTCTTTTATAAAGAAAAGATTCAATGTCAGCAGAAGTTGTAAAAAGGCTACATAATTATCTGACCTACAAAATGTGAAAGGACATGGGAAACGTTGCAAGCTCAATCACATGATGAGAACATTCCACACCAGGTGACAGTGGGAGGGGAGAAACCTAGAGTCTCATATTAAATGTTATCCTTGACAGAGTACCAAACAGTTGGTATACTGGATTTGTCTGGTCACAACTGCTAAATATGGCTACACAAATACCCAAATCTGAGAACCAGAGCGTTGCCGTGCAGTGTTTTTTCCACATCTCCCCTGAAGCTGAATATAGATCACGCCTGCGGATAGATCCATCCAGCTCCCTGTCAGCTTGGCTGACTTGACAAACAAACAGCGAGTGTGTCAAAACTCCCAACTGCGAAGGGCTTCTGAGAGCACAGTTTACACTTGCTAGCCCGGTGGTCTGGCTTTATGAGCAATGGTTAGTGTCACACACACACAGACACACGCACGTATGTGCCTCACTCTTCAAGACTCATGCAAGACCCCAAGGGCTGTGAAAGCAAAGAAGGGGTGACGTCACTCCTCCTTGCTTTCATTGTGTTTATCAAAGAGATGACCTTACATGACTGGGGCCACAAGGTTATATATGTTTTCTACCAGAGGCTGACACATAAGTTGTCCTCATATTGTCCAAGTGTTAAAAAAGTAGGCTTGTATGTGTGCTGCATGTATGTGTGTGTGCGTGTGTGCATGCATGCATGTATGCGAGCATCCTGCACCTCTCCCTCTTTGACCGCAACGCAGCTGCGTCAACACTCACCCCCCAACACACCCTCTCACGTCAGAGAGTGTGTCAGAGAAGCAGAGAGAAATGGAGTGTGTCTATGTTACAGCAATGAACAAAAGGGGGAAGGAGGTGGTCTCCTGAGAAACCTGACGGAGGAAAATAAAGAACAGGAAAGACAGAGAGGGAAAAGAGATAGATATGGAAGGAGATTGAGGGGTCAGATCTGAGAGAAGGTAGAGTGAGACATCTGGAAAAGAGAAAGAGTCATTGGAACGAGGAGGAAATTACAGCTGCCCAACAATGATTCATTGGGGAAAATTCTCTTCTACATCTCCCTCTTCTCCAACCTCTCTACCTAACCCTCTAACCTCTCTCTGTGTTCTACTCCCTACTCTTGATGATTGATTGCCACATGAAAAATTTTAAACATTTGTAATTTACATGTCCGAAGTATCTTCAAAGAGCATCGATAAGGTATGAATTGATTGATACTTTGATTCTGATGTTCTTCTGTTTTCTCTCTCTAGGGATCTGAGTATGAATAATATCAGTGAGATCCAGCCCAGAGCCTTCCACCGACTGCACCTGCTGTCAGAACTGTAAGTACAAAATCATTCAACTCACATTCAATTAATAAAATTCTATTGCCACAACTCACACCTGACAAGACACAGTCATTCACCAAGCCGCTGATATGCGCAGACCTCAGTGATGGGGATTGATGACACTGGCCTGCCTCTAATCTCTCCTACCAAGAAACTGCCTGAAGCAATACACTAGTAGATCCACAAAAGAGGGAGGTGAAGGGAATCTGATAGTCACTCAGAGAGTGAATATATGGTCCTTAAAGTGTTTAGAGAGCTGGTTCTGTGCTCAGCATCCAAGCCGCTGCTTTCTTGCCCTCTCTGACTTTCAGCTGGACAGCTCAGCAGGAGCAGTACACACGTAGACACAAGCCTTTGCCAAGACAAACACACAGTATAGAACTTCAAGATAGGAAAACTGGGGAAAATGAAAAGAGCAAAGATTTATGTTTGTCTTGTTTATAGCATTAAGTATAGATACGGTTGGGTTTGTTATAGGTGTCAATACACTAAATGAGTTACTTTTCTTGGCTTTTCAGAAACAATACGTTTTTCTACAAAAACATTTAATTTTACAAAATAAACACTATCTCGCCATATAAGAACTCCTCCTGAAAAAAAAACTGTTTGAAATGAATGTGATTTGAATCTGGGGATAGATATCTGATCACAAAATAAGCAAACAAAACTAAGAATCTGACTCAGCAGTCTACGCCAAATTCTTTGATTGATTGATATAATCTATGCTGTGGACACAATTTGGTTAGTACTTCACAAAACAGAAAGTATTGGTTTTATTCTCATAGGGCACAGATGCCGCAGCAAAATCCAAAAAACGTTTTGAACATGTTTTCGGTCGACTTGGCCGGTATCTGATCCGTCCACTCAGCAGTATTCGGCTAAGTCTCGGTTTGACAAAGGCTCGCCACAGATGTGCCCCAAGGGTGTGAATGCGTGTGTGTACGTGTATGTGGTTGTATAGTGTGTAGTGATTTGTGGGGGCTTATGTGTGTATGTCAGCCTTCACCTGATTCTTTTACTTCTGAAGCCTGCAGTATACGCGTGTGTGTATGTGTGCGTGCATGCGAGTGTGCGTGTTTGTCTGCGTTGGGTGTTTGAAGAGTCCGCAGTTTTCTTTGCTAATGCTTGCAGCTGCAGCCTGTCAGGCATGTGCTAATGATGATGAAAGTAAAAGGTTAGCTGGATAACTATTCAGTAGACTTTGAGTCACAGTCAAACTGGATATGAACAGTAGAATACAGCTGAAGAATGAATTTAAGTGACACCTTGAAGTTGGAGAACTGAATTCAAGAATTTTATTTACTGTCGTTTATTGGATAACTGAGCTGAACTTTTGCTGTCGTAAAAATGGTAAAGGTCAGATATTGCTGATGGCGTAATAATGAGAACCACACACTGAAAAGTGATGCTGAACATCGATGCTGACATTTGCCTGCATTGGGGAAAAGGGGGTGGGGGTCTTGGATGCAGCTCCACCTGCAGTGTTTGTCCAGAGACGATAGTGTTTTACAGCCCCATTGATCTTGCTTCCTCTGTATCGCTCTCATGTTCTGACACTTTATGGAAGGGTTCTGTTGCTTTGTAATTCTTCCAAGGAGGATGTTCCTGCCCCAAAGCCAATTTTTATAGCTTGCTGACCATTTCTGGAGAGGTGTTGAGACAATTCCAAGGCAGGGAGAAGCACATTTCTGACATTCACTCCTGTTTAGAGGGTTTAGAGAGATGAAGCATGGCAAGTTATGGTAAACACATTGCAATTACAACAACTTATAGCGCATAGAAAAACAAACCAAGGCCCTAAACACAAACATGGTCGGTTTAAAAGAGAGAGCGTTTGATGTGGGTCTACAGCATTTGTTGGTAGCTCAGGGAGAGGCAAAGGCCAGGCATGTTGTGACTGGTAGAGTGATAAATTGTTTGATGTTGGGCTCTACCTCCCTGCCTGCCCTCCCTCACTCTATCTCCCTCCTTTCCAATTCATTTCTACAGCCCCCCATCTCCATTTTACTGCAGGCTATTGCAAGTTGTAGTCACTGTCTTTGATAGTCTTTCTAATTTTTTCCAATTTTGGCTTTCTTCGCGTTCACAAACCAAAACAAATCTGCTTGTGGCAAGACGTCCAGCTTTCATCCTGTTTTACACTAAAGCGAGGAGTTGGGAATAAAATCTTATGAGCTACACAGAGTATCCTTCAGAAGCACTGCTCATAAATGTAAAGTATATCATGCTGCTTCTTATCTCTTCCCTCAGTTCTCACCTCTAGAGCACGACAGTTAATCCCTTTGAACCTCATACGAGGTGATTAAATGAATTCATAAAGCAGGTAGCAAATCTCGCCAGGCTAAACCTCCCTTTGATTCGTTGCGGCATTAATATTGATAATAAGATGTTACGTGTTCATCGCCCCTCCCTCCAGCCCTTTCACTACGTCTAACTCCTTATTTCCAAATCTTCTATTGATCTCAGGTCCCTCTTATTAAGCCTTCATTTAGTGCTTTGATCATTGAATTGCCTCTTAATTCAAACACACAAACCTGCACGCAACTGTCTGTCAGACGGAGCATGAAGAGAGGCGACTGAGAGGCAGACTGCGTGTCTATGGATTAATGAGAGGGCAGCATTGCCCACACTCAGGTACAGCCTCCGAGACTGGTTACTCATCTACCTGACATATCAAAGACATCCCCTCTCTATTCAAATGTTCCGCTCTAATATCAAAGATGCGCTGTGTATGTCTGATTTAATTGCAACTTGGAACGAGCCGAGGTGGTTTTAGGTGAAACTGTCCCCCTGAAAGCCCTTCCTGAAAAACACTTCAAAAGGCGAAAGCGCCTTCCGCCTATCATTAGTATCAAAGTCCGTGCAGTTCCGGAGATCACATTTCACTCTGCCTTTTTCCTTTAACTCCGCTCATAATCATCTATTTGGGTTGAGTCTCTCATGCTCATCTTATCATTATCAGTAGTAATCACTCACCTCCTAAATACAAAGGTGAAATCAGTCCATTAAAAGTGACCTGACAGGTAAAACTACCTTACTGGATTTTTTTCAGATTCCCTCTCAGTGTTCGCTGTGCCTCTTGTTACCAGCTTAAGTGAATGTGCGTGGCGCTAGCACACGTTATCAGCTCAAGTCTGAAATTCTGATGAATCTGATCTCATCATCGGCAGTAAACTCCAAATCTGGAATATCCATTCAGCCTGGGTTTCTCCAGCTCCGTGAGAGTGCTCTCAGGTGCTCCGACTATTGTACAAATAAAATCCAAATGTCAGAGGAGAGACGTGGTGAGTGGAGGCCAGCGCTGCCCTGCTTGTCTTCCACTCAGTGATAAGATTGTCTGCTGATAGGTCAGGAGTATGACGTAGGCGAGAGTTAAGGGGTTACGATGTTGGCTGTCTTGATACTCCAGGTGCACCACACAGCTGGGACTATCTAGGTCAATTAAATTTTTTTCCTTTTAGTGTTGCCAACATAGGTTTTGTCTACTTGTCTCTTTCTCTTTCTCACAAACATGTACCCACCCACACACATAATCTTTCACATCTATATTTTACTCCAGTAATTTCAGAGGTTAACGCCAGGTTAAGTGGTTGACCCTCAGGCTGGACCTCCGAACTGAAGGAGGGATAAGATTTCTATTGATGGACCAAGGGTGGAAAAGGTCATACATGCATATGTACTTGTCCTTCCAGACACACACCCACACACTCACAAACCACTCTCTCTGATAAGGCCTGTTTATCCTCTCCTGCTTCTTTCATCATCATCTCATATCAACCACCCTGGCCCTGCTGCCACTATGATGTTCAATCACTACCCTAGATAGTATTTCAAAATATGATGCTGTCTTTGCAGCCTAGGTATTTATTCTTGGTATTTTTTTGTTTATTATTTTGGGGCAATAAGACATGGTGATACATAGGATAATCAGCAGTTGGCATGCTTCAGTAAAACCCTCACTGATGGGCTATGATAGCAGGGTGGTCTCACCTTTATTACCATCAGCACCCCTTCCAGTGTTCTGCCATACGTACATTCTCGCATACTACACTGGCCTCTGTTATTTTATCTATGAATCACTTCAATAGAGCTGAATTATGCTGAGGTGGAATTTTTATCTACGTGGTCCAAGGGCCAAGAAAAATTCTAACCATCCCCAAATCAAATTAAAAGAAAAAACAGTTGGAGCCATGGTTTGACAAGAGCAAGGCGCCTTTCATTAGAATGAGACTGATGTGGAACGACTAGGAGGCTAAGTGCGGAACATTCACTCATACGTACGATCATTTACACACACGTACACACATAAATACACACTGATATCATGGAAACAGTTGGTCAATGGCAACTGCATGGTGTTCTGTTGATGTCTATCAAGAATGTCTGAACATTTCTTTCCTTTTTCAATATCCATCTTCACTTTCGACATAATTATCCATTTGACAAATGAAGTCGGCAAAAAAAGCGCAATTCCACTCTAATGCTGTTTTGGCTCCAATGGTGCAGCTAATAGAGAAAGGCTGGTTGGCAGTAGGACATGCACATCATATCATGGCCTTAACTACAATGTTTGTTTTCTAAAACTCTAAATTACTGGCCCTCCTTATCCCCCCATAGAGAAGGCATTTATTTTTCTTTGGTGCTACCTACGTACAGTATATCTTTTTTCCCTTCCAATGCGTCTGTAACTAATCACTGTATTTGAATAGGAACCAAAAGAAGGCACTTAAGGGTCTTTGCAGAAAGAGGCTTAGATCTCTTTTACTGGTGTCAGGACCTCAGCAAGGCCTATTGAAACAGTTACCTCTGGAAAAGTAGCTATTGAAATGGTCCCCGGTGACCAGCTTGTGCAATAGCGGAAACTGAAAAGGGATTAAAGTACCAGACCTATCATCCTCCGAGGGACAATGAATGGGCAGCATACAGGCCTCTTTATGAATGAAAATCTGACATGTCTTTAAAGTAGTTCACTTAATTTATGTCTTATCAAATTACTAGCTCAAACAGCAAATTTAACTCATTTATCTTGAAATAAGAATTAATGTTGGAGCCATAGGGTTGTAATCTACACAGATCAACTCTGTGAAACCTATATTGAGACATCATGTGGCACAGTTCGAGTCTGTTTGAAAGAGTTTTGACTGTGGTTTGAGAGGCATGACTAAATAGCACCACAATAGCTTGGATAACGATCAGTTCATTTTGTATTCTAGTATGCCGATCTATGTGTATATGCGGGTGTGTGTTGTTTTGTTTGTGTTGATAAATATGAGCTCTATAAGAGTTCTAAACTGGGCTGAGTGTGAGATTTGGCAGGCACGGGTTGGGTTGTGTGGTTTGACACTGCACAGTAATAAGACTTAGACATGTCGACATAAGTATCAGTTGTCAGAGGGAGTTTGCTGGGAGCCCTCGTCCATTACCATCTGGATGATAGTGGTTTGGAAAGGCAGGCAGCGCTCTATATCACAATTTCAATATCCTGGCAGCGATGGAACAACTCAGCCAGATGCAGGCTGCTTAGCATAAGGCTGAAATGTCAGGAAAATGTCACCTGTAGAGCAATGGTGTGAGGAGAAGGATGCCAATGAGTAACTTTTAACGTGTGCGTGTGTTTAATAAAAGTGGGTGGTCTCGAGCCGTGAAGACCAAATCTGTGTTTAAACTGTGCTTCCAGCTCATGACCTTGAGAGTTACTTTGTTGGACTGAATGTTATTTATTTGGACATCTTATACACACTCACAAATGACCATTAGGTGCTGTGTTTAATAAACAAACTGATTGGATTGCTTGTGAGAATGTGTGTGGTTTCTCTCCCTCGCTGTCCTCAAGGCCCCTCAGAACAGGCCTAATTTACCCCAAGGACATGGAAAATAGCACACATTCACACATGTGCACATACATATAGTATACACCTTTCTACACACACACACACACACACACACACACATAAACATGCTCACATGCACACAAGCAAATATACTTTCACACTGCACTTGTTGACCCAATCTCAGTCTCATTCAATTCAGTCTTTACTCACTCATCAGAGCTCCCAGGATTGGTTAAGGTTTCAGAGTGTGCTTTGGGCCAATAGCAACCACAATGAAGGGAATAGAATATTGTTATTTGCATACTGCCCCAACAGTAACCCCGAAGCAAGAACTCGAGGATGAAGTCATATCGGAGCTCAATCCAAGAAACGTAGAATAAAGCAAAAGGGAAAACTCTTATGAGATTTGTAAATTTTTTGTATATGTACTTATATTTCATTTTTCACTTTTACATTTTGTTCTCTCCCTTTTGATCTCTGTGTTTCTCTCCTAGGCGTATCTCAGGGAATCAGCTGAGGTATATCTCAGGCCATGCTCTCCAGGGTCTCCACAACCTCAAAGTTCTGTAAGTAACCTCCTCATCCTTCCCTTTCTCTCTCCATATCCTACTCTGGTGGTTCAGTCCTCATCTCAGGTGGGTTGTTCCAATCTAGCCTTTTGAGTGGAAGGAGTTGTGCTCCCGCCTTGAATAAAACACACAGGCCACGCATCATTAACTGCAGTTAAAGTTTATGGGCTGGGGGAGACCTGCCTTGCAGTTCCTTCATTTCTGAACAAGCCCTGTTTCAGTGGCAAGCATGCACACACACACACACAAACACACACATACAGACATACACACCCTCACAGGTGTAATGCAGGGACCTCCCAGTCTCACCACCCACCAAGATTACAGCAAGTGACAAAAAATTCACTTAAAAACGCCAATTGAAGCTGTTCTCTTAACACCCCATTTCTCATAGTGTGTTCATAGCCTTATGATGCATGGCCACCAACTGTTCGCGCCGCCATGAAGTATTAAATCACAAAAAAGTGCAAAGCAACCATAAAAACCATAGTACCTTCTGACTCATGAGTGCGGCATCTAATGAGTTGAGGCCATATTTCTAGTGGGTGCGAGACAAGGGTATTAAGGAGGTTTTTAATAAGCCTTGGCAACCAACTCAATTCCTTTTGGACCCTTAGCTGAGAACGTTTGAGAAGCCCTGCCACAGAATATAAACGTAGCTAGAGAATTGTGGTTTGTAATTTGAGGGAATCTGGGGAATTACCAGGAACACAAGTTGATCCTCTTTCACCTTGTGTTGTGAAACTCACCAAGACAGAATGAGTGAACCAGCCATGAATCCTGGGCTATTATGTCATTACTGCGGAAGGACACACATATTCTGAATTCATGCACGTCTGCAAGCATTCATGCTTCACACTATAACATCCGAGCAAACTTTGGACGGTCTCTTTGACCTCAGAGCAGCTGAGCTGTCGGTTTCCTTCCTCAATGTATTAGTTAAAGTCAGGCCGTGTCAAACATAAATGGACCGCTGACCTTGTGTAGGGTAACCGCAAAGTCTCTGCTGACATATACGCACACACATACACACACAGAAGGTTATGAACCCAGAGTGGAGTACAGCGAAGCTTCCCATAGGGAATTTTTTTTAAAACAGGAAAAGACTCAATTTGATGTATTTATCATGGCATCATCATCCCAATGGAAACATTTCACTGATCTTCTCAAAACCTGAGCTGCACTATTTATACACTGAAGCAATCATCGAATTCGACACAGGGGATTATTGTGAAATACACTATCCTAAAAAAACATGTGACGTGTAAATAAATCTAAAAAAATATGCTCTTTACATCTTGAGACCTCCAGAATGTAATTTATAGCTATATAAATGAGGGGATAAATAAAGAAATACAAGGCTCAAATATATTACAAGTCTTTTGCACATTATCTCAGACATGCAAGAGAGACATCAAGGTTGCGTCACACTCACAAAGACTAAAGATAGAGAATGCTTCTATTATAATAACTTTACTGTAAACTCAGATTAACTATTGTGACAAGGCCTTACGCTCACAGACTCACAAAGACTGTTCTGACTGCTGTGGCACCATGATGCCATGATAAAGGCACAGAACGGCGCTGCTCAGTGCAACACACTGCAGACTCTAAGCCTTGTGCGCTAATATCAGACGACTGGTCACGATAAAAACTTTAAAGACAGAGAAAGCGAGGGAGGGAGAGGAAAGAGAGAGGGCTATTGTTTGCTCCCCACTTCCTCCTCGCTTTTTTGCTCCATTCTTCTGAGAATGACATCAGCAGGCCACCCAAGGAGCTTCTCTTTCTCTTTTCCTCTACCCTTCATTCTCTGCTTCTCTTCAAGCTTTCACTGGCCCTTTCCTTCTTGTGTCAGATTTCCCTCACTATGGAATTATTTGTTCTGCTTGATGTGCCCTCACGCACGCCACATACACTCTATCACCTATAAACCTATATTTAACTTTACTAATATGCCTATGAATAATTTGTATGTGCCTTTCAGAATGCTACAAAATAACCAACTGGAGAGACTTCCTGATGATGCGCCATGGGACCTTCCCAACCTGCTGTCCCTGTGAGTCCCTCTCTCCTACACACACACACACACGCACACACGGACACACACACACACACACACACACACACACACAACCTAATCATGCTAGTCTACCTCATACAGCAGGGAATGAAACATCCCCCTGGCCACCCACCCACACATCTCAACTCTAACCGCAATGCAGGTATAGAGTACCACTGACATATTACAGACCATACCCCAACGTCGGCTGTAATAGTTCTGCATTCAGAGCTGTACTGCCTGACGGTAGGAGTCACAGCCTGATTGTGTCAGTGCAGTTCATGGTAGCATCTGGAAGCCATGAGGGAAACAGCAGACACTGCAGGCCAGGGAGAGCATCTCCAATGAGCTGTGAAACAACCCCATTTTCCATCAATTCCCCCTCTCTTCCTCCTCCGCTCCTCTCCTCCGCTCTTCTCCCACCACCCACACCGCTATCCCCCTGGCTAATGAGAGTGTTTGGTGGCTTAATTGTCTCATCTGTGGGGTCAGTGTATATGTGTGCGTCAGCGTGCATGTTTGGGTGAGTGCATGTGGACCACCTCATCTGTAATTCCTCACCCTGACCCGTCTCTCCCAACTTTGTACCGCACACATACTCCACATCCCAGCTTTCCAAATTAATAATTATTTGTAAATATCCATAAAGCCATTTCCTTCATCACACAAACACAAATGGCTGGAGTTGTAACATAGGAGGGGCGTGCACATGTTACTCCTCTACCACCTACGACGTTTCCCCGTCTGGTATAAAGCAGGCGTGTGCTCCCTCAATATAGTCACCAAGCGTGCACACACACACACACATCTGTACACATTGTACAGGCAGACACTCTGGCTCAGTTTGTCCTTGTTTGAGTGAGGTAAGTCAGACTTCACAATTTTCTGTCACAATGATTCTTATGTCTCTGTCTTCATTCTGTGTGTATGTGTGTGTGGTCTTCTCTCAATTGCTTCCCATAGAGATGGTCTCAAGTAATGAAAAAATACACACACACACATACACACACAGAGCTAGTGTATAGAGACGTACCTTGTCATTACAGTAATGATAAGCCCGGCAGAGAAAGATTACTTGAAAGGCTTTGGAGAGTGAAGCTTGTCGGCGCCTCTCACTGACATAAAACACACCAGGTAGAAAGAAAAAAGGAGAGACAGCCTCTGAGTCAGCACATGGGTTTTAAATCGGTATAAATGTATAAAGGAGGCTTTCATCCAAAATAAATCATCACTTAATCTCAGACAAGAATCCTTTTGTCAGTGCAGAACTGAAACAGAGTCAAGAAATTTGTCTCACCATTTGGAACAGGCTAATTACAACACACACACACACACACACACACACACACACACACACTGTGAGTGCTGTTGTTTAGTTGGATGCAATCATCTGAAGGCAGATGTGTTTTGGGTCCCAGCCCACAGGTTAAGCGGCTTAATCACCGCTGATGAGTTCCACAAGCAACACTAAATCTGTTTTTATAGATTTGACTCGATGGCAGTGAAATGTGCTCCTCCAACTTCCCTGTTGTACAAAATTTTGGCCATCTGGAGAATTGAACCAGTGGAGGCAGGTCCACAGATCGCTTGGATCATTTAAGAGAACTTTCTTTTGCTGTCTCTATTTCTCTCTCCCATATTCATACCTCAGACTTTGATGTGATGAACAGGAAATAGTTGCTGCTTTATTGGCTTCTGTGGAACATTCCTGGTTCTGTCTGGACCTTCTGGAGACCTGGCAGGTCCACCTAGAGGAGCAATTATTATTTTGCCCTGGAGAACAGACCAGAAAGTTGAACAGTCTTCCGTAGCTTTCATCCTGTGATTTGGGTCAGGGACAAACAATGTCCATGGTTAGAGTACACAGGATGCACAAGGACGATGTTTAGCGCCGAAAAAAATTGTGCTCAGGAAGTGGACAAGATGAAAATTTCTTGAAGCTGTTTGTGTGTGCGCACACACACACATTCATGTGTATTTACATGTATGCTTGAGGGTGTTTCTCTGTGTGCCTGTGTGTGAGCATCTGCCAGTGTACACAGTTGCCTCTCCTGATGGAAAATTTCCCTGGGGAGAAAAGCTCGGAGTTCAGAGTTCAAGTTCAGATTTCACTTTGATGATGCTGTTTGTTTGGTGAAGCCTCCGAGGGGTGAGGAGGCTGAGGAGGAGCTGCAGCGCAAGAATCAAAGTACCACAGTGGAAGATTGATAAGGGGGATGTTTGAAAGACGAACAAGAGTTAAGGAGTGAGATGCAAAGAGGTTCGCAGCAGCTGGGAGTGCATCAATGAAGATATAAGAAACAAAATGTGATTGTGAGAGAGGCCGGAGGGAGGAAACAGAGATTAATGAATGAGTGTGTGGGACCAAAGAAAGAAGAATAGCAGGAGGAAGTGGTCTCAGCTTGTCAACTCTGCCCTTAGGGGATCATTCATCACTATGGACAGTGTGTATGCATGTGTGCATTTACGTGGGGTGTGTGTCACACTCTTGCCTGTGGATTGAGGACACCAAGAGGAGGGACAAAGGTTTGTTAGGTTTTGTATGGTCGAAGAGATGAAAGTGTGTGCATGAGAGCACATGTGTGTGTGTCCGGTGTCACAAATTCATCAGTTGAAAGTGCTTGTGTTTGTGTCTGAGCAGTGGATACATCTGAACTAATGGCAACGGCGAGAATCCAATGAAAATAGTGAAGGAGGGAGGAACAGCTGAAGATGCATCTTTAACTGTTCCTCCCTCCGTCTGTCTTTTCCTTTTTCCAGACACTGAGAGAGGAACACTTTACACAACATAAATAAAGTGAGGTAGAATAAAACAGGCTTGGCAAAACCGTTCCTACACGTTTGAGTCTGTGTTTTTCTCATCTTACATTTCATACATGTCTGTGCTGGTGAAGCTAGACATGGCTTATTTAGCATGGGAATAAATCATAATGAGGAGCTTCTAAAAAGCTGCAGCAAAGATGAAAGGAGGAGAATAAAGGATGTGTAATGCTCATAATAACCTTCCTGTAAGCCAAAGTGTTTCAATGCCACGACACACAACCGCTAACACACACACAAGCACGGATGCACATAAGCAAACATACTGTACTTAAACTTGGTGATTATCTCGCTAAGCTTAGTTCCTCTCACCCCTCAGGCGTCTAGATGCTAACCTGTTGTCTGAGGTTCCGGCTGGGGCCTTTAGAGGGGTTCACTCTCTAAGACACCTGTGGTTGGATGACAACTCCCTAACAGAGATCCCGGTGACAGCGCTGGACTCTCTGCCATCCCTGCAGGCCATGACACTGGCCCTCAATCAGATCACACATATCCCAGATTATGCATTCACCAACCTCTCCGCCCTTGTCGTACTGTAAGTGACATCTTGATTTGTTTACTTTAAACTCTCCTGGGTTTGGGTTTCTCAGCTTACCAGGGAAATTATTTGTTCCGTTGATTTAGGCGGTGATGATTGCTGTGTGGAAATGGTTTTTTTTGAGAGCGTAATTTCTGATTTGTTGAAAAATATTTGTGGCCTTTTTCCAGGCATCTCCATAATAACCAGATCAAGAGCATGGGCGCGAGATGTTTTGAAGGTTTACATAGTCTGGAGACACTGTGAGTATCACACACACACACACACACATGCACACACAAATTCCCAAAATGATTTCATTTCATAGGCCCAAATGACTACCTCCTCTGTTTCCCCAAACACTGACGCAGGCTTTGTAATGACAAAGTATCAGCAAGTATCAACATCCAATCCGTATAGTCATGTTTACAACAATCACATTGCCTTAGAATAACCCTAAGATATATAAGGATCTCCCAGAAATATAACCTCAGAAAGGTAATATAACCAAGGGCCATCAATTTACTCACATTGTGTGTCTGCCTCGTTTCTTTTTCTGTGTGTCAAAGTGTTTGGATACTTGGAACACCTGAAATTAATGTGTTTCTATAAATCTCAGGTATTAAGTGTGCCAAAGAATAATAAAGTGCAGCGCTAAATCGTAAAGTCATAATGATTAATGTCCTGGTAATTTCAGCAGGTGCTTGAAGGTTTCTCAGAACCACAACCAACAAATGAACGACAGGAATGTGAAGATGAAAAGTTGCTCTTTGATTACCTTGAAGTGACATCAACAGATTCCTCTGTGTTTTGTAAAAAGTAATTACTAAGCAGCGCTGGGGTCAAATATAGCTCAGCATGGCTACAGGAGGGTACGTGTTGTAACTTCAATAACTAGATCCTAACCACACACCAATATGGAAACCACAGAAAACTGACAGTCTTATGAAGGAGGTGGAAAGAGAAAGCGAGAGAAATTGCGAGAGCACGACTGTGTCTCCTGCAAAATTCATGGTGGTCTGATGAAAATACTCTTTCTGGTATGCTGCTTAACAACCTGTTGAAGTGTAAAAAATTATGCATTACTTTTTATGAGCATGTGTGTGGGCATACACATGTGTGTGCATAAGCAAGTACTTCTGCGTGTGCTCTCACAGAGTATAGCCAGCTTAACACTCAACTTAAAAGTCATTACCCTTGCTAGGAAATGTACGGTGTAAGTCCGGAAGCCACGCTTGATGGGATGAAGGGAAACGTAGAGAATGAAAAAAAGAGGGATGGAGCTCTCTGGACCAGAATAGTGTGTGTTAAAGTGCTGTGGCCGTCAGTGGTTGGGAGAGACGTATGATTCAGCAGGATAAGATGACAGGTGTCATTGACGTGGGGATTGTGCGGGTATGAGGTGTTAATCTCTCACAGCGGCATTGCTTATGAGAAATACTGATGGATATACTGTATGCATGTACTGTATTGACCATGTAAGGGAATTCTATACTATATGAATGTGCTGACCATGTAAAGGATTCTTTCCATGGCCTCACCCCTATATGACCCTCTCAGAATATGTGCCTCTTATCATGAACATAAGAAACATAAGGAAGGGGTAAATTTGGAATAGTGAAACATGTCTGAATAGGGATGTAGGGAGGACTTTAAGAATTCTATCAAAATGAACCGTGCAGAATATTCGAAGAGACTGTATTCAACATACTGTTCTGCTTCCCGGCCGTAATAAATTCTGGGTTGAACTCAAGTTCTTTGTCTTTATAATCATCGCAATTGAAGAAAACCCTACAATATGAGAGACCATCTGCATCAGCACCACCCTCCCCAACCCCCAGTGTGTATTATAAAATCATTACTACGAGGAGCCGTCCAGCGGACTGCTGGAAAACGCAACAGCAAGACAGAGCAGATAGAGACAGACATTTCACAACATCCACTGAAACTTGGGGAAAACACGCATACTGTACATATCTTGAAAGAAGCACTTAATCAAAGGCATTTTTGCTGTCTTACTTGAAAAGAATAAAAACAAATCCAGTTGACTTTGACTTAGTATGTCTAGATATCCTATGACCTGGATGGCTAAGAATCTTCAAAGACAACATAGATAATATGCGTGCATACCCAGACACATGTCTTAATATGGGAAAGGACATACTCGTATGTATGCACAAACATACACTCTTTCATCAGTTCAGTACTGTACAGTACATACTGATAGACAGACAAGACGTACAGTAAAAAAAAAAAAAAACTTTCCCTGACACCTGCGTATGAGCTGTGTCGACTATAGCAACGGTTGTTATGATACTGTGTTTCCTGGGAAACTAATCAGAGACAGACCTAAATAATCAGGTCAGAGCAGCAAAGGTCAATGGTCAAATCCAAACTTCACACTCTAGCTGTCTCTGAGAGTGGAGAGTAAATGACTATGCATACATATGCAATCAGACACAGTTTCTTACACACGAAAAATTATGTATGGATGAATTATGATTTCCATTCCAGGAAAACAAAACCTCCATCATGCCATTTCAAAATCTTATTTTATCATGACTGTTTATCTCTCTCTCTCTCTCTCAGGGATTTAAACTACAATGATCTCCAGGAGTTCCCTGTGGCCATCAGGACACTGAGTAAGCTTCAGGAATTGTGAGTGCACACGCACACACACACTAACACACACACACGAAAACACACCTGCCCAACATGACTATCATGGTTGCGTTATCCCAAGTAATCCCGTTAAGTGATTTTAATGTGGCACTCGGATACAATCTCTCTCGCCCTAAGCAGGTGCTGGCTACACACCCACACACCCCCTCGCCTGCACATACACACCGGCACCCGAGCACGTACACACAAACTATGTTTTCCCTCAGCTTCAGCAGATGTTCCGCAGCGTGCATATGTGTCACAGATACAGCGTATGTGTGCGTGTTTACATCTCATGTATCCAAAAATGTTTTTCAGCTGTGCAATGGCAGGTGCAACATGAGGACATATGACTTGCCTCTCGCACACAAACACACTCTATACCCCACCAGACGCACACGCACACACACAAAATCAGAAACATATAGACTGTCTGACTTACAGTATGTTTTTCTATTTGCAGGGGCTTCCATAACAACAATATCAAAGCCATCCCTGAGAGGGCCTTCGTGGGAAACCCTCTGCTCCAAACCATGTGAGCTTAATACTTATCCTTGATTCTGTAACATGCACATATTAGATAAACACATAATTGCTATTTCATGTCAACATCAAATATAACACAACTCATTCCTAAAAGCAAATTCATCAGAATATGTCCAAAATAATTATTCTCTTTCTTTCTTGCAGTCATTTCTATGAGAACCCTATCCAGTTTGTGGGAAAATCCGCTTTCCAGTTCTTACCTAAGCTGCACACACTGTAAGTATGTGGTCAGTAGAAACCATTCCACTAAGTTAGCCCAAACACTGTTTAAATCATTCTCTGTCCCTAGCAGTGAGAGTGGACATGTGTAATGGCCTACTGAATGATGTTGTGTTAGCGTATTGCTGTGCTGTGTGCTGTTGTGGTAAGAGAGAGTGTGTTGTAAGAACATGTTGAATGGAGTGACTTATGATGTCTAGTGAGACAGCCAAAACAGCCTGTGTTGATGTTGGAGGAAAAGTGTGATGGCTGAAATGAGCTGTTAGACAAGGTCTATGTGCACATGCATGTGTGTGTCTGTGTGTGTGTTTGTGTGTGTGAGAGAGAGAGTTTTATGACACTTTTCTCCCTGTTCTGCTGCAGTTCCCTTAACGGAGCAACCCAAATTCGCGAGTTTCCCGATCTGAAAGGAACCACCAGCCTGGAAATTTTGTAAGTGTTTCCCCCCGCCCACCACACACGCATAGGATTATTTAATCAAGTAAGGCTTCACCACATACAGCAACAAAGAATGTGAAAAGAGTCGACACTGAGGTTGAGGGCAGAGATACAATCCCCAGAGTCCAAGTACATGAGAGAAAAAGGGTGGAGAGAGATAAGGAGAAGAAAGAGAGAGACACACAAAGAAAGCCAGGAGAAAAAAAAGAGATAATATGTGTGTTTTAGGATTCTAGGAGAGAGGGGGAAAGAACAGAAGACTCAGAAAAGGGATAGGGAGGGGTAAGCTAGTTATGCCAACCAATGACAGGTTTGGCGAACCTACACAGCTCCCTGTCTGACCAAGTTAGACTCACAAGATGGGGAATCCTTTCGCTTGCTTACACTTCAACAATGATCAGAGGATTCTCTCTCTCTCTCTATAGGACGCTGACCCGGGCCGGTCTCTCAGCTCTCCCTCTGGATCTATGTGAGCAGCTGCCTCGCCTCAGAGTGCTGTGAGTACAGACACACGAACACGCGCAGGGGGAGAGAGAGTGAGAGGTACAAAAACTGATACACAAAACCCGATTGTGGAGAGTTGTGCCCCCAAGCAATCATTTGTACAATCACGATGCTATGAAATCCAATCACTCCCCAAAATTATTGTCCTGCTATATCGCCTTGCTCACAGAGCCGACTGTTCACCCGAAGACTCAAATAATCCTGTCACCCCCATGATTTCCCACGCTATAAATCCACAGCTGGTCACTGTATTTATGTGTGTGTGTGCATTGTGTATTGTTGTAGGGAGCTGTCTTACAATCAGATAGAGGATCTGCCCAGCTTTTACCACTGCTCTGCACTGCAAGAGATGTGAGTAGTAGCCGCCCCCAACACTCAACAATCGCATGCACATATGCATCAGAATCTTTTTTTGTTTTTTTTGTTTACCTGCACATTTTGAATTGTGGGTGTGTATGCCTTTATGTATTTTTCTCAATAGAGGGCTACAGCATAACCAAATCAGGAGGATAGAGTCCAGCACTTTCCAGCAGCTCACCTCTCTACGAGCACTGTAAGTGCATTTTCCTCCATTGTCATATATTATTTTCTTGGAAATGCATTGTCTAGATCAGTGGTTCCCAACATGGGGATCGGGACCCCACCAAGGTGTCACCAGATGATGAATGGGATAGAAGAGAAGAAAAGCAAAATATAAATCTGTTAGAAACAAAATTCTGTAGATTGAAGTCCTCCAACTTTCCTCTGATTTTCTCCAAGGAATATTAAACCATCTGTGAAAGGAGAACCATTCTTGGTTAAACTGCTCATAACTCATAGTTTGGAGTAGAGATTAGTTCATTTTAAGGATTCAAAAGTCAAAAAGGTTTTGAGGCCATAATCAAGATCAAACTATGTACACTTATGACCCATTACTGACATCTAGTGGTAATAGACATACAACATTCAATGTGTCATTCCAATTTCTTTGAGTGCATTTCAGTTTGCTGTCTTTTCTGTCAGTGATCTGAGCTGGAATATGATCGAGTGGATCCACACAGATGCCTTCGCCTCTCTTCACTCTTTGATTAAACTGTGAGTAAATACGCTAGTCTTGATACATATCAGTCACTAAGCTTCTTCTCCCTTTCATCTGGTCCTCTAGCATTGTCACTCTTCTCCCTTAGTATTTGTGTATCTTTAATCAAAGTTAAGCTGTGTGTCAGAGCCGTAGCCTTACACAAACACTCTGTACTTAACTGTGTGTGCCACAGAAAACCAGTTGTCTTTGGCAGAGTCTACAGAGAGCACTGATACGCATTTATTGTTTGCAAAACCCCTTTGTGTGGCCAGGAGACTCATCTCAGGTGATGCCAATATAAACTGATTCATTGTGTGAAGACTAGTTGAAGTATGCCTAGCTAAACAAGCAAACTCACTACATCTGACAGGAAGTGTTATCTGGAGGGAATCTGATAGAGAGCCTTGTCTGAACAGTTCAAAAATCTAAAAGACAAGGCCTTTTTGTTACCGAGGATGACCCTCGGCAATATCTGAAATAAAAACACACTGGCTTGCTCTGATCTGACACCCACTCCCTTCTGTTTCTTTCTCAATTTCTTTCTATATTTATCTCAGGGACCTGACTGAGAACAGACTTAGCTCAGTGCCAGTTGCAGGTTTGGGGGGTCTCACCCATCTCAAGCTGAGGGGCAACACAGAATTATATGAGGCCTTCAGTCCTGATCACTTCCCCCGTATGAGGTAAGACACACACCATCCTGCATCTTTCTTTTCTGTCTTGTCTCTAATATTAACTTTTCTATTTTGGTTTCTCGACAAAAAGTGATTTAAGATGATAACATACTGGGTACATTTTTACTGCTCCAGGTGTGTAACCTGTGGCTGTAAGGAACAATGCATCCCTTCCCATCCCCTCAATTATCCTTCCTCTCAACTTACTATTAATATCTTCAATTTACCAAAAGCAGCCAAGTTCGACAATGGACTAATTACAGTGTATACCTGCGAGCCACTCCTGAACTGAACTCTGACAATGAGAAAGCATTTATCAGCAGCAAGTTAATTCTTGTTTCAAAGATTAGCATCCCTGAAGGCCTGGAAAGGTGTTGTACAATAAAAATGGAGAGTGAGTTTCAGAAGTAATAGGAGATGGCAGGTGATCAAGTGGCAATGTTAGCATGACTGTTGAACATCGCCCAAACCAGAACTCCTGGCAGAAAGACATTTGAAAAGCACTGTATATATACTGTAAAAGCTTGCATACAACCATCCACCACAAAGACTTCAAAAAACTGACAGTTTCACTCACATTTTCCCTATTGATGATATGTAATTTTGTTTGTTTTTTCATCCCATCTGTCTGTTACAGGGTGATTGAAATGCCTTATGCCTACCAGTGCTGTGTGTATGGTTCCTGTGATAGCTACAAGCCAGCCAGCCAGTGGGACACTGAGCAGAGTAACACTGACGAGGACCTGCACAAGAGGACTGTAGCCATGTACCCTATCCATGCTGACACACACTGTAAGAAAGCACACACTTACAATATCTGTGTGAGCATACATACTGTATATAACACAAATGGTACCAATCTGGGTAGAGGGGTAAAGTCGTAAATGGAAATCTGAGTCCCATATGTCTGTGCTCACTGCCTAATTATTGACATAAGCCTGCTTGAAACATGTCAGAGCCTCGCTGAGACCACAGCTACCTGGCAACTGATCTACATTTACACTCGAGTGTTGACCCTTCCATGCATTCCTGCGGCAGGCATAAAATATAAACACCAATAAACCAAAATTAAGTTGAAATTAAAACCATTAAACCAACACCATTAATGCTGAAAAAATAAATTAATTAAAAAGTTCTGGGTGTACCAAAAGGTAACAATAGCAAAAGATGAACAATGACATATCGCTGATTAAAATTTATTCACCTTTAATTGTTATAAAAACAATCATTATGAAATTTCATGGAGGTGTCTATTATCTTTTAGAAATATTTTTGTTTCACTGCGAAAGAATGTTAGATCACCTCCCTTATAAAGCCAACCCCCTACAGCCAATGCCACACACAATCTAACATGCATATAATCTGTATACCCATACAGAATAAGCTGTCATAGAACCTGAAACAGGCTAAACCGACCTTGTACAACAGATTGGCCCAAACATGTTGGACCTCTGATTTTTTACCCTAACAATGTGTTATTCCAGATGACCCTGACCTGGAGGAGTTCCAGCTAGAAATAGAAGAATCCAAACTACAGACCAGTGTCCAATGCACACCCACTCCAGGTAAGTGAAGTTATACCTTCAGTAACACAATCACGTTGTTATCAACTGGCTCGAAGACTGTTTTCTCACAAATACAGTATGAGGACATTTACAGCTTGTTTATCTAAAGCTGACTTGGTTTGTATTGTTTGTGGTGTTGCAGGTCCTTTCCGTCCATGTGACTCTCTGTTGGGCAGCTGGCTGGTTCGTGTGGGCTTGTGGTCCATCTCCCTGGTATCTCTCCTGGGGAACTCCCTCCTGCTCTTGTCCCTCTTCAGTTCACCCGGCTACCTGTCACCACTCCGCTTCACTGTGGCCTGCATGGGTGCTTCAAATCTACTTACGGGTGTGTGTACATGCACCCTGGCCCTTGTGGACGCTTTAACCCTGGGAGAGTTTGGTCACCACGGTGCCCGCTGGGAAGGGGGTCCTGGTTGTCAGGCGACGGGATGGGTCTGGGTGTTTGCGTCTGAGGCAAGTGTGTTGCTGCTGACTCTGGCGGCTGTGCAGTGTGGTGTGAGTGTGACATGTGCCCGCGCCTATGGGAAGTCCCCTTCTCTTGGAAGTGTGCGCACATGTGCACTTTTCTGCCTCACTCTTTCCCTCACCCTGGCTTGTCTCCCACTGGTTGGAGTAGGGGAGTACGGGTCCTCACCTTTCTGCCTTCCCTCGCCCCTGCCACCCCCAGCCTCTCGGATGTCATCCTCCCTAGTCTTCCCCTTGGCGCTCATTATGATGAACACCCTGTGTTTGCTCATAGTCACAGGTTCATACATCCGACTTTACTGGGAGTTACTTAGGGGAGAGTGTGAGGGCCTGTGGGACTGTGCCATGATCAAACATGTTGCCTGGCTAATATTCACAAATGGCCTCCTCTATGTGCCAGTAGCTTTCCTCTCCCTCTGCTCCCTTCTGGGTCTCCTTTCTTTGGGGGAGGAGGTGCTAAAATCAGTCCTCCTGCTTCTGCAGCCCCTGCCTGCCTGCCTAAACCCCCTCCTATTCCTGCTTTTCACACGAGACCACTCCCAGTTTTTCTTCTGGCCTCGCCCCAAAGCACGTCCACAGCTACGTCGGGACCACACTCTGGACTCACTGGTGTCTGTGGAGACAGAGAAGAGCTCCTGCTCTGATTCGTCGACACAGGTGTCACTCACTGATGCTGATGCCCTGTACAGTGGGGGTTCTTCTCTCCAACCTCGGCTGGACCCAATCAGATTTTCCCACTGCTCGTCTACTTCCTCTGTTCCTCTCATTCCTTGCCAGATACCCACTCCCACTGCCAGAGATAGAGACAGAGTGACAGAACGAGGGAGCCTGGATGACACTGAATGTCTGAAGAGTTTGGATCAAGATGTGATTCGTAACACTTGGCCCCTGTATCACTCTACTATGACTCCCTCTCTCACCTCTCATCCATGAGCCTCCAAGCTAGCTGTCTGAATAGTTGGGACACTATAGACACTCAAGGGCCATTATCGTACAGAAGCAGCAAGACCAGTTCTGAGTTATCAGTCTTCAAGCACCTCAGAATGAGTCCACACAGAGACTGTAGAGTACTCTAGAGAAGTCTATGAGAGCACAACAAAGTGCCTCTGAAAATGGAGAGTGCAACTAAAAGTTCCCTTCACAATAAAGACTATCAAAGGAAACATCACAATACGGCATTACTGTTCAAATAAAGGACAATTTCAGACACTATCCAGTGGACTGCAACAGTCATGGACTCACATGACAAAAAGAAAGCTGAAACAAAAGCCGTTAACTATATGGAAAATATAAGCATCAGACAAATCAGTGGTTTAGCCGGGGGGACTTTAGGTAGAGCAAGTAGAATTCTAAGTGTAAATGTTTATACTGAAATGTGATAATGAGACTTGCAGCTTAGAAGTTAAAGATTGTTCGGTAATATTTTAAGTGGAGTATCTAATTTGTTTTTTTAAATTTTATTTTATTATGAACTCTAACCTATTGCTAAGGTCTGCTTCAAATAAAGGGATTCATCATCAGACACACCAGGTCATTTTACCAGAGTAAGCTAACATTTTTCATTCATAGAAATGCTATTGTCAGATATATTGCTCTGCAAATATGTAATCGCTGTTATTAAAGTTATTCATGTGGTGGCAAAATGCAACAGGAAACAGATCGCACATACAATTTCATATGGTTTACATGGTTTTGTCTCAAATATGCAACTGTCGAACATGAGGCAAGCATACAGACTGAATGGGATGTAGCTATCTTTCTACAAACTTTAGAGTAGGCTAGCAATATGTACATACAATGTAACTACCTCTGAACTAGCATGGTATTGACTCACTACAGCCTTATGATGTTTGTCTCCCTTTTTATATGATAAACACCAAATATATAATTTTATATGTTAAGAAATAAATCCTTAGTTTGTAAAAAAAAAAACAATTTGTGTTGCTATTTAGGATGTACATACTTTGTATACAACTGGTAAGCATATGTTTGAATAAAATTATTATCTTTATACTGTATACATCAACCACTTTGTTTATGCTACTTTTCTGAAACACACTTTCACACCACTCAAGAAGTCAAGGCATTGTATGTAATACATTAATTTCAACAATCAATTAGCGTTAAAAAAAACTTTATTATTACAACACAAACATAAACTTTATATATATAAATATGACGATATTTCAGAGTTAAGAAGACAAAAGCATACATGGTACATTAAAGTAGGTATTACCACTAATTAAAAAATAAAATTATACTCTACAAATTGGCAGGTATGCAAAGCATGGTGGCTCTGGAGAAGAGACCTGTGGCTCTAACAAGTGTGGTGGAAACTACACACAGTTTTTCTTTGCTGGCTCCTCTTCCTCCTGCTGTGCACTGAGGGCCTCTCTTTTGCGTGATGATGCTTTCTGATCTGGGGTATTTTCTTTGTTGCTCTCTGCGACTCCCTGAACACAGACAGATACAAACTCATTCAGACAATGACAACACTGGCCATCTTCAACTTTTCCATATCCAAAACTTAAAAGTTTGAAATGTTAAGGTCACATTTCAATATAAATTGTACAGGCTGCATCACTTTGTAGTGCTGAAGATTAAATTCTATAAAGGGCGAACAGCACCATCTTGTGGGTAGAAGATACCACTACAAACAGCTAATGCAATGACAAGATACACCAAGTCAACATGTCATTATTAACAATGCAGCCCACCAGAGATGGTCAGTATATAATAGAATTTTAAAAAGATTCAAGAGAATAACTGCTCAATTTATGAACAACAGCAAATACTTTAAAACTGCTTCACCTATAGGCTGGAGTGACTTACCGTGTTCTTCTGAACAGCATGTTCCTCTGTCCACTTCTTGGCCGTCTGCATGAACAGCTGTTTGTTGTATTTGAACTCTGATGACTGTAATCAAAAAATGTAAGTGTTTCTTTACGGTGTTCTTCAGGTGTATACAGTAGGGTTTCACAATCGATCACAGTCTCGCAAATACTCTATACTGTGATTTTAAGACTCTAGGAGGCTGTATTTTTGTGGCAAGAGGTAAAGGTGTCTACTCTGCCATTCAGCAAAACATCTGGCTTGTAAATAAATGGCATACTTGAAAGAGATTACTTTTGAAGCATAGTATCACTTAGTTAAAAAAAATAATGAAGCAAAAACTTCACACATCAATATTTGTGTTCCAAAAAAACCAAACTAATCAAACAACTGCAGTGTGATTGTGCACAGTATCAATGCTATGCTATGTGTGATTGCAAGATCAAGTGCAACTCACAATATCAGCCATGAGTGGGTCATCTGGATTGGGCTCAGCCATGAGCAGCTGGATGGAGGTGAGGACTGTGGAGATGTTTAAGGATGGCTTCCAGGCACCCTGAATAAAAAATAAAAAGCAGGAAACATAACAACACATGTAAGCTGGTGCATCTTATTTCTAACATCTTGATCCAAACTCTTCAGATAATTTGGTTTGTTCGTGCAATATGTTACAACCTTTGGTGGGAGTTTGAGAGCGTCATGGCAGATACGTCCTGAATTGTCAATGTTTGGGTGGTAGATTGGGGTCAAGAATCGTATTTTGGGAGGCTCAAATGGGTACCTATGAGAGGAAAGTAGCAGGTCAGTCCTACTACAGAGTAGTAATGGTTTGTAGCAAAGAAATGGGGGAGAGCACTGCTTTAAAAATGTTAAACCTCAGAGAAATTTACCTCTCTGGGACCTTGATCTCCAGGGAGAAGAGTCCACCTTCATATGGAGTTCCTGCTCCTCCAACTATCTCTGTAAACCAAGGGAAAGAAAATAAAGCATTCCATTGAATCACAAACTGTATTAGAATCAGAAGCTATGTTCACTAAGAAAAAAAACATATAATGAATTTGTGCTGGTGCCGGTGTCAGTACAAGAAAATAAATTAAGGCAACAAAATAGTATAATTATGACATGTCTATCAGTTGAGGAAGATTGTGCCACAGTATTGAAAGTGTCAGAACAGCTAGTGAATAGACCTTGTGGTGACCTGTTACCAGAATAAAACTGCGTCACTTAAAGTCCAACTGAAATTAAATATTTTTTTGCTACATTTACATGTCTGCTCTGTAAATACTGGAATATCGTTCTCTGTAGGAAGATGTTCATATTGACTATCAGCCAGACAGTAGCCTGCTATACAGCACAACAGCCGCAGACTTAGAACAAAAACTCTGAATAGCTTTTCTTGTCCTGCACCTTAGCTTGTTGGGCAAGTGACCAAACAAACATTCACCAGGGAAGGGGTACTGCTAATAACAGTTTTAATAAGCTGGTCAGCTGCTGCACATTAAACAGCACATACCTGCAAATATCACTTCTGTCCATTTACAGTACTGTGCAAAAGTTTTAGGCACTAAAAGTTAAGTGAGGATGCCTTCAAAAATAATGCCATGAATGATTTATATTTATCAATTAACTTCATACAACGTGTAGTAAATGGAAAAAAACTGAATCAAATTAACATAAGCTTGTTCCAAGCATGTTGGAGAACTTTCTGTGGCTGTCTCAGTGTCTTCTGTCTCTTCATGCAATCCCAGACTGACTCGATGACTTTGAGATCAGGGCTGTGTGGGGGCCATACCATCTACTGCAGGACTCCTTGTTCCTCTTGTCGATGAAAATAGTTATTCATGACTCTGGCTGTATGTGTGGGGCCATTGTCATGCTGCAGAATACATTTGGGACTGATCAGACACCCCCTTCTGATGGTATTGCATAAAGGATAAGAATCTAGACATCTAAAGTGGCAAAACTTTTTCACCGTGCTGCTTCAATACGACCACTATCAAAACACTGTCTACCCATGACTTCAAAAGCTACAGTGTAAGTTTCAGAGAACTGGTGGATGCCAGCTGCTGACAATCAAACACAGACACCATAGCACCTCCAGCAGCTTTGCAAAAGGAACATTTTTTATATTTATTATATTTATTTTTATACAATTATATTTTCTTCCTTTTAATATAAAAGATCCTTTGCCAACAAATTAAAAAAATACAGACAATATCTTTACTGCAAAAGAGGTGACTAAATGTGACTTCAGTTGAATTTTAAGACAATAATTGATTATTTTGATGAAATATACAGTGTTCTTGATAACTAAATTAAGTCTTATTTTAGATCCGGTGTCTGGACCCTTACGATCGTACTTACGTGCCCGGAGGTCGTCTATCCGTTCCTCAGTCTGCCAGCATGTTATCCCGGGAGGTGGCTCGGTGCTCAGCATCTGAAGTTCACGCTTCAAACGGGAAGCCCTCTGCATCCTGTTCAACAGTGAATGGTGTAACTTAGCTATATCAATAAGAAGCAGTGATTTTGGCCCCGGGTTAGACCCAGACTATTGACTGATTAATTTGGTACGGAAAAAAAGTAATCAATCGTTGTATGATAATAAGTTTAGTCAGTTGGGTGTTCGATTACGTACGTAAAACTATACTGTCACAAGCTTAACACTGCTTATAAGATACTAGCTAAAGTTTTAGCCTGGCAAACGGTGTCGCTATGGAAACATTAGCATGTCATTCTAATGTCAGTAACAACGCTGGAGTTAAAATAAGATGTTGTTTACTCGATATAAAGTTACATTCGCTTACTTTTCTCCCTCTTTCGCAGTTGTCGTCCACTTCTCAACAACAGCTGTTTGGCTTAACAACAGAGAGAGGCCGAAATGAGGCGACGTGGTTTCTGTTTTGGATTTCCCTCTCCCTACGTCATCAGCGCTGCCCGCGTTCAACTTCTTCTTCTTCTTCGGTATTAATGGCGCGTTGCACTCACCTTGAGCATGATCGCCACCCACTGTTACATTGAAAGTGTTATTGAAATAGATGAAAACACATGTCTTGGCTTGTTGGAGATGCTTACAAAATATTTTGAATCACGTTGAATTCGAGTTCCCTCCTTAACGACTGTGGCTGACTTCAATATTTTGGACAAACCGAAATGACTTTGGTGGCGTTTATCACGGTCTTCACGCTTCCAGTGAGGTATAAAGATTAATTCAGTCTTACTGTATGTCAACTATGTATATGGCTTCAACCAAAGACTATTAGATATTTTACCAATTTGCTTTTATTTAGATTATTTATATCTGTTTAGATAAACAGATAGTTCAGTGCTGGACACTAACACTGACAAGGGATTATTGCTATGCACTATTATTATATAGATGCCTGACAGTATGTAGACTACATTATTAATTTGGAACATTGTAACTAGTACCCTGCACTTTCATTAATGTGTTGCACCCTTATTTGTACTTTGTGGCCCCCTGCTTATTTCTATGCTACTTGTGCTTTTATTTTATTTTATTGTGTATATTTTATTTAATTATCAGTGCATATATAAGTACACTATTATACTTATTTTGCTATGTATATCAAGCATCATGCTATGGACTGTTATCAAGTACAAAAGTCTTAGTTCAGAATATTCAACCTTATCATAGTGAAAGTTATTTGAGGCATAAAGTCTGTCCAGTGGAGGAAGATATTCAAGCAAGCCAAGAGCTCAGCACTTTTGTTTTACACATATAAAGAGTTCGATCTCATGAAATGGACATGTAAAAGTGGAAGATTGTTTATTGTTCTGAAAAATAGTTTGATTACTGACTTTGCATACAATTTCTTACATTGTGATATATACTGATATCAGGAAATATCCTTGTTAATATGGTGATATTTCAACCATGGCAAATAGCACTCAGAATACAATACAATGTATTTCTGATGCTCAAGATAGGAGAATCAAACGTAGGAAACAACCTACAGCCAGTAGAAAGACATTTCTGATCATGTTATCATCATTATAAAACACAACATTTCCATCTTCAAAAGGAAAATCATCATATAAAACCTCACAATCACATAAATGAGGTGGAAAACTCACAATCTTTCACTTGTAGTTTGATTACACTCTCACTTTAAGGCAGTGGCGTAGATAGCCTGAAAAGTAATGAGTTTGTGCTGTTTGTCCTCCATTCTGACATCAGTGAAGCCTGATTCTCTCAGAGCTGCCATGTAGGCCTCTGGGCGCCAGTTCTGCCCTGGCATCACTCGCTTTGCTGCCATAGTAGCCACATTGGACAGCCTCAGCGTGGTCACCATCAGGCCCCCTGGGGGGATTCAAAAGGGAGAAAAAAAGACATAGTCAAAACTAGGAGTAAGGTCGTAAATCACCAAAGCGTCTGAGACAGGTTTTAATTTGCATGACAAATGTTCCTTACAAGACAGTCTTTATTACACCACAGCGTCATTACTTACCTGGTTTCATTACCCGGTGTATCTCTGTGGCTCCCTTCCTGAGGTCAGGCCAGAAGTAGTAGCAGTTGCAATGAAAGACTTTATCCACAGTGCTGTCTTCCAGAGGCATCGCTGCTACATCACAGTGGTGTAGGGTCACTTTACCACTGGCCACAAGTTCCTTTATACGCTCACTAGCCATCTGTAAGGGGAGAAATATTCCAAAACTGAGAAATGTTCCCCTTTCAAATACAATATTGTCCCACTATAGTTACAGCTTTTGTCCGCCTGCTTCTTTCTTCTATGTTTTCTTAATTATTGTTTCTAAGGAGCTGTTCCTTGTGTATAGAAAGGCTTACAGTTTGTATTGCTGGGCAGATTTGGCTTTGCTTTGTGCTTTTAAGCCACTCTTTTTGAAACAAACTTTAACACATGCATGTGATAAACAAACTTGAACTTGAATACTTTATTCCACTCTGACAGTAATTATACCTCACCTGGTGCATAAACTCTGAGTAATCCACTCCTATAAGGCGGCCTGTGGGCTCTGTGAGCAGGTTGGCTGCTGATTGCAGACCCAGACCTGGGCCATGACCCAGTTCCAGCACAGTGTCCCCAGGTTGGATCCCACAAAGCTGCACGGCATTCTCCTCAAGGACCTGGTTGTGCACTGTAAAGAACTTACTGACCAGCCATCCTGCCAGTGATCGTGTCGGTTTGCCCAACTGTTTCCCAACTTTTTCAGCCCACATCACTGGAGAAATATGAAAGAAAAGACAGGTGGGAATTGTTAGGTGGCTACAATACTATTTCAGATATTTACAACCACGAAAAGCAATACAAATCATTGTAACATACAGCATGACAAGTGACCCCATGTTTTACAAATCTTGGCTTTGTTAAGCACTTGTCTTCTATTGTGGCAATCTCATCATCATATGAAATACTTTCATTAAATGTTAATGCCAATATTTTAATATTTTGGACATGATGAACTTTGATACTTGCTACCACCAGACTCTCTTTTTCCAACAATCAAATGTAACTGAGCTTTTCTAATCCCACTTTTTTAATTTTCCAAAATTAAAACAAATGGTGTGGATTTCCTGTCAGATCCCACAGTAATCAGCAGACGTGCCGATTATGACCCAGATACTTTAACAATCGGGATCAGGAGAAAAACAGCCCTTTGTTGAAACCTTTCATGGTTTTTGCTTTTGAGTGAGTTGGACTTTGCTTACCTTAACTTCTTGCATTAAGATAATGTTCAATCTGCTGAATGATAGAACAAAAGAGAAGATTTTTTGGAATTTGAGTACCTGGTTGTACTGTATATTATGTATATTATCATAACTTTTATAGATTTTTGAAATAAGAGTAGCCAATACTTAAGTTGGGCATTGGATCTTATTGTGGCCTCTGAGTTTTCAACACTTTAACATGCACTATACTGTAGGTATATAGGTATACAAACCATCTACACACAAGCACTAGTTTATCTGGCCAAGCTTTCTCTCCAGCCAGAGGGATATTTTATCCTGACAATAGGAACGTTGCAGTGTTCCTACAATATGTTATGGTCAGTATATGCTTTCCGTCCATGGTAGGGAATTTCTATTGGATATACACTCACTGAGCATTTTATTAGGGACACCTGTGCAATCTAATGCAATCCAATACAACAACTCTGCCATAAAGTCTACTTTTACAAAGCTTATACATTTTCAGTTTTAGTTGACATTGTTGACATTGTACCCTCTGTCCAAAGCTCTGTTCAACTTGTTTGATAACAGGAACAACAAATATACAACGCATTATTTTGTTGCTGTTTGTCATGTGAAGAAACGGCGTGTCTGGAGATTTAAATAATAAAAGTTACGCTGCTGTGCCTCATGCATAAATGTGCACAGAGTCTCTCTTAATGGGGGTGGTCCCTTCAAGTATTTAATAAACTCAAGTAGATATCTTTCAACGTTACAGTCAAAATTCCCTCATGTTGTTATAATCCTTCTACTGCAGCTCAACAGGGAAACACTGTGTAGGAAAAGAAAAAGTGTAAAGCAGCGTAACATCACTGATTATTCAAAACTCCACACACACCGACAGGACCAGTTAGGATCTAATATTAATTAATGTTGATTGACAGTGTTTCCTGGTTGAGCTACAGAGGAAGGATTATTAAATACCTGCAGTGGTCACAACCCCCCCCCCACCTCCACCCCGCAGCAGAAACGATAAGTAGGGGAGACCAGGGACAGTTGTAACACTTTTTGCAATTTTCCCAATAAATCAAAAACCATCTACGTTGGAATAGTCCATTTGCTATATTATAAATTTCAATGTGTCAACTACTGAAACAATATATTTAAGTGGTTTTATGAAATATGTACAGGTTATAAAATTGATTTAAATACAGTCAATCCACTGTCCCTGTACACTGGGACAGTTTAACACATGCCAGGGACGGTTGTAACATGTCTAAAATATACTTAATTAATCAATCAAATACTCAGAATGAAAAAGATTATTTAACATTCATGTTATTGTAACTATTCATTTCATTTAAAAAAATGAATACCTTTTTTCACACTACATGACAAAAAAGAGGGGAAGCCATCAAATTATAATGCAAGAAAATTATTTAATGGGTAGAACACACATCCTCAGAAAAGTTTAAACATGAAATCAAAATGGATTAGTTTGAGGACAACATTCAGTACAGGGTCCAATGGCAAATGCTGTATGATCTGGCCACTGTCCTGACTGATTTGCCCTGTTTTATGCCATCTGAAGCCCTCTCCAGCAAAGGAAGTGGGACTCCCCTGTCTGTCTTTCTCTTTCTGAAATTTAGCATACTGTAAACAAACACATGTGTTTCCACTGACTATTAGCATACAAATGATTATCATTAACTTAACATGTAATTTTATGATCTATCTATCTATCTATCTATCTATCTATCTATCTAGTTTATGTAGGCCTTTAGATTTTTAAAATATAAATGAAACTTGGTTCAGGGATGGTTGCAACAAGGTGTTACAACTGTCCCAGTATCACCAGCCATTTTTCACCTCATGTGAACTAGCTTGACTGCTAGTTCGACACATGATAGCCATTTTTATTTTTAGCTTACAAAACAGTGATTCTAATAATACTTGTTTGGATTCATAGACATTTGATCTCAGGACAGTATCCAAAAAAATACATCTGATAGAAAAGTTAAATTTTTACCTCAAAAAACACTTTTGCTGATAACTGTCTCTGGGAGTTTCAAATGTGGCTCCTTTTTTGTAAGCAAGAAGACAATCTAACTGAGCACGTGTAGAGCGAGTGTAATCACTGTAGCTTGTTTCTGATTGGAGGAATTCAAGGTGTTACAACTGTCCCTGGTCTCCCTATATCACATTGTACATTTGTTCATCCTGTTATCAAACAAGCTGAACACAGCTTTGGACGGAGGGGACACAGACTGCTGTGGATGTGTAATGTGGGTTTAATTGTTTGAATTTGTGAATGGTGCGTCGCTTGCTGCCGCAAAGAATTGTGGGACGGAATTATCTCCTTCCTTTCATAAAGGATGGTCAGGTGTATCCTATGCTAAAGGGGATTAGAAAGGAAGCATTGGTGCACCTTTCCTGCTCCAGCTCTTATCATGGCAGCCACTTAGATACTTCCGGGTCATTTCACTCAGTTAGGAACCTTCTTAAGCAAAAAAGACTATCCTCTCTTCTCATTTCTCAGTTTGTACATCCTCTATTCTCTCCCACCTGAAATGCGAGCAAAGGAGGCGAGGAAGAGACACGAGGAGAGAGGAGTCGAGGCAACAAGTATTTAATAAAATGAGACATCCTTGCTTCGGAGCCGTCATGTCAATTAAATATAACATGCAGCAAACCTGCATCATCTGTCCATTGTTTTGTTATAAACTACCGCTGTATTTTATGATCTCTGACAGATGAGCATAACAGTATTCATGACAACTTATATATATTTACTTTTAATTCAAAATCACAACGTGATAATATATAAAACAAGAATGTACAGATGTCATACATTGTTATATTTTATTTAACACATGCGCATGCACACACACACACACACACACATATATATATGCAAATATGATCCCAAGCACATATGCGGTCAATTTTGAGCCATAACACAACAGATGTAACAGTTATTGCTCATTTTAACATATAAAAAAATAGAAACAAGTTATTTGGGGAATTATTTTGTTTATCATTAGCCTCTCAGTGCCTTATAATCTATTTGCCTGTTCTGTTCATCATAAGCAATAAAATAGATAAATTTTGCCCATTTTAAACTAAAAACATACATTGCAAGTTAAATGTGGTCTAAGGTACATAAAATATCAAAGTAAGTATATATATTTTGGTTATGGTTGAATAACAAGTCACTCAGCAGATAAAACATGTTTTCAGTGCTTGTTAATGAATTCAAATGTTGTGACATGGATACTTCATCTCAATGAAAGAAAGAAGACATCAGATAACCTGAGTCAGATACAGCTTCTCTCCTCTCTTTGGTCGCTAATTTCTTCTCTGATGGTTAAATGTCTCTCTGTGGCTGTTGTGTGAATTTATCTCCTTAAAAAAATGCAGCAGAGATCATACAATGTGCAGTAGGTAGTTTGCTTGTTGAAGTTACAGTGAGCTGTCTGGACTCATTCATTCATTTTGAATTGATCCAGTTTTTAATTGAGTCGTTGTTCAGTAACCTGTTGATGTTGTGTGATTAGTGAATGAGTTTGCATGAGGTCTGGTTACTTGCTTGTGACAATTTCTTCATTTCCTTTTTAAGCTGAGTCATATATTGAGTAATAAGCTTAAAGTAACTAGAATAACAAGTGTTGACACGTCAGCTTTGTAGACTATATTTTGTATGTCGTGCATATAAATAAGTGTGTAAGTCATGTATTTGATACATGCATTAATACTTTTTGACGTGAACCTACACTTTTACATCTGTGAATGTTTTTAGTATTGAATCTTTCTAGTATTCAGCACTTATCTGTACTGTATAAGATTATAAGCTTTGTGGTACTTTATATATTTCTGTATACCAAAAACATACACAAGAAACACGTGTAAATCATGTGATATGTTGTCTATTTTTGATGAGAATATAAATCTGTTGTCACAATAGAACAATACTATAAATTTGAATTTCACTTTCTTGGTAAAATGACACATCCTGAACAACTCCACGGCTAAAATGAGCACTTCTTTGTTTAGAAACAATATGTATATGCTAAATGTCTTTAAAGAAGCAGCCTTTTCACCATCCATGGGTGTTTTTTGGGAGAGAGGAGACGAGGAGGCACAAAATAAAGAAATGAGAAGAGCCCCATTCGACCGTAGCCTAGATGTGATTTACCAACATGTAGGTTGGGGGCGTCACATTGCCGTAAACTGAATTAAACTGAATGTAAACATGGTGGCTGCATTATTGAGAATACACATCCTAAACAGCACTTGTCTGGATACACACCATACCTAGTTTGTTGCTCAGTAAGACGTTGACAGCCCCGTCACGGCAGTTGCGGGTGAACTTTGTCTTCGTGTGTGTGAAGAGGAGGAGGAGGAGCTCTGGACTATTTCTGTCATGAGCGCAGGCGCTGCTCATGTACGCGCCTCACACTCCTATGCTTTTAAATTACCCACTGCCTGCAATTTTTATTTATTTCCACCCACAAATAATCCTCATTGTTTTATTCATCATTATATTCACATTCAATACGATGGAAGTATGAAAAATACGGAAACAAATGATTGTTTATCTCTTACTCCGGGTGCGACACTCTTACAGTAAACGCTGCTGGATCGCAGTCAATTGTATGTGGAAATGTCCTCTGCAGCAGCTTCCTCCAATCAGCCTGTTTTGTACACACCCCCGCCAGGATTATGTCTCTTTCGTTTTCATTTCCCGGAAGGCTCGAATGTGAAAATAGACTTTTATATCTTCGAAAGTAATATGAAATCTTCACTTAAAATGGAGCCCAAGGAGGTTTAACCTGAAGTTTATTTCAGTTATTGGATGAGTTGTAAGTCTGCGTTTAAGGAAATAATCCCTTTTTTTTTGTAGAGTCGATAAAGGACTTTTCTATGGAGAGCGTTTCCCTGCCACCTTTGGTCAAGGTAAATTAACGTCTAAGGCGCAAATGTGTTGTGTAATGTGTTGCCTTAAAAAGCACACAGAGAGCCTAAGTGTATTTTTTGGAGATTAAAAGTATTGAATTTTAGGTCATGTTAGCTGCAATTGTTTACTGAAAACTTTTTTTAAATTTTAACTAGGCTGTAACTCTGTATTTCTGTTTGTATACTGTAACAAATTTGTGTGTGTGTGTGTGTGTGTGTGTGTGTGTGTGTGTGTGTGTGTGTGTGTGTGTGTGTACTTATGTGCATACATGTGAATGTTTTGTAGCAAGAAAACAGAGAAAGCAGTTCTCCAATGCAGAGAAGGCAAGCCTGTGTTCCTTCCAGTGGGCATCCCTCCCCGCCTAATCAGCTTCCGGTGGCCAGTCCTCCCACTCAGGAAGATCTGTGGCATCTACCTGGACGGCTGCGTGAGTCAAATTCTGTTTGAAATATCCACCTGTGTTTACCTGAAAGTTACCTACATGCAACAAAGTAGTTGAGCACCTTCCACCAGCACAATCACAGTCTGTAATTGTGTGTTTTTGAATGATATGCATCTATTTTCTAGGAATAAACCCATCACTGTGGGATAAGGACGACGTTGCCCACTGGCTCCACTGGGCTCAGAAGGAGTACTCGCTGCGCCGGCCTGAGAAGGGACGCTTTGAGATGAATGGCCGAGCCCTGTGCCTGCTCACAAAGGAAGATTTCAGACGCCGCTGCCCCAGCTCAGGTAAAAATGAGTGTGTATGCAGAAAGAGAGCATGCTGACTGCTTTCACGCCTGTGTTTTTCATATGCACTCCCTTTCCCCTGTTTTCTGCAGGAGATGTCCTGTATGAAATCCTACAGTGTGTGAAACAGCAAAGGAGGAGTGTTGTCTGTGACCCCCCGAAGACGTCTCCTTCCCTGGCAACCGGACACATCCAGACCACAGTCAGCCACCAGGTCCCCACTCACAATGTCCAAGAGCCACAACCTCCCACAGTCAAGGACTCTCCAGGTCAGTAACATTATACAGACGTGACAGAAAACTGACAGAAGTATATAGTATTCATCATTCTTTATTTCACATTGAATATAACTGAAACTCTGCTTTTGATTTACAACTTAACATATTATTTGATACAATAAAAGAAATGAAAATGGTATCAAGCGTTTTCTGTAACTCTGAATAATGTATCTCCACTTCTCCAAGTTTTCCTTGGTTCGTTCTTGACAATTCAAGCAATCCTTCTGTTCAATTTCAGGCCAATTTTCCTCTTGCGACCACATCCAGAGATGTTGGCTACAGTTTCATGGGCCTTAAACTTCTTAATAATATTGGCAACAGTGGTCACAGGAACATCAAGCTCTTTGGAGATGGTCTTATAACCTTTACGTTGACCATGCTTGGCTATTACCTTTCTACCAATGTCTTCAGACTCTCACACTTTCTAGTTTTACTTCTGTTTTCCATGTTCAATATGATGCACAGTGGCACTAAACAGCAGCCTTTAAACTGGCTGCATGATTGATTATAAGATTGAAAACACCTGCGATACTAAGTAAAACACAAAAGTCTGCTTAAAGTATCACTACAAATCATTTATTTATACAACTACAACTTCTAAAGGGTACCAATAATTTTGTCCAAGCTATTTTAGAATGTTTTTGTAGAATAAGCATGAATTCAGTTATTTTATTATAACAACTTTTTGTTTTGTTCCACTGCAAACCAAACATAGACTTGCATTGATAATAAAATATATTTTTAATTTCAACACTGTTCAGGGCAAATGGTGCATTATTTTAATAAAATTCAAGGGTATCAATAATTTCGGCCACACCTGTAACATATTCAGGATCAGTCAGAATCTACTTTATTGGCCGAGTATGTTGTCACATTCAGGGAATTTAACTCCAGTTCACAATAGCTCTCAGTACATTCAAACACAGTGCAGAGAACAAATTTACAGGACGATACACATACAGATATACAGCTAAAGATATCAAGCTAAACAAGCAAACATGCATATAGCTATTATATAGAAGAAGCTGGGCAACAAACTATCCACATACAGGTCAGATTGTTATGTACTATATGCACAGGGTTGTGCTACACATAGTGCAGTGGTGCATGCAGTGCAAAGAATACACACATACACATTCACACAGTTGATTGTTTGACTTTGTTGTGTATCAAATCAAACTTGTTTATCTTGGTTAGACTGTGGGTCTGAATACCTCCTGATCAACCACTTGCATGTGTAATCACCTCATGTAGGAATTCATGCTCTGTCATGCAGTGTGTTTAAAAAAGAACAGTATTTCCCTGTAACGTTGCAATAAAGTGCCAGCACCTCAAAACTGCATAAGTACAGTACTTGAGAAAAGTATTTTGTTGCTCTCCACTTGTGATGAAGACATTTTACCCTTCGATAGAGGAATACAAACTCATGCATTCCTTTTTTGTCCCGACCATAAAAAAGGTGCTTTCCACTCTAGGAAGTAGGATATGTGCCAGTGGGCGTGTCATGGTTACCTGGAAACCAAAGATCTCATAACTCCAGAGTCCAAAACAATGACTTTGTTGCACGCACTGTATTCAAGTTGTAAAATGGCCTCCTGAACATTGCATCGATCTTTTGTACACACATTAATGTAAACTCTTCAAGCGGCTCACTTTTGCTTTCACTTTAGCTTACTGTCACAGTTCCTCATATTTCTTTCCCTCGCTTTCACCACCGCCGTGTCGGCAGCTGTTGTAATGACTGCGACCAGCCAGACAGAGCACATGTAACTTCTCAGAGATCGCCCCTTTGATCTTGCACACTTACCCTGCTCCTCTCACACATAGTAGTGGGTATAACAAACTACTTTACCACATTTGGCAGCAGTGTTCATCATTAACTATGATGTCTGATTATCTGGCCCTCTCTATCTCTCTGTCTCTGTATCTATCTCTCTTTCTTAGATGGACCAGCAGCTGTCTCTACATCTCTTCCAAAACAAGTTCAGGGTACTCCCCAAACAGAGTGCATCATCCAGGAGCCTCTCAACCTGTCTAGCCGGGAGAAACCTAGGAGCCCACTGCACAAAGCTAACGGCCGCATCCCAGGTAGTATTGTGTTGATTTATTAACAGCTGTACTATTCAATCTAAAAATATACAAACACAAATACATGTCATCCCAATGAAAGTGCACAGATACAGTAAATATTAAAGAAAATATTTCAAGGCTGCATCAAGCAATTTTCGACCAGTAGGGGGTAGAATAGCTCTATATCATCAAGCCTTTGTTACACAATCAGTCTTCTTCCTAGCAACTAACAAATTTAAGTCCAATATTATATATAGTATCCCACTCACCATGTAACCCTGATTTATGGCCTCTTAAAAGAAATATCTGTGTCTCTTTTACTTGCTATGACATTGCTATTCAACCACACTTTTACTCGTAAGCTTTCATTTATTTTACTTTGGGTTTGTCCATGAGGCTGAGTACAAGGTCCACAGTAATACAGACTAACAGACCTGAAACAGTGAACTGAAAGTGGCTCTAAGCTGCAAAAGCTGCAGACTGGGGGTTGATTCAGATGAGTCATTTTATTCACTTGTACAGTAATTCACCAGCAAGGACCACATCATCAACAAGATATGTATGAGTGATTTATCAAAGAAAAGATTGATGAGGCTTGTTCTTCCACTTGTTTGCTTGTTTGGATGCGGTGTGGGGAGGCTTTGTGGGGAATCCGCAGTGGCACCCAGGTTGAGGTGTGGTCCTGCTCCTAAAACTTTACTAGATAAGCTTCAATAGCATAAGTATTGGCATACACACATGGACAAGCCTACAGGTGTGATATTGAGTTGTATTTGACTTGATCTCTTACATTACAGGTACTTACTTAATAAAGCTTTAAATACCACAATTTAATGATAGTACTACTGTATAAGTTTTCATAAAATGATTTTTATTGCTATTTTAAACATGGCCAGAGTGCAGACTGCTGTGGGACTACGTATATCAGCTGTTGTGTGATGACCGTTACCAAGAATACATCCGATGGGAGAACCAGGACAGCCTGGTGTTCAGGGTGGTTGATCCCAACGGGCTGGCTCGTCTCTGGGGAAACCACAAGGTGAGCAGCCAGGTCTGTGTGGTTCATCTTACAGGGCCAATAGAGACACAGGTGGAGAGACAAAAAGGTGAAGCTCTTGGGCCTTGATGATGTGTAATTTATTTTTTACAGAACCGAGACAATATGACCTATGAGAAAATGTCCCGTGCTTTGCGGCACTACTACAAGCTCAACATCATCAAAAAGGAGCGTGGACAAAAACTCCTCTTCAGGTCTCTGCCCTTTTTTTCTTTGTCATTCTCTTTTTGTCTTCTCCCCACAGCAACAAACACATTCATTGTTATTATATCTCTCTTCAGGTTCCTGAAAACCCCACAGGACATCAGGAAACAGCAGGCTGAGCCTCAAGAGTCCCCAGAACACACTCCTCCTCAGGACAAGGACTTTACAGACAGCAGTCCTACACATGAGTTCAGTGATGACCATTTTGAGGTTTCCCCTGATCGTGCTTCTCCACAGCCTCCTCCAACTGGTGCTCCATGCAGATAGAAGAGCAGGATTTGATGCGCCAAATATGATACAAAAACAGTTATTACAGAATAAAAATGGAGATTCTGGATATTTATCTTTTGGTTTCAGCTTCAGAAAACAACTCATTGTATGTACAGGTTTAACAAAATTTACAGCTTGGTGTACTGTCTTGGATTTTTGCACTATGAGATAGCTTTTCATTTTGCTGTGAATCAATGTATATATTACTGTGATCAGATTGAACACTAACATTAAGGGACGATGAAAACTGTGAAAGAAATCACATCAATATCCAACCACCCAAATAATTTTCAGAATTGAAATTTCTCAGGCTTCTCAACATTATTGCAATACAAACAAAAACACATACTATATGGCATTTGTAGGTAAGTGAAGGAAATGACTGCGAAAGTGTTCCAGTTTGTTACAGATTGTTCTTAGATGGGATGTGGCAGGGTGGAGTGATTGTTAGTCTTCACACACACACACACACACACACACACACACACACACACACACACACACACACACACACACAAAACAAACAAAAAAAACCAACATTTTTTTGTGGCAGGTTGAATTCCAGTTTGTACAGGCAGTTTTTTCACAAATAGTTTGCTATATCAGCTTCAAGACGAGGCATTTGTTGCAAAGTAACTAGTTGGAATAATCTATAGACTAATTGTACTCACACTTTACCCTGCCACGTCTCTTGACTAATCTTGAGTAGTCTGTAGGTTAATTGTAAATGTTTTTCCTGCTTTGAAAAATAAATATTTTGTATGACATGGAAAGTGTGTGGCAACTGTACAGTGTTTTTTTTTTTATCACTTTGGTATCTCTCACTACCCAAATGATGCAACATGTACTACATTATTATTTTATTATCGATAATGATGAGATTAACCCCTTTGGTGAATAATTCTTCATGGCATGTAAATCCTTACATGGAGTAGACAAACTACTGAAAACAAAGGTAAATTAATGGTCAATGTACAGAAAATTTTCTGGGACAGAGATGAAATTTAAAAAGTAAATTGGCACCTCACTTGCAGCATTAGCAAGCTCACAAGATATAGGCAACATGAGGAAAACACACAGAGTGCCACTTCTTGTCTAACCAAACCTCAAAGATGCCATCTGTGCCTGCAGGGAGTGCTGTGGTCCCAACAACTGGCTCAGCTGCTGTTGAATCCCAGACATAATAGAAATTAGGACAATAGAACGGACAGTGTGTTTGTATATTGGTTCAAAAGTATAACTTATCTCATTGACTGTCTGTGTATGATATGAAACTATTGATTATTTTCATGGAAACTCTTGTGGTGTACTACTAAGAGTTAGATGACAATATTAGCTTTTGCTCCTTGAAGTTCTTAAGAAAAAGACAATTAAAGATGAAAAAATAACAAAAGATAAAGTTAAAAAACATACATATATATATATATATGTTTTTTAACTTTATCTTGTATATTGAAATAACTAACTAAATAATTTTGTAGCTATAGTGCTTAAAGTACTTTACTGTGAAATCCTAAAAATGTTTTTTTGTTTGAGTCTGTACTAAAAATACTAAAAGAAAGGGCTTATTAAAGTCTGCTTTGTTGATTTGTACTTTTGTGGATTTGTACTCCTCATTCATTAGTTCAACATTGCCAAAAATTTGGAGCTTTTCACTATCACATGGAAGCCAGACTGAGATAAGCCAACCAAAACTTGTTCAGACCAGAAATAGATAAAACACTGTGAGTGTTGTATGCTATATCACATGGGCATGACCAACTTGGTATATCTAATTGAGGTTAGTTTAAAAACACTGATTGCAAAACCATCAGGAACTCTCCACTGGATAACTCATCTCAGCTTGCTTTAACCCTGCCTATTTCTAAAAGACAGTTGAATTTTTCGAAGAGCACTCATGCTTTTCACCATCTACGACTGAAAACATTTCAACTGATAGCCTTTAAAGATGGCCCCAGGTGTATCCAGTTGTCAGTATAGAGAAGTTCCTCTGTCCATCTCCTTCTCTGGATCTGGATTCATGGCCACCTACCAGTTAGGGGTTGCCCAGTGCTTACGAAATTATGCACCCGGGATAGTGCGTGCAGCACCTTGCGTCATTGGTGCATCTGCCGGATCTCTGGTAGCAGCTGCTGTAGTCTGTGAAATCAGCCTGAGTAAGTGACTTTATATTTTGTCATAAATCTACTTCTGCAGCATGTAAATACTGTTTCTGACTGAAAATCATCTCTTTCACAGTTGCCGTTTGTGAAGAGATGCTGCATTTTGCCAAACAGATGAAGGGTCTAACACTTGGACCACTTAACCCTTCAATCAATGTTCTCCACTGGATAAGGTATATTTTACATAAACATCTTCCTTCTGATGCACACCAAATGGCCAATGGACGCCTCGCTGTGGCTATGACCCGTCTGACCGATGGCAAACAAACTGTCATATCTGAGTTCCACTCCAAAGAGGATGTGGTACAGGTTAGTTTTCACTACAGGCTCACATCTTATTGATTTGTAAGAACCCTCAGCAGGTTAGACCAGCAAGAAAAACACCACAACCATTAACCATTTTTTGTTCATTATTCTGTGCTTAGGCTCTGCTATGTAGCTGCTTTGTGCCTGGTTACTGCGGTATACTGCCTCCATCCTTCAAAGGAGTAGTAAGTATTTTATGGCATTCTCACAAACTCACTTCGAGCACATTGTTTAGTGTGTATCATAGATGTAAGTATTTGATCTTATCTCCCAGCATTATGTGGATGGTGGTTTCAGCAGCATGCAGCCTCTACCCTGCAGTCACACCTTAACAGTGTCTCCATTCTCTGGAGAGACAGACATCTGTCCTGCAGACACACCGTGCATGTGGGACATGGTAGTGAGTGGAACCACCTTAAAAGGCAACATGGCTAACAGTTTCAGGATCTTCAATGCCCTGTACCCCATGGCTTTAGAGGTCAGTCCCCTGTTGTATGTCAATAGACGCTAAACTGTGCATGTTCAGACGTTTATACTCAGAGAAAAACTCTAACTTGCCACAATATAATACAGTATATATTAAACCATAAACATATCTGTCAATCTAACTGTTTAAATGACTTCTGCAAAAAAAACAGTAATAGTAAACTGAGTCAAGAACGGTTGACACTTCAATACACACCTGTTGATGAATCACCATCAACAATAACAAAAGGATAAAGACTTACTAAATGATTTAAACCATTAATTTGTTTTTGTGAAATCTTTTTATATATCTGTTTGTGTGTTGTTCTTTCTCTCTTCAGACTCTGGAACAAGCCTACCATAGCGGCTACAAAGATGCCATTCATTTTCTTCTGAGCAATGGTGAGTCAACTATATCCACAGGAGGGGAAAAAAGTAACATTAGAGATGCTTTTAATTTCTGTAATGTATGGACTTGATCTGACCTACTTTCTTTATTTCTTTTTCACATCTTCCCCTCGCATGCAGGTCTTGCCCCATATTTGATGATACACAAAGTATCCCAAGGGGCCCACAACTATAACCAAACTAAAACGTTGATACACCTGGAGACCACTACGGAGGAAGAGGAGGAGATGAAGGTGGAAAACAAGACCACTACGCTGAAATCTTTAACAGACAACAAACGCGTGCAGACAAGCAGTTCTTCCACTGAACACCAATCGACGGGAAAATTGACGACTAAAGAACCTCCTCTCCCTTTTGACACAGTAAAAAATGGTACGGCTGGCACACACACACACACACACACACACACACACACACACACACACACACTGTTATAAGGTGTACAGAAAAACAACAAAAAAGGATCTGTCTGAAGTTTGTCATATTGGTCTGTACTGTATATGTAAATATAGATTTATCAATATTTAGTAGAACAGCTGTTACTGTCACTCGATTTTTGTAAGTTATGAATGTCCTATAAAGCAAAATATTCAAATTGTTATACGCAAAATCTTGCTTTTGCCATTATTTGTGTTTCAGTGCTGCTGGGCAACCTGGTGACATATCTGAGCATGTTTGGACTTCTTGCAAGAATTGTATCCAGCTTGCTCCTACCTCTCATGCTGTCGTTCTTAGCTGTGCTCCGGAGTAGGCGCAGGTAATCCACTGAACATACAGTACATAACAGAGACAGGACTGTGACAACCCTTCAGGAACAATGAGGTTGTGCACTCGAATTTAAGACAGATCTAGAGGCAACCATACAACATTTTTACACTAACCAATCCAGACCAATCCATCTCACATTACATTTTACCCTGCCAATCTCCTGACTTTGGTATTAATTAGGTCATACTTTTGACCTTATACAGAGACGCAAGCATAAATTTAGCAATTACAAATGCAGTGTAATTTGACTTGGTGACTCATCAGCAGACTGTGTCTTCTCTGTCTTCCGCAGACTGGAGTTGTTGTTCAGGCAGGCTCCAAAGTTGGTTGTCTGGGTTTGGCATGTCCTGAGACATTTTACCTTCTTCTTTTTCAACATTTTTGTCTGTAGCCTCAAGAAGAACATAAAAGACAGGTAAGACAACATCCTTAATGGAATAATTACACTGGAAATTGTGCTCAATGCTTTCAGAATTACCATTTTATTTCACTACTCTTGATTATTTCATTCTGTATACTAATATTTTTTCATGTCTCATCTCATCTCAACCTGACTTGATTGGATTCAACTTGACTGGAATCGACTCATTTCTGCATTTTAGGGTAATGCCCATTATCTTGCTGTTGCAATGGCTGAAAGTTCAAGCAGAATATGAGGTTCCTCGAAGACAGAGGCATTCGACACCTCGCCATAAGCTTTCCTCTTCTGCCCACTCAGAAGATGCCAGGCACAGAAGTCTGCACAGACGGTTTGTCACTCCATCACGGCATTACAAGAAACCAGAATTACAGAGAGAGCCTCTGACTCTAAACACAGCTCACCCAGCAGAAATGTAAAAAATGTATTCTGTGTACAGCTGGTCGCATGTATTTTGTAAAGTTAGGCTTTTTCTGAGTGCATATTTCCATTGACTGCAGCACTGAAGATACTTGAAGGTTTAGTTTGGTTCCATTTGAAGGGGGCTTCATTTAAGCAAAGCTGGTTAAAATGTTTTTATTTCATTGTACTTTTCAAACTGTATCACTGTATCAGTATTAGTTTTAGTAGTAATTGGTTCTTTTTAGCGTTGGTAGAATAGTTACAGCATGTAAAACTAACCAAAAAGGTGCCAAATATACAAGCAACACTACAAATATATAATGGAAAAGTCCCATAAGGACAACCAGTGTTTAGTCTGAAAGTGGCAGTAGGTGAAATGTTGTTGGCTGACCAAAATCAGTTTCCTCCGACTGAAAGTATGAATGTGAAAATATTGTGTGGTTCATTAGGGAATGGGTTCTTGGAAAGCGTTTCTTGCTCTAAAGACTTTTGCCAACAGTGATTTCTGTTATCACATCACAAAAATTGAAGTGTGGATCTCAGTGGTTCATCAGCTGACTTGTGTGAAGTCATGCGTCCTGCCAATAATAACAAAGTTCTAGGGGAATATTCAGCACAAATACACTTTAGGTTTGAGTCCAGTTGAGAGTTTAGCTTCAGGGTGCTTATCCAGAGCGTTCCTAATTTCATTTTCGCATGAGAGGTAACAACTAGTCCTGTGATGTGCCATTTGAACATTGCACTCTTTCACTCCTTGTCCCCTTGAATGTAAGCATTTGCTATACCTCATCACTGTATACCAATTCAACACTGAGCCTCGGTGGCCTCTGGCATTTCCGCATCTCTGGTTTAGAATTGGCTGCAATAAAATCTATTAATTCTGAAAAAGGATTGTAAAGTGTTGCTTTATGACTCTTTAATGTTGTAGGAGGAGAAACCATTGACTTCCCCTATTACTCCATTGTAAAATATTGTAACCATCATGAAAATGCTTTTGGAATCCAGTTCTAAACTGCAAATGAATAAAGTGTTCATCTTATTTGTCTTGTACAATGTTCTTTTTGTTTGCTTGCTGTCACTATTTGAGAAACCTCCAGCTACCAGTTAAAGCAATGATTGAGCCTACTGTAAAATTTTTTGACAAATATCTCTATCTGGATGCAGCCATACATTTGGATACAAACTGCAGCTCCCTGAGCTCTGTAGGGTGATTTTTCAGGCCTGCAACAATGTCTAATGCTGCTTGATTGTGACAAGCAGTCAAACATCTGCTCATATACATATTAGGCTATGGAAACATCGGATCTAATTCATACACATCTTTATTAGTTTTACTCTGGGGTGGGGTGAAAATATTGCAGTCCATCAGAAGACAAAGAGCTGGTGCCTATGACTGGTTTACTCATTTTGTAGTTTTAAAAACCTTTTATCTATCTATCTATCTGGCATTTTATTATGTTTGCCACAAAGCAGTTTTTTTTACCAAGTCAAGTGGAGGGTAACACTTTAATTTATAAAATGAAGTATAGGATTCAGCCCTCCTCCTCACTGCAATAATTTTTGTACAGTCCTAATTTAAAGAGGCTTTCTCTTGTTCCTATCTCTTCTCATTTCCCAGCTGCAATGGAAGAACTGACTTTAGAATGAAAACACTATATGACTTATTGGTGACACTGATAATAAATCCTTGAACATCTTAAATGCTGTTTCATTAAATACCCACAAGGTGGAGTATTGAGCACAAGGGTGGAGCACAAGAGTAAACAAATGATCTTAAAAAAAAAACAATCTCTCTCTTTGGACTCCTTGAACTGAGGAGGCCTTTCAGATGAAAAGTCAAATCACAATCAATCAAAACTCTAGTGATTTGGATTCAACTTTGCACTGGCCGCTACTCGGTACACTGTACTTGCTGTCTCCATCTACTTGAGAATACTCTTTAGATTAATAAAATATGTGAAATATGGTGATAAAAAATGTAAAAATATGTCTTGTTGTGAAATTACGATGAGTTACGAGACTAACAATTAAGAAAATTACTTTATGGGCATTTTTATGCCTTTATTAAAGATATCAATGCAAAGGTCCCTAAACAGGGTTGAACAGTTCATGGTCGGTGTGTTAATCCTGAAACTACAGGGGCCCCCCACCACAAACACGCTTGATCAGCTAATCCACCTTTCACACTCCTGCCTGAACAGTAACATGTGTTGGCACTGAGCTAGAACTGACCATTTGATATCTGTGCTCCATGTTCTTTTTATACAGATGGCCTATTACCTGTGGAGCGATCCTCTTATATAATGAATGTGGATGGATCATACGGATAACACACACATCTGCTGCTGTCCTACACCAGCCACTGATCCGGCCAGTCAGCAGGCAACCAGCTGGCCTTGTAAAGACAGAGAGGAGGCAGAGTGTGGTGTCTGTACAACTGAAACATGTAGGGGCTCATACATTCAGGATGTGCAGGAAAAGAACAGATTCTGTAAACTGAAAATCACAAGCATGTTTATTCTCTATTTCTTTCAGTTGTTTTCCTCTCCTCTCCTCTCCTCTCTTCTTGTCTCCTCTCCTCTCCTCTCCTCTCCTCTCCTCTCCTCTCCTCTCCTCTCCTCTCCTCTCCTCTCCTCTCCTTTCCTCTCTTCTCCTCCTCTCCCCTCCTGGAGCATCAAAGGCCATAAAAATTTGATCAGAGGAAATGACTGACATGGCTAAAATTAGAGCACTGGCTGCGTCCTGTCTCTTTGGTGATGATACCTCTAAAAGTACACGACTTTTTCACTAATCCGCTTGGCAACAGAGTGAAAAGCATGTATTTAGGCTGTGACGACACACAAGCAGGTTGACATTTGTTTGCGTGTGTTCATCATAATTTTTGATTTGCAGAAAGAAGGTGTAGGTTGACAGATAGGGAGGTTGGCTGATTTTATGCTGTCATTGCCTCACTGTGCCTGATCAATGGAGATGGAGCACTGAGGACAAAATGAGGATGACCTTTGAGGTGATGAAGAGAGGTTGTGACCTTTACCGCCTGACATACAGAGTCTCCATCTGATCTGTTTTTTTTGTTTTTTTTGTTTTGTTAAAACAGGCTCACACATGAATGAATATGTCAAGTTAATAAGTAAAAAAATAAATCAGAAATTGCTCTTTCTGTGCTATCAAATGATAAATGATTTGAGATATCAAGGAGACGCAGAACAAGAGGTGAGGCAAGGTGGTTGTTTATGTCTGACTGGGGAGTTGTTCAAAATGAGAGACATAAAAAAGAAAGGGAGAGGTGCTCCTGTGGTAAAGGGATTAAGGTGCCAACCATAAACCGCACCCATGGTTTACGTCTGGGCAGGGACCTTTGTAGCATGTCATTCTCCATTTCTCTTCCATCATATCCTGTCATCTCTCTCCTGTCAGCTGTGTAAGAACTGATGGTATAAGACATTTGGCATACACAGATATTTATATTTGTAAAGGTTCAATTGTTTAATTGTTTACATATTTACTTCATTTTCATAAGCTAACATACAGAAAATGATCGTAATAAAAAAGCCTGAATAAATGTGTAGAGAAAAATAACAAATACAGCTATCTATCTATCTATCTATCTATTCAGAGGAACAGTGTTTATCCGGTCATTTATTCCTTTAATTTGTCACCCATCAGTATCTAAATCTAGCATTTCTGTTCTCATGTTGTGTCAATGCATGCAGGCTTGTGTTTGTGTGTGTTTGTCTCCTGGTTTACACTTGAGAGAGGGTTTAAGGCATTAGAGATGCATTCCGTGCCTCGTACTGTATAAACACTCACTTATGGTATTATCTCAGTTTGTGTATATATTTGTCTGTGTGCATTACTGTATGTCTAAGTGTGTGAGAGTGCGTGTGTATGTGTGGGGTCAGTCAGTCATAGCGAGTTAGTCTAGTGTTTATTCTCCATTATGTGACTGCTGAAGAAAAGCCTTTAAACTCTGTGATTCCCATATTCTCAACTCACACATAAACACTAACGAACAGGACTCACTCATAGATTTTTGTCTCTGTTCTCTTATCGCATGCACACACACATATACACACACACATTATTCTACTGCCACAATCACCTTACGTCTGCAAGATTCACCTGGATATGTCTTGAAATAACATTGTGAGTTGGTATCACAACTATCTCTCCTGTTTGAATGAATGTAATGTAATTTTTTGATGAGTAGCACTACTGTGAGCATTTTTGCTGCTTTAACTGCATGAGTTATTAATCTGCCAGACAGGAATTTCCAAGAAATTAAAGCCATAAAACTAAAATTAGACATGGGAACAAAAACACTGCAGTATGACTGTTTGTAATAACAAATCGTGAAAAGATGTGCAAGTTCTAGAAAATTCTTCATTTTGAGATGCTCAGGACATATGTGACCAACTATCGCTGTTTGTTTGTCTGTCCTGAAGATGGGTAATCTGTGGGATCTCGAGGGGATAATTCAGATTAATTCCGTCCACTCAATCAACAGAGCTAAACAGATGTTGTCAGGTTTCACTAGGGAGCACAACTTACATGTTTTAATAAAAGAGTGTGTTTTGATTTGTGTCTGTGCGTGTGAGTCCTCCGTGGATCTCTCAGACCCTCAGCAGGATCCTGTGATCTAACAGAGTAATAAACAGCAACAGATTGACAGTTTTCTGTTTTTAATCCTTTCCTCCTCCTCCTCCTCTTCACCCTCCTGCGTCTCCCAAATTTAGAGCCCAGTTGATTAGACGAAGAAATGCTGTCTTAAGGTGATGATGCCCTGCACTAAGGAATGTCTTTTCCTTGTAAAACAGACTGGCAGCTCTCTATTTGTCTTAAATCTGACTGTTTCACATCTTCACATCTTCACCTCTTTCCTCTCCCATCGCCTCACTTCATCAAATCATCCCTTTAATTTAGAAAGTATTTCCTGGTGGGAAATGTACCAAAGTGTAGAGTTTAATAGTCAAAATAATTGTTCTAATTAGATTTTTGTGCAATTTAAACATTGTGATTATAATCAGTTATATTAACATGATATTGGCAATATCATCTCTGTTAATTACATCACAAATAATAATGTAATTCAACTGTGGATTGGTACATCCAATAATTTACTTACAGGGAATAATAACCATTTGAAATCTATTGCAAGTCCTTCAAGAAAAACGAACTTCGGTAAAAAAAAAACACACACACCCCTTTACTTGCTATAGCTTCTCAATGGTATATGAAAAAATTGTAGAATTGTTACAATGGTTTGATAAATTTGTCACCAATCCCTTTTCATATTTATCGTTTCTCTGAAGCAGGACTCTTGAGTTGTCAACTAGATGTCAACTCCAAAGATGAGTCATCTACAGCCTGTTACACACTTGTGTGTTACAGTAAATGTTAATGACAAGAGCCAGAGGTTACCACTTGAATGTATCTCATGACTGGTTACAATGAAACACAGTTCTGTTCTGAGTTGATCTCGTAAGAACATGGTTTAACCACCAATGCTCTGTTATTCTCTCATGAATGGCAGATAAGTACATATAGTGGAAAACTTTCCCGATGCACAGTTGAGATGATTATGTCCCTGCATTAGCCTACTTTTTTTTTCACCCACGGTCTCTGAGATTGATGTTCTCTATTTCCAGAATGACCTGCTTCCCAAACAATTACACACATTCATGCTGTGTATTGTACAACCACGGCCTGATTTGTCAGATGTTCCAGTGGAGCACTTGAGGGTTGAAGGCCTTGCTGTATTTCTCTAATTGTGCCATGGTCTATTCTGTACGAAATCAATTTTTTCCCCTTTACATTTTTTTTTTAAGGGAATTTTTCCGTATTCGAATCGAGGGTCTAAAGATAGAGGATGTTGATGTACAGATTGTAAAGCCCCCTGAGAGTTTGTGATTTGTGATATTGGGCTATAAAAATAAAATTGACCTGACTCTTAGGGCACTTAAGTAGTCGTAATGCCCTCATTACGAGAAGTGAGTGCTGCTCTTTCCATGGGTTCCTTGGAATTGACCCTTCCGGCTTTTAGTCATAAGTACAAGTATTTAAAAATTTGGACAATAGCCACCAGTGCTGTGTGTGAGACATCAGGACTGATCAAATATTCATATTAACCCTCTACTCACTGTACTTCTAATAACCAGGTTTTATTTTTTTCATACTCGTAATAATTTTGGAATCAATGCACAACTAGAGATACTTTCACATTTTCTTTAGAAGGCATTTGGTATTCAATTCAATCAATGGCCAATATCAGAATAAGAAGAGTTATAACATAAAAAGACGTGATTAATTGTCATACCTGTACTGCTACTACTACTGTATATTTGATTCCTCTTGACAAAATCAAGGCATTTAGTTTGCTTTATTTCATTAGTTGTTTCTCATTCTTCATAGTAAAAGCCCAGGAAGTCATGGTGACTAGAGTTGTGAAAATAATTACAATAATAACAATAATCTAAGATAAACCAACTTTTTGTCATGACAATGCTGACAAAATTTGAATGTCTAAGTCATAAAATGTGCATTCTTGCTACTCTGAACTTTTCAGATTGATTAGAAAATACCAGATTCGATCAAAAAGTTAGAAAATTTAGCAAAGAGTTATTATTTTTTTTAACCAAAAACAACAACCAACCAATAACAAAGCTTTTTGCTCAGTGGGCCACAAAAAACTGCAATCTGGGTCTTTCCAGCACTGTCTGTATGACAGTAGGCTATTATCACCAGACAGTTAATTATAGATGAAGATGCAAAAGAGTGAATAACAGACACACACACACACACACACACACATGCACACACAGCTTGAACAGAAATAAACACTGTGCCAGTTCTTTTCTGCGTGTCACACAAACTCTCCCTCCATTCTACGCCTATTGTGCCCTCCTCTGTCTGTCTTCTCACTCGCCTCCCATATCTCTCACTCCATCGTGGAACTTTCCATCAAAGCATCTCGTTAATGATGGAGAACTCTCATGCATCTTTAAGCGCTCAACAGGGATCTTCCACTGTGCTATTTCAGCCCTTTGATCACACAAACTCACACGCTTTATACACTTTCTTTTTTTTTTTTTTAAAGTTAACAATGTAGTTTAGTTAATTTGCACTTGAATAACAAAAGTGTGGACATAGAGAAAATATACTTCAGCTGAAGTGGAAAGGTAGGCACTGTAAGGAAGAGCAGACGAATCCTGATTTGGCCCAAATCTGTATTTATGTAATGAGTAAATGTGTGAAAGTATATATTTCTTAGTTGTGTGTATCGGTTTATGTGTGTGTGGGCCTTTGGAAGCCCAAGCAGTTTAATCTTATGTCACCCCAGCAGATTAACTTCAAATACTGCATGCAAAAATAACACTCCTGCTGTCACCTACACAAACACGATCATGGGTGTTTGGCTAAAAAAAAGGCTGGAATCTTCCTGAGTCAGTCACGAAAATTTTTGCACCTGCATGAGTGTGATCCACACTCCTGTGGATGGCTGTTGCACTCAATCTTATTATGTCTTTAAATTCAGATGCATTCCTGTTTTTTTAAATATGTGTAGGAGTTTTGTGACCATATATAGCACAGTGGAGGATACAAAGACGCAAAGCCATGATGTCACGTCTGGGCTGGCCCCTGTTCCACAAACCTCTGTAGCTCAATGCAGTCTCTCATTCAGCTTTGGTCTTTCTTAAACAAATAGTGTGTTTCTTTTCATATTCTAGGACCAACTCGTATCTACTACAGCACTTACTTTTAGAAGTTGAAACCTTTGCAATTTTAAGTTAAACAATCACTTTTTTTCGCATACAAAAAACTACAGCTCCCAGCTACAGCTAAAAAACTGTAAGTGTAACTTGGTTCAACATTCATATCCGTAGTATTCACAAACATAAAATGTTATAACTCTTTAGCTGTAAATTCTGCAGTCTTAAAGCTGTGACATTTAACCTGTGATGGTCTAAAATGGGAAATGGGGTTTGTTAAAGGCTGCTGCGACAATGATATTAGATCTTAAAAAATAAATAAATAAAAAAAAGACCATCCTTATATGAACATATGGAGTAACCAACACAACATACTGTTGAGAAAGGTTAAGGCTGCTTTTTTAAAATTTGCATTATTACATTTAAATGAGGTTTTCCTATTTCTGGTACAGAACCTGAAGGTTCTGGTTACACTTCGGCTCCCTAGAGAGTATGTGTATTGTTGTGTAGGCCCCTTGAAGTTAAATGACAGACAGACCCACAATCCAAAAACTAAAGTGCAATGCTCTTTAGGTTTTCTGTCTCACACACCTCAGAAACAAACAAATAAAACCAGACTGATTACATTATACATTAAAGATCATCATAGATTATATATTTTTTGTTTTGAAAAAGTAGAAGATTATTTGGGTACCGTTTTGAAGTGAGATTGAGAAACTTCATCAAAATAGACTTGTATGTCTCCTAAAAGCAACAGATATAATTTTTGGTTTGTACAAATACAATTTTTCTATGATTTTGTAATTTAAGATATAATTCTATATATAATACCTTATTTACTTCTACAACAAATATGGAAAGTAATCTGATAACATCTATTATTGAGTTTGGATAATCCCTTGGATTACATTACTGATTACAATTTTGACGTGGCATCTAGTGACTGTACTGGAATACAATTTTAGTGACCTACCCGACCTTGCCAAGGATGCAGTTGGATTGACTGGCTGTGGCTTAAACCCCACAGTGCCATGAAAATATGGGGTGCACACAAACACATGCACGCACACACATTCTTGATAAATCACCAGAAAGAGACACTAGGATTAATATCAAAAGCTGTTTTAATCCTGGCTGATTTGATGGCTGATATTTGGATTTAGCATTTTGGATGGGTATATCATTTTCAAATATGAGTTTGAATCCATGGAAATGACTAGGCTTAACCATGTTTCTGTTCAAAATTCAGCTGTTATTGCAAGATTAAAAACCTGGATCATCATCTGACAAAGATTCTTTTTTAGAGAAGACACTCCCTTAATCTGTGTAATGTGTTAGTAAATTGGTTTAACAGTAACAAAGTATTCAATAAGTCTTTAAATGTTTAAACACTGACCAACACAGAGTAATGATGCATCAGTTTAAATGAGAGGTATAAAAACAATGCTAAATGGGGTAAGGAAACTACATATGTCAACATGTATATATGTCATCTTGGCATCTGAAAAAAAGTCTTTATATTTTAATATAAAAAAATATTTTAATGAAAACTTTTTGTTTCTGTAGCATGTCTCTGGAGAGTGTTGTGACTATCTGCTACTATCACTGACCATTTAAATATCACGTTGAGTGAATGGTGTATCAGCCAATCAGCCTTTTATAGATTCAAATATTAAATAAGTGCCTTCAGGGATAAAGCTTTTGAAAATTTTACACTCAACAATGGTACTAAGAACCAGCTGAAACATAAAAAAGTTAATTTGCTTTCCATTCGTTGTGTGTTTGTGTTTGTGTGTGAGGGAACAGATTTATGTGTGTGCCAGAGCTCTATTTCACTCGTAACCTATTTCCACACCTGTGTGTAACTTATCTATGTGGCTGACAGTCCATTACCAGAGACCAGGTAGCGTGAACTCTCCTTTCCCATCTCCTCCCGAGTAATGTTCATCCCCCATTTCTCTTTTTCCATTGGCAGCTCTGTTTTCACTCTTTGTCCTTGGATGTCCCTCTTTTTTTTACGGTCCTGTAGTAATAGTCTGTATCATACATCCATTCATCGTCTAGGATTCCTTTCAACCAGACAATGATTTGGGGAGCAGGAGTTGTCAAATAATACTCATCTGCACCTTTCAGCATCATTCTGAGAGTCTGAAATATTGGAAACACTGTGTTTGTGTTATTGTAACCAACCCTGCATAATAAAACAACAGCTGTGATGAGACACACAAAAAAAATCAGCTTGAAAGTTGTCTGTGATACATCTTAATCTGCATTGCTAATTAGACATATCTTGCAAATCAAAAGTTGTTATATTAGTTTTTGTTGTGTGTTGTGAGTCTGGAACAGTCAAATCTCATGGGTAATGTATATCTTCTGCATGAGCAATTAGGGAAGGACTTAACACCACCTCTGTGCTAATTTTTTTTTTAGTCTTTTTTGTCTATGTTTAGATTTATTTAAGTCTCTCAGGGCTACTGTTAACTTCTGATACATATACAGACTTTCATTGAAAAAAAAGTATTTGTAAGTGAAGTGCACCCAAACCTTATCGCTTGGCTTTGGGAATATGAAGGATTTCATTAAAAAATGCTAAATATAAATTAAAAAAACCCTGATGCTACCTGATATGTGTTCACATTATGATGGTGTACTCTTATGATTTATTTTCTTTTATTCGCTGTTTTAAAAAATCTATGCACATTAACAATATGAATATATTATATATTTGCAACAAGCAATTCCCTGCTGTCATGAGATGCCATCTTGTTAGTGCTCTGATCACTTCTCTGAATGTATCATATCTGGCAACCTACTATCAATATACATAAAACATTTTTATTGGTGCTTGGTATAAAGAAATCAGGACACCCCACTTGGAGAAAGTGGAAAATGCTTTTTTTTTTAATCCCTGTTGCTGACTGTGAGATGTATTTTAAATGATATATAAAATGGGGAAGTGATGTCTTATAATTTTGTTCTCCTGCCACAGATTATTGCTTTGAGTGAAAGAGATGCGCCGCATTTACTATATCCATCTGTTTAGCTGGCAGGAGCCTTCCTCAGTCTGAGACGAGGTGTTGAGGTGAGTCCAGTGAGAAGGGTATCAGGTGAAAGCAACCTAGCATCAATGGCTAACAGATTGCTCCAGGTCAACCAGAGACTGGCATCCTGTTGTTATCTGGATGACTTCCAGTGATACGGTTGCTACACTGCCCTACTTGTCTTGTTGATGTGACCTTTATCTTGGTGTGTGTGTGTGTGTGTGTGTGTGTGTGTGTGTGTGTGTGTGTGTGTGTGGAGGGGGTGGTGGGCACTAACATTACAGTGAAAGCAGAGACAGGTTACTGAAACTAATGATGAAATCGTATATAACAAGAGGAAACACTGATTGAGATAAGGAGAAAACAAAAGAACACTAACTCTGTTTCTCTCATGAGCACACACACACACACACACACACACACACACACACACACACACACACACACACACACACACACACACACACACACACACAGTTCTATAAACACATCAGAGCACAAAAAACATGAGGAGACATCATGTAAAATCCCAGAATATATTGCATCTACATTACAGTAAATCATATACTGAAATGTTATCATACGTACAAATACAAATACAGTGTACTGGTCTTATTGGTGTAATAAACCCCAGCCTGCTGTAGCTATGATGACGCAGGTAATCACTTCAGGCCAATCTACCTCTGAACTTGTACAACAGTGACTTTCCCAATGAGGGTCTGACTATATCATAACAACTGACTTCATTACCATAATCATCATCACCATGAAACTGATTGTCAAACACAGAAAACACATACATATAATCCCAGTTTCATCATTATGCTGAACCAGAAATCCAGACAAACATTACATGAGTCTAAAGCTATTTTGAGATAATATTATAGCATATTCCTGGATCTGAATTAACACGTCACTTTCCAAGATTTCTTTTAAACATGTTATAAAAGAAATACTAATACATTACACTGATACAGCATAATTAACATTTACTCCTGCAAAATAAGATGGGTCATAGGACATTTTGGCCCAATGTCCCATGACCCTGTAACAGTTCCCTTTATTCCCTTTATTCAGCAATTGTCTTTGGCTTCTATCTTCTTTGTCTCACTTTCTCAGTGTTTTTACATGATTTTACATGTAACTGAAAAGTTTACTTTCTTAATATGATATTCACAAATTTACAAAATTGATCATGTTTATAACATGAAATGCAAATTTTGATGCTGATTTGATCCCCTATACTTTGGACATGTTCAATTGTATTTTATGTCAGAATGTTTTTTTGTGGGACAGCATTTTGAAAAACAAAAAACTCCTCTTCAATTTTGTTGTTAAAATAAGATACAGAGTTAGCTGCTCACAAAAAAAGACAAAAGGCTTGAATGGAGAAAAGTTACAACTTTTTTTTCAGCCACATTCAAGCTGAAATCAAAAAAACTGAGCACATATGCATGATAAACATACAGGTATTAAGATTATGTATGGCAAAATTAAAAGTATCCCAACATTGCATGATTTAAGGCACTCTATTATAATACATACTGTGGAGTCAGATTGCTATCAATAGTGGAGGATTCTTGTCCATGCTACTTATCAAACAGAGTGAATAAATACAATAGAAATGCGATACATTTTTTAAATAAATTAATACAACTGGGCGATAATCTAGAAACTATACACAAGTTACTCATTCATGACACATAAAGGAACATTTTGTTTGGGATTTTTATGTGTTTTTAGTTTGTGTTTATGATTTTTTTTTTAACAACCTTGCTCTTATATGTGATTGGCCATTACTCCTATCAGTTATGATTATGCACATTGCACATTGTGGCAGTGGTAGCATCTATTGGAACCCACAGAACATGTGTCTTAGACACTGTTTTTAAAGATGAAAGATGAAAGGTAATGTCCACTATAAATGCCATCTCCAGTGTTACCTTGTGACAAGGAGTGTCTGGTACACCAGGGCTAGACCCAAATGCATGACTCACACAGTCAGTTTCCAAAACAAAGTCTTTACTAGGCAGGTTTGGTACATGGGCAGGCAGTCAGAGAAGGCAACAAGACAAAAAGGGCTAGGCAAAGGCAGAGTCAAAAAACAGATCCGGGGTCAAAAACACTAGAAGACAATAACTGGGATAATAATGCTGGAAAAAGGCTAAGACGAACTGGCTTAGGGAGCAGGGATCACACAGACTAAATACACAAAAGAAGTGAGGGTAAAGAGACACAGGTGGATGACATTAAGGGATGATGACGAAGACAGGAGTGGGAAACACACAAGGGCAGTAAGTGGATCTGAAACGGGAGGAGAGTTACATACCAAAATAACACAGAAAATTCAGAACTAAATGGGAAAGAAAAAACAAAACATAACCTAAAGACAGGATGAGCCATGAAACCTTGTTAAACTTGTAGGAACTGTGTGTTGCACAGACAGAGTTACATGATCTGTTACTCACCTTTCCATAACCTATTAACCATTGTACAAATACAATGATTTGTCAGCTATTCCAGCAGCAGAAAGGTAATTCCTTTAAACTGAACCAGGAAATAGCTCTGCAATGCAGTGGACAATTATAATCATGTGAACATTTTGGGTTATGACATTTAACTTTTGACTTTACTTTTCATTAAAGTTGGAGTGTGGGACTTTTGTCTCCTCCCTCTGGCAGTGAGAGTTATTAAAAAAACACTATTGACACGTGCTTACCTCATGGGCTCCGTGTAGCCTACTCTGTTGCTACTGGTGTGGCTGTAAAACAGTGAATACATTTTTTTGAGTGTCACACAACTCCTGCAAAATGACTCGTTTCACTATCAGAATTTAATTCATTTGGCCAGATAACATTTGGAAAGTCTAGAAGAGCCACACAATTCAATTATTTTATCACCATTGAAATTAGCAGAGGGCTAACCAGAAGTTAGCCGCTTGGCCGGCAGAAGTCTCTAGTGTGCATGCTTTGCCCATAGAGCATGCATGTTCATTTATATTTAAAAGTTCTGCACTGCAGATTTTGCAGACTTGATTTATTTAAACCTTTCTGAGACCCTGAGCTGTTTTAAGAGTCCTTAACACCTTAATCTCTAAAGTGAACCCCTGTCTCCTAGAAATTACTGTATATTCATATATTAATAAACTGTGACAGCAAAAAAAAACTTACACTTTGATTTCTGTTCCAATCTAGCAGTACAATATCCAATGGTAGTACAGCATTATTAATCTTTTTATGGTTACTTTTAGACACTGGCAGCAGTTGTTTACATCAGAAAAAGATCATTATTATCATTTAACTGAAACCACAATCTTCACTAACCTTAACCAAAGTGCCTTTGTTGCCTATTTTTTATTTATTTATCTATTTTATTTGTAAGGGACCATTTACAGTGTTAAACATAAATGTTACCATTTGATGTACTGTACCAGAGTTAGCTTATAGCTAATTTTCATCTGCAGTCCCTTCAACCACACACCAAACACAGGATTCTGGACACTGGTGTCGACATCCTACATTTTGTACACTCGCCATCCATGTTTGCCAACACAATGTGATTGGGAAAACAATTTAGTAGTGTATAAACATAAAATTCTACGAGACAGGGTTGCCACTGTGAAGCTGGTGAGTAAAATATTATAAGAAATAGGATTAATGGCCAAACAATGAAACCAAATTATAATTATAATCTTTTAAACATATATACCGCTGAAATATAACAATAAAGGATGTTATTCTCTTTCTATGCAACTAAAATTCTTAAACCAAAGTAAATTTAAAATATGTTGACATACAAATCCTGAACATGAATGTAGTGGATTCTGTCCATTATCTTCACTGAGTCGTTTTCATATTAGACACAAAAGAGGTAAGTATGGTACATCTTGTATATCATTATAAAACACATTTTTCACAAATGGAATATCTCATTGATCCCATTAGATCAAAATCAAAACAGTTTCCTCTATATTCCTTTCTTTCATATTTCTTTCCTGCTTTGTGGCAAAGTCTTTCTAAAATACTCCCTAAATACTGTTCTTCTACAGTTATTACCCTTTGCCCATCTGCCAGATGCCATTGGCTTTATTCAGCGAGGTGTTGCTACCCTGTTTGGTGTCTGTGTCAGACTTCATGGCTTGTTCAACAGCATCTGCCATGGGCAACTTGTCCTCTGCTTCTGTCTCTCTGTGGTAGAAGTAGTTGAAATTGGAGACAATGACAGGAACAGGCAAAGCAATGGTCAGCACACCAGCAATAGCACACAAGGTGCCCACCATTTTACCCCCCATGGTAATTGGACACATGTCCCCATAGCCTACAGTGGTCATGGTAACAACAGCCCACCAGAAGCCATCAGGTATGCTGACAAACTGTGTGTTAGGCTCATCTACTTCAGCAAAGTAGATAGCACTGGAGAAGAGGATGACACCGATGAAGAGGAAGAAGATGAGCAAGCCAAGCTCACGCATGCTAGCCTTCAGAGTCTGTCCGAGGATCTGTAGTCCCTTGGAGTGACGCGAGAGTTTGAATATACGAAACACCCTGACCAGACGGATGATACGCAGAATGGCCAAAGACATGTTCTGTCCTGAGTTCTCTTCAGGCGTTGTGACCAATTCTGTTACCACAGTAACAAAATAGGGGATGATGGATATAATGTCAATGATGTTCATGAGGTTGTGGAAAAATTCCTTTTTGCTAGGACAGACTAAAAATCGCACACACAGTTCAAAGAAGAACCACGCAATGCAGGCCGTCTCAACAATGAAGAAGGGATCAGTGAAAGTTGTAGGCTGTACACCAGGTGGAGCCACAGAAGTGTAGCCTCTGGATTGGTTGAAAGGCTGTACTGCTGTGGGCACAATTGTGTCAGTGTCATCTCTGAATTCTGGCAGTGTTTCCATGCAGAAAATAATGATGGATATGACAATTACAAAAACAGATACCAGTGCTACACCCCGGGCCGCATTGGAGCTCTCTGGGTACTCAAACAGCAGCCAGAATTGCCTATAGATATCATTATCAGGTAGAGGGATCTCAACATCCTTTATGAATCCCTCATCTTCTCTGAACTGCTCCATGGCCTCGTTTCCAAGCTCGTAGAACAGAATTTCATCAGCAAACACATCCAGGGGAACATTAGCTGGACGTCTGATCTTACCCCCTGACTGGTAGTAATACAAGATCCCGTCAAAACTGGGTCGGTTCCGATCAAAGAAGTACTCGTTCCTCATGGGATCAAAGTAGTCCATCCTCTTAAAAGGGTCTCCTAGCAGCGTGTCAGGAAACTGGTCCAATGTTTTGAGCTGTGTCTCAAAACGCAGACCAGCAATGTTAATAATGACTTTCTGGTCTCCATCATTCAGCCCTCGTTTATCTACAAACAGATCCTCGCAGCACTCCTTAGTGAGCCGGCTGAAGATCATCTCACTCTCCTTAGTGCCCTCACTTCTTAACAGCAATTTCCAGTTGGAGATCATACTGGCACAGCTAGTGCGCCCCTGTCTGCTTGGAGTTGGCATTGTTGGAGACTGTGGTACTCCCAGTGTATGTATCTGTGGAATGGGCAAAGACGAGGTGGAATCCCAAATGCAGGAGGTCACTGAGGGACTGTGGTGGGAAGGCGTAGAGGATGGTTGAGGGATTTGCAGACGGTAGCTGCTGCCTGGGCTGTTGTGCTCTGGGGGCATGTCCACAGTGAGAGCTGTGGTCTCATCAGCATCAGTGTCCATTTCATCCTCAAGGCTGCCATCAAGGTCATCCAGGCTTTCAAAGTCTACCAGGGCCACCTCCATGGCTGCAGTTCAGCCAATGCAAAGCTGTAGGACCCCAGGATAAGACAATCACACACACAGAGACAGACAGATGGGAGGCTCAGTCGTCAGAATCAGCAGCAGAGCATCCAGTCTTCAGCAGAACCTACAGTAACAGGACAAAGTGACAACCGCCTCTATTTTTTTCCCCCTCCAACACCTGTAGAATGAGAGACAGAAAGAGAGAGTCAGTGTGTTTTTGACAGTGCATGCTTAAGGGCTTTGTTTGGTGTTAATTAACAAGTGACAAGAATATGACGTCTGAAAGCACATGTTCTATCGTGACTCCTTGTGTCTTAGATACCTATCTCTTTGGAAACCAGCAGTGAGAGAAAGAGAGGTGAGAGAGAGAGAGATACAGAAATGGGGGGAGAAAGTGGAGGAAGAGGGGAAGGCAGCAAAATGATGGAAAGAAAGAACAAAAAAAGATTTTAACAACAGGAGGAGATTCCACTTCTTTTTGACAGAAAGACAGAAGTAATCTTCTTGCTACTTTTTTGACAGTCTGTTATTGTGGAGACAGTGTGATGATTCATGTACCTGTAAAAAAAGGAGACAACAAACACAATATATATATATTTTAATTTGTTTGTAAGTGTAGCTTATTTGTTACATGTTGAAATATTTCTGGTTGTTCAAATCATTTTTCACACATACCGATCAGCCACAACATTAAAACCACTGACAGGTGAAGTGAATAACAGTGATTATCTCATTACAACGGCACCTGTCAAGGGGTAGGATATATTAGGCAGCAAGTGAACTGTTAGTTCTTGAAGTTGATGTGTTGGTGGCAGGAAAAATGGGCAAGCGTAAGGATCTCAACGACTTTGACAAGGGCCAAATTGTGATGGCTAGACGACTGGGTCAGAGCATCTCCAAAACGGCAGGTCTTGTTGGGACTTCCGGGTATGCAGTTGTCAGTACCTACCAAACGTGGTCCAAGGAAGGACAACCAGTACCTGGTGACAGGGTCATGGGCACACAAGGCTCACTGATGCACGTGGGAAGTGAAGGCTAGCCCATCTGGTCTGATCCCACAGAGGAGCTACTGTAGCACAAATTGCTGAAAAAGTTAATGCTGGCAATGATAGACAGGTGTCAGAACACAGTACTTCGCAGCTGCATATGGGGCTGTGTAGCTGCAGACTGGTCAGAGTGCTCCTGCTGACCCCTGTCCACTGCCAAAAGCGCCTATAATGGGGGTGTGAGAGTCAGAACTGGACCATGGAACAATGGAAGAAGGTGGCTTGGTCTGATGAATCATGTTTTCTTTTACATCATGTGGACGGTCAGGTGCATGTGCGTCCTTTACTTGGGGAAGAGATGGCATCAGGATGCACTATGGGAAGAAGGCAAGCTGGTGGTGGCAGTGTGATGCTCTGGGCAATGTTTTGCTGGGAAACCTTGGGTCCTGGCATTCATTTGGATGTTACTTTGACACGTATCACCTACCTAAACATTATTGCAGACCAAGTTCACCCCTTCATGGCAATGGTATCCCCTAATGGCAGTGGCCTCTTTCAGCAGGACAAAGCACCCTGCCACATTGCAAAAATTGTTCAGGAATGGTTTGAGAAACATGACAAAGAGTTCAAGGTGTTGCCTTGGCCTCCAAATTCCCCAGATCTCAGTCCGATCAAGAATCTGTGGGATGTGCTGAAAAATAATTCCGATCCATGGAGGCCCCACCTTGCAACTTACAGGACTTAAAGGATCTGCTGCTAACGTCTTAGTGCCAGATACCAGAGGACACCTTCAGAGGTCTTGTGGAGTCCACGCATTGATGGGTCAGAGCTGTTTTGGTGGCATGAGGAAGACCTACACATTATTATGCAGGTGGTTTTGATGTTCTGGCTGATCTGTGTATTTGGCTACAACTAATTATATTTTTTAGGGTTTGTGCCCAATTTATAAAACCTAACCCCAAGCTCTCTTATTATCATACACACATTATTTGTCTTCCTTTCTCTTTCTTACATGAACATATACATAACACCTTCTCATGGGAAAGGGAGTTGAGGTACACACCCTGTATATCTTTGTAATGACCCCAATGAAGGTTGTAGGAGGAGAAGATGGTGCAGGGTAACTGGGACTGTGCATACATTAGTGCATAATTAACTGGCTGTGGAATGATAGCATGGGCCTCACTTCCTCCAGACACCAGGGCTCTCATTTGAACTGCACTGTGCCATTTAAGTCTACTGTTACTGTTACTGTTTAAGTCACTGTTCCTGTTTTCCTGTTTGTGTCTGCATTTAAATTTACCCACTACTTTTCATCGGCATAAACATCAAAACAAATAGTAACTTATCTGTGAAGTGTGCATGTGTTTGTCTGAATGCTGTGTGTGTGCTTATACTGTACATGTGTGTATGTGTGTGACCGAGTGCTGATGACTGCAGATGTTTAATTAAAGACTCCAGAGATGAGTCACCTCCTAAAACCAGTGCCAGTGATACCAATCCTGCTGGGAAATAGAGAGAGAGACAGAGAGAGAGAGACCGAGAGAGAGAGAAAGAACAAGATGGACCAGCTGAGTGAATAAGGAGGATGACATGAAAATTGTTGGGAAGACGGATGTGGGAGGAAGGACGGGGTGGGATGAGGACAGAATGCAAAAGAAGGAAAGTGACAATGAGATAGAATGGGAGTTGATAGGTGGGTGGATGGATAGACAGGATGATGAGAGAGCAGCCCTGACAAAAGAAGAGGGGCGGCTAATCAAGAGCAGAAGAAACAGATGACGATGAGTGGGTAAAAGAAGCAAAAACTGTGACAGACTGTGCATACTGGAAGAGGGCTAATTTGAAACTGGTAAAGATGTCTAATGAGAACAAGTCAGAAACAGAAGAAGTAAGACTTAAAGGATTGTAAAAATAAGATAAAATTACATAATAAATTATATGATAAAGACCAAATCAAATCAAACCCTCAAGAACTCTCCTCCCCTGCTCCTCTCCTTTCTCCTCTCCTCATTATTTGACCCTTTGAGCAACCAGAACTTTTTCATGATCCTAAAATAGAAGCTGCAAACCAGCGCACCCTGACAACAGTCCTGCTGTAACAATAGATCAATACCTGGAAATTAGCCCGTGATATTGCTCTGCTTGACCAGTTCCTAATGTTTTTTTTCAATAATTCAATATGGCATCAATATTTAATTTTACTTGATGCAACAGAAAGAATTGCCAACTACTAAATGTCTGTCTCTGAAAGTAATGGAAAGTGACTGCTGTGACTGCCCAAAAAGACAAATGGTTTCCAAAACAGATGGACACACTGATTCAGCTATTTACCTTTAATTACAGCGGGGCCAAGATCTGCTGAGAGTGATATGTCCTCTGAGTGAGATTGAGACATATGAAATACGCTCTCTGTTTTAATCATATCATTTCATAAGCTGCAATGCAAAAGCTGCTCTGCACTCTCACTAGAAGAAAATGGGAAATGGGAACTATAAACTACTCAGACAGGTTCACAAAAAGAGCGCCAAACAGCAACACAAACACAGCTTACCTTCCTTAGCAAAAGCTCTACAGACCATGTGTGTACAATACGCTGTATGTGTAAAATAGCAAAAACAGGAGAGGGAGAAAAGGTTCCTCCACAGGTTCTGCTACTGCTGCAGCTTTCTTCTACCTTCACAACTGGGATCAGAATGACTAATCTATCACAGACTACACTGGGTAACCTTATGCTGGAGTAGAAACCAGAGCTTTGGCAAAGGCCACATGTGCACACACAAACACACACAAACACATGCAAACAAGCATGCAGAAACACAAACAACTTGTTCAAGATTGCTTCACTTAGGTATATCTTATTGTTATTATTGTTTGCAAGCAATTGTGTGTGTGTGTGTGTGTGTGTGTGTGTTTGTGTGTGTCTGTATATAAGTGTACGTATCTGTATGTGTGTGTGTGTGTGTTTAAACATAAGTGCAATAAGCTCTCGGGTGATGTGCTCATGGCCTCCTAGACTAGAACGGTGTGATTACATCCTCAGATCTCTTCATGCTTGACTCACTCACCCTACACACACACAAGCACACATACACACATACTCACACACACTGATAGGCCGTCTCCATATCTGTCTTATTTACGGTATCACCATAAATAATGGATGTTTAACAAATCCATTAACATGTTGAACGAGAGCAACATTGACAGAGGATCCAAAGCTTCCTTCCTCACTCCACACAGATTTCCACTTTCACTTTCAACTCAGTAAAATCCGATATTATCACCTCCTTGAACTCTGTACTTCACTTTCTTTAACTGTAAACTTTAAACTGTGCAGGTAGAGAACAAGCATTATTAATGAAATACAGTCTAAATTATGAAAACTCCATCTCTCACCTTCTACAGTCAAATATCTTCCATCATTAGCAGGAAACAAAAATGAAATTTAAACTCTTGAAGGGTTAGGGCTAGGTATTCTTTGGCTCCCGCAGGGGTTACAAATGGTCTTATGTCACATTCCACAGATTGACACTCAAGACACACCCAGCCATACCTCCTCACACTGTAAAACATATTTGTACGCACAGGCATGTAAGGAAGCTGTCACTCTATTCATATAATTTCAAGAGCATGTATGAACAACACCTTGTCAACGCTGATTAATCAACATGTCTTATTCTGTTTCCATTCATATTTGTGTAATTGTGAGATGACTTAAATCCTGTTTTACGTTCTTCAGTTTGATTTGTGACTAAATTTAAAGTACTCATGCAAGGATATCAGTTTTGTGCATTTCAGCCTAAGTAGGGTCATCATGAGAACCAGTCACGAACATATTCACATACAGTATATCTACTGTACTGTATACAATATATCTACTGAATGTGAATATGCAAATGCTCAAACAAAAACATTCCCCCCAAAAAACAACAGCAAAAAATCTATACAACCAACCAATTAAACAAAAACAAAAAACAAAAACAAAACTAACACATACTTGCAAATGCTTAAACACGTCCTCCCCACAAAAAACAACAAAAATCTATACAACAACCAATCAATCAAACAAACAAAACCAAAAACAAACAAAAACAAACAAAACACCCCTGCCCTAGTAAACAACCAACCACCCAAATCAAAACAAACAAACAAACAAACACAAACAAAAACAATATACACTGACAAATGTTGTACATTGATATAAAACACTGAACGAGCTTTTAGTCTCATGAATTAAAAGATAAGCCAGTGTGGATTACATATGCAGATATGTGCTTAAACCCTAAGCAAACAGTTTTGTATATAAATATATATATGTATATAATATTTTATATATTAAAAATTGAATCACAATCAAATCAACTATGCTATTTGTTTACATACTGAAATTTAAGATTGCTCTTTTGACTTCTTTCCATTCAAATAATGTCATGACTATCTGAGGTTCTGTGTTATATTTGAAATTACAATGTTTTAACACATTGGGGGGTTAGGAATTGATTTTAGGATTAACAGGGCTTTAAAAAAATGGAAAAATTAATGGAATGAAAAATGAATAATTACTAGATATTTAAGATAAAGAGTTTGCCAGACAACAGCAGCTGTGCTCTGTAGCAGTGCTAAATGCTTGAAAGACGGCAATGTGACCTTGACTCGTGGTTTTACAGCGTAAAACAGAGGTGTTGTGTGGGGCCCATGCCAACCCATAGTGCTCCATCTATTCTTGCTATTCTATTAATACACAGCGAATCATAGTGGGAGAAACCCATGAGATAACAGCTCTTGCCACATGTGATGCTCTAATGTACACAAACACAATATTGGAATCTGCATCAGAAATATGGTATCGCATGCTGTACATTTTAGTAAGCTAACCCCTGTGACTTTACCATGTGTAAACATGAACAGATGTTCAGGCAGATCTAGCTTAACTACTAGCCAATCCCTTCCTAGCTGGTTGGCAAGAAATGCATGTATGTCCAATATCCAATTTTTAACGTACACATATCATAAGTCCTCATAACATTTAGTATTAAGCTTTTCTGATTTGATTAATACAACAGAGGATTTACAGTGTTTCCACATTTAGACAAAGTTTGGTAAATGAAAAGCATTCACCAAAAACTTACATTACCAGTCAGTTTAGAAGCATAGTGTGAAGACTGATCTACTTTTGCACTCTTGTGCAAATGTATAAACATATATTAATGCACATTTATTTGAATCATGTCACATTTATGTCCCCTCCCCACTGACAACACATTAGGTCCATTTTGTTTGTTTGAGGAGGAACTTGATTGCTGATGTCAGACCTTTCAAGACATACTGCAGAAGGTTTTTAAAGCTATAGAGGTCAAACTTGAGACAAACACAGTTTATTACAGCTATTACGTCTCCCAAACCTACTACTATGGTTTAGAAGCAGACATTAGCTATAGTAGGTTTTTGTCTTTGTGCACGTGTATGTGTGTCCTAAGTAATTCCACTCAGGCTTGAGGCTTCATTAAAGTTTTATGTGATCTTTTCCTTGCAGCTGATCCATGTGAATATTCCACATTTCAATCTTAGAGGACCTCGGGTCTGATTTTGTCACAGCTGATCCTAATTAGTCACCTGGAAACATGGGTAGCAGTTTGCCTCTTATTCTTCTAGTTCATTAGTTCTTTAATCTTCTTACGTTTTCATGACTTTTAGCCCTTTCATTTATTATTTCTGCCATTTTTCCTTCACTGTACTGTACTGAGGTATAGTATATGGTACTGTACTATACTAATAATGTGCTAAACTACATACTGTATAAACTATATACTATGCTGGTAAACTGTTATGTAAATTTGCTCTAACTATTATGTAAAGCTCTGCTGCAGTTGTTCATGCTTCCTGCTTAATAGACAATGTCTGTGTCTAAATGACTGTTCACTCTCCTCATCACATACTGGAGTCCTAATTTCAGCATACTTTACTGAATAATATTCATTATCACAAGAATAAATCTGCAGTGTGCCAGATGTTTGTGGCTGAGCACAGTTGGTGTATCTGCTAAGTGCGCTTACACAAGCGTGCAGGCATTATGGTTAACTTTTCACTCTGTGTAGAGAACCTTGGGAGGCATTCTTACTTCATGATGTACAGTACATACAGTATGGTTGACCTTGTATGTTGGACCCTTTGTTATGCTCCTGTAATTTGGTGATGTGGGGGGTCTTTGTCTGTGTGAAGGCATTGGTTGGTGAAGCTGATATTTTTGGACCAGAGTTTTGACCCTATTAAGCAGATTAATGCAGGCTGGGCAGCTCAGTGCCATAAGCCGAGGGATCTCTTCCGTTGGATCAACACAGATACTTGCGAGCCATCACAGATAGGCACACAAACACAAAAGTAACACACACACTCACATACATATATATATATATATATATATATATATATATATATATACACACACACACACACAGGGGAGAAACATAATGCTGCCTGAGTCATATTTTTCTCTAATGTATGAGACAGAAGGTGCAAACTGAACATACAAAATGTTCACTGTTAATATCTTACAACTGCTATGCCTGTGAGTGAAAATTCTATTTAAGTTATGGTTAAGCCACCAAAATAACTTGGTTAAAGTTAGGGAAAGATTCATACTCAATTAACAATTACAATTTACAATTTCATAGAAGCAGATTTTATTTTATTTTTTCAGTCCATCAAGTGCGGAGGTGTTCACGAAAGAGCTAGGTTTTTAGTCTTTACTTAAAGATTAAGAGGGACTCGGCGGATCAGATGGAGTTTGGTAACTCGTTCCAGAAGGGTCTTGCTAGCGACCTAGGGCCCTGTTGTGGTGGTGGTACCAGGTGCCACACTCGTCATACTACTGCACTTCCTGCAGTCATACATGTTCAACATCTACATGCTCCCACTGGCTCAGATTATGGAAAACAACAAAATATGTTACCACAGTAATGCAGATGACACACAAATTTACATGACCTTATCACCAGGGGACTGTGGTCCAATACAAGCACTGAATAAGTGCACTGAACAAATCAATGATTGGATGTGCCAGAATTTTCTTCAGTCAAACAAAGATAAAACTGAAGTAATTGTTTTGGAGCCAAGGAAGAGCGATTAAAAGTCAGCACTCAGCTTCAATCAATAATGTTAAAAACCACAAACCAAGCCAGAAGTCTTGGACTTAGACCTGAATTTCAACAGCCACATTAAGACAATTAAAAAGTCAGCCTACTATCACCTGAAGAATATATCAAGAATTAAAGGATTTATGTCTCAGCAGGATTTGGAAAAACTTGTTCATGCATTTATCTTCAGTAGACTTGACTACTGTAACGCTGTCTTCACAGGTCTCCCTAAAAAAATCGATCAGACAGCTGCAGCTGATGCAGAACGCTGCTGCTCGAGTCCTCACTAAGACTAAGAAAGTGGATCATATCATTCCAGTTCTCAGATCTTTACACTGGCTTCCTGTCTGTCAAAGAATTGATTTCGAAATACTACCGTGGGCTATAAAGCACCGAATGGTTTAGGGCTGAAATACATTTCTGATCTGCTGCTACATTATGAACCATCCAGACCGCTCAGGTCGACTGGGACAGGTCAAAACAAAACATGCAGAAGCAGTATTCAGTTTTTATGCTCCATGTATCTGGAACAAACTCCCAGAAAACTGCAGGTCTGTTGCAACTCTCAGTTCTTTTAAATCACACCTGAAGACTTTTCTGTTTGCTGCTGCCTTTAATTAAACCAAATTTGAAGGTTAATATCTTACACTGCACTGTAACTTTTATTCTCCTGTTTTATCTGTCTTATTCTATTTTAGCTTCTTTTTTATTTCAAAATTTAACACTTTTTAATTGATGCCTTTTATGCTCTATGTTAAGCACTTTAAATTGCCTTGATGTTGAAATGTGCTATACAAATAAACTTGCCTTGCCTTACATTTACAAGCACATACTATTAAATAGCAATACAGTAATAATAATAATAATAAATGTTAGCATTACAAACAATTTCAGACAGTATTACAGATGGAAATTTAGAATATATTTTAAATTATCAAGCATCTCGAGCTTTTTTACAATTACAATTACAAATGTCCATTTGGCAATGCAGGTCTCAAAACCAGAGCCAAACGCTGTTTCTCATTTAGCTAAAAATAGATGCAAAATAGACTCATAGTGATCTTCAGTGGCAGTAAAATGATGCACACTATCCTGTACGTTTGTACAGAGTATGAACGTGTATGTGTGTGTAATGATTTTTATTTGTGGATGCTGTGAATGAGAGTATTATTGTTTTTGCAACATTGGTTACATGACAACTTGTTTTACCTCAATTATTCAGGTTAACTTCACTAATTCATGTTATTATACTATAAAATTCATTGCTGTATATTACATATTTTAGCTGTAAAAAAATCCTCATTATTATTTGGGATTTTTAGGGTTGCAGAATTAAATGTTTATCATTATTAATTCAGTAGTTTTTTCACCATCACCTCTAATTCTGTTGAAATTATTGTAGATCTGTAACATTCAACCTGAACCATTAATTGCCTCTTTACTCAATTCATTTTAGCTCAAAATGCAGTCATATGGAGGAAAGTTGTGAGTGTAAAAAGGAGTGTGATGTGAATACCAAGAGAGGGAAGTTGGGTGTTTTGTGTTGTGCACCTTGCTGTGTTAGCATTGATTAAAGAAGATTATTCTAAGGGAAACTGTGGATTGATTATTACCATAGTGACTAGTTATATCAAGAATTCAGGGATACCAGTACATCATTTTGGATGACACAACCACATCACACTGAATTAAAGACAGCTGATATGAGTTTTCTTGATAAAATGCTAGAAAACATCAAAATATCATTTTTACACATACCCATCCCTACTCCATGTGTCTGTGTGGAGCAGATTTGTGGTCTACATGTGGTCTCCGCAAGGCATTCATAAGATGTAAGCTGCTGATGCTGACATGGGTGTGTCTGCAGGCTCCAGGCCAAGTCCCTGCGCACAGCAGCTGGGACCCAAATCCTCCCTTGGCATTTTGACAAAACCCACACATACTACAGCAACAACAGCACGAGCAAAACGCAGCCAAAATCACTTCCTAATAAATTATAAACTTCCTGTAGAGCATCTAAAAACAGCACATACAGTAGGCCTACTTTAGATATTGACAGAACTGTTGGCAATTATACTCTGGCTTTCCAACAGGTACAGACATCTGTTTTTCATTCAATCAGAGAAATAAATCAACAGATTAAGAAGATTTACAGCTGTATTATTGAGGTCAATATCTCAAGCCCACCCACCGGAACAGAGATTCGGGCTGTCCCCAAAATACTGCATTTAGCATGCTGTGCTTTAGATTCACACCTACCTCTCAGTCAGAGCTATTCAATGGTTAAAATAAACATCTAGAGATAGATAGTGTATACATACTCTTTAACCTACTGTTCTGGTTCAAGAAAAACATAGATAATCTCTGAGGTAGTAAGCCTATTTACTGTAAAGTAGTCACCTTTGTAGTTACATTTATTTGCTTCAGTGCCGCTTTTGAAGTATCGAATACTGAAAAAAAAAAGAAAAAAAAGCCAAATCAACACTCTGACAGAAGGACATCCTCACTTACTGGCACAGAGATTGACAAAAAGACTGATGTGCCAGCATGGGTCTGTCTGTCCTTAGGATGAAAGTGTTACACACCCACCGACACGCGCGCAGATATCCAGCCAGAGGCTAATCATTGTCAAAGCATAGTTGTACATAAATAGTACATGCTTCAACTTGATTCTTCATGATAACGGCAGGTTCAAATTTACAGCACACCAGATCATACACTTAAACAAGTACCCCAGAGAACAAATCGGAGTATTTTTTGATCACATAAAATATTCATGCAATATTCGTTCTTCGAGATTCTGTTTAAAAGTTGCTAAATCTTTACTGGTGCATGTAAGTACATATCACCTTTTTCTGACTGAGCCACACCCACTTCAAACTAGTGAGAAGACTACAGGAAAAAAACCCTCACAGAAATCTAGAAATGTGAAATAACCAACCCTGTTCTGACTTTGGCAGAGAATAGTATATTCCTATAGGATCCCATTACTCCTAAAGCTGACTGAGAAAAAAATCATGACTCGTTCTGTCAGTCTAAGTGATCTCCCTACCATATATAGTTTCTCATATTTCCTGAGACAAGAGAAACTGAAAAAAGGAACAAATGTTATTATCTCTTCCCATTTCCAGATTTTTTTCTTTAACTTGTTGCAAAGAACAGTTGTGTGCCAGATGACAAGCATCGTCCATTGTTCCACAAGCAATATCGTGCCATGTCTGCATTACCTTCCCTTACAAGCATTCATATAAATGTCTCTTCATGTAACTAAACTTCATTGAAATCTGAATGACTATCACCTATCACAACGTAGTAACAGGTTATTTCCTCACAAAACAGAGCCAAAATGTTAAATACTGTCCTTAATTTTACCCCAAGAGCAATGAAATACATGCATGACCTCTATTTCCTCCCACCCCACCCCAGCATTCTTCCTCCATAGTGGGGATTAAGCCTGTCTCATTTACAGAAATATTGCATTATGTTTTAGAAACCCTTTTTTGTGCCAGACTTTTGTGCCAAAATACGGCCATCTGGTCTGACTCTCTATTACATATCACTAATCTCAGGTGCCGTACAAACAAGCACACACGCACGCACGCATGCACGCACGCAAACACAGATGCCAAAATACACCATGCATATTGAGTGAATCACCACATCTGCTGTTAAAACAACCATATGACACGCTGTGTACCCCTTTTGACCCCTACAGACTTTCTTTCTCTCTCTCAACAACAGCTTGGACAGCATGGACTCATTGCAACAAGTCTACAACTTTTTGTTTACCAGCTTGTGAAAAATGTAACTGCTGATGTTAAGGTAAATAAGAAAAAGGGTAAATTCATTCACAATTGTTTCACATACTGTATTTAAAGATAGTTAAACATCTTATCCTTAAAACAAAATCTTTGCTCCATAGTGTGCTATAAATACCACAACAGGTGGATGGAGGATGGAGGTGCGGTGGAGATTTGAGGAGTTCTGGGGAAAATGAATGAGACGCTTAAATATTCAAGGAATCTCAAATCAGGCATTCAGGTTGCCCCAAAGCTCATTCTGTCTCCTGCATGATGGCAGGAACAGTGTAGACTGAACCATTGTTAGTCACCAAGTACTTGAAAGAAAGTTTGCTTAGAGATAAATTATAGTTTGAACTTCAATGGCAGCATGTAACCCTGCATGAGACAGAGGCCAACGCAAACAGCAACAGTGCATAAAATGGTGGTGGAATTACTCAGGTGATCGGTATCTCTACCTCACACCTTTTTTCATACACAGGAAAAAAAATTACACATTGACAAAAGAGCAATATAATGCTGCAGAGGCATGTTATCACCTCTGGCCAGATGTTGGAAATAATAAGTGACACTTTTCACCTGAAGGTTTCCATTTCATACATTTCAAAGTTACAGTAAACATCCTTCTTTTTACTTCATTACATTTTTGTGCCAGTTGTATTTTCGGCTTTCTTTGCAGATTAAGATTTTACATTAAGTCATTAAATATCATAGCAATAATAGCTGTTTATACTCATAATGCAAGAAAAATCAAGCAGGTGCTGACTTTCCTAAATCCTGAACATCTTTGACAATAACTGGAAAATTAGAAAATGTACATCACAAGACAAAATGGTCCTAAAGAGTGCTGAAATAATATTCCCAAACTCTACATAGAGAGAAAACAAAATATCACTTGAGAAATGTTGACATTTACACAGTTTCAGAAACAACTTTTTATACATTCAGTGAAAAAACATATAGTATGGAGAGATTACAGGCCCTTCCTGTTATTCTGTTTGCCTTAACGTCAAGTTTTCCATTCCTAGCTTTATTTAGAAATATTTAGATGAAAGCTGTGATTTCTCAGTTGATCCAGCGACACACAGTAACGCCGCTCCTGCAGCGCGACTGTGCAACAGCTGGTTGAACTGAAACGATCTCACAGAAACCGTGTTGAAGCACTTGTTGAAACACACTGTTTAAGGAGAGGAAAGTAGCCTACCTTCATTTCCGTCACGATCCCACAAACTTCCGGACGTTGCTGGTGAAAGTTTGGCGCTCCGGGCCGTGCCGGAGGCATGGTTAGTGCGCACTGGATCGACTGACCACAGCGCGCATCCCGTCACCCCGGTGCTGACCACACCGACAGCAGGCACGGTGGAGGTCACCCCGGGGCCAGATGTGAGAGTGATATAACAAGAGCATGATTACGTTTAATTTGGCCAATTCCCTGCTTGCAAAATCCCTGTTTTTCTTCGTACTCAAACCAAAAGCTGTGTCGCTTTATCTCGAGGGGAGGGACAGAGAGAGAGAGAGAGAGAGAGAGAGAGAGAGAGAGAGAGAGAGAGAGAGAGAGAGAGAGAGAGAGAGACTTAGAAGATTAAAAAGGGTTGTTTTCTAACCTCTGCCGGCTGCCTTATGCTCTCTTGACTGCACCACCATCAGTCATGATCACTTTCTCTTCTCATTTCTAATCCCAATGCTGAATGAAGCAAGGAACTGTTTTTATCACAACAAAATCCTTAAAGGAAAGGTTCACTTTTTTTCAAGAGATGCCCATATGTACAGTGAAAGCATTTTTGGTCACAATCCTCTCCATACTGACTGTGAAAACATCTCCTCTTAAACCTCTATTTCAGTGTGATGGGGGACAAAACCCACAGTCCTCGTTCCATGCAAAAATGTATTCTTAAATTCAGCTGAAGCTAATACGAGGCTTCACTGGTCTGAGTTATAGATACATTAAGTGGGATCTTCCAAAGTTACAGTCTTTTAAGCATGAATTGTGCATCCATGATGGACAGTGTTTCCTGTCCATAGACTGTAACTTTGTAAGATAGTCACTTGATTTGGAAAAACTGCAGAAGACTCATATTAGCTTCAGCTGAATTTAAGAATTATTTTTTGTACAGGATGAGGATTGTGGATTTTGTCCTTCATCACTTATAGTGAAATTGTTTAAGAGGAGATCTTTTCACAGCTAGTATGACGATCAGGATTGATTACAGTATATAATTCTTTCAATGTACATATGGGAATATGAGTGTTGTTTTAAAATAGACCTGAGAAAATATCCTAGTCCAGGATTCAGTGCAGGCTTTTTACTTTTGACAATGCCATCTGCGCTACTTTGTTGTCTTCTGCGTATTCACAAGTAGCCTAAGTACCGACAGTATAATGCATTTTAAATAAGCCATGCAGGTCAAAAGGGTAAACTCGCTGTAGTTGGATAAGATTGATTCACTGCATTGCTTAGTGTCATATTAATCTCCCATCATCGCTCTTTAAATGGATGTGTCTGGCACAGATGCTCTCACTGGCTGACCTCTGGACCTGCATGCAGCCTCAGGCTGGGGAGGAGATGCTACTGTCTGGCTCATGACTGAGCATGGATGGCACAGAGTCACATGGGCAGTGCTGCACAGTATGGATAGGCTTCCCTCTGCAGGCTCATGGTGGGAGTGCACTTTGACACACTCAACTTGGAGGGAAGAGAACAGATTTGAGACTTTCTTTTTCAATTCTTTACACAACTTTTGACTGTTCTCCCAATTTTTAAACTTTTAAAGCCATACGTACATGAGCCATATTTATTAAGCCTCATCCAGCACTGTTAACATGTCTTCTTGATTTTTCAAATCATCACCCTATATATAGATCAGGCATTCCCCACGGCATGAATCTTCACTGCTAGCTGTCCAGGCTACACAGCCACATGAGTCTAGATAATTCTGACTGTTAATGTCTGTTTCCAGCATCCCTATTCATGAGTTGCACCGCCTTCTTCCAGGAAACCTAGACTGCATGTCTCAACAGGCCTGATCTCCTGCTCCTCTCTCACTCACTGACACTTCTCTCTTGTCTTTATTCCTTACGAAGCTGTTACCGCCAACATTCTGCATCTGCTCCACTTTCCCACTGGAGTTACAAAAATAGGCCAAAGAGAATAGGGTTAGGAAATTTCAAAGACAAAGCTGGAGTGAAGACAAGGGGAAAGAGAAAGGATGCTGGGAAGAGTTTGTACAAGTGTTAAACTAGGTTTTCAGTTTTGTCAGGAGAGTAAAAAATCTACTTGTTCATCATATTTTGCCTTAATCTGTGGCCTACTGATATCTCTTTATCGAGCTCCATCCAGGAATTCATTTGATTGGTGGGATCTCAAATGTCTTCTTCCGTGCTTGGTGCTGATTAGTGATGAACAAAGAAGCAGGTGGAAGGTTAAAAGTCTGGGTTACTCTCCTGCCATATCACTGATTTTCTGTCTAGTTTCTGACTCATTAAAGAATGCTATAATGCTGAATTTTAATAAGAAAATAGTTACAGTCTTCAAGGGTTGAGATAAATAGAGGCAGAATAATCAACCCTTGAGTTTGAGATACAATTACTAAAGTGAAGTAACCATCAATGGCTAATGCTCTCCAATTACCACCCCATTATGTAATCCACTTCTGATGCATACTTGATCAATACACTAAGAGGTATTGAAAAAAAAGCACAGCGCTGACTAGTGTGTGTGTGTCCAGTGGTTTTACATTGTGCTTGTAAGGAAAGGCAGATTCAACTTGAACCTGAAACTTGAAACCCACCTCCAGAAAGACAAATATCAATGGGACCAAAAGAATGATGGAGAAACGGGAAAGAGGAATAGAGACCAGGAGGGATTTTAGAACACGGTTTTTAGAATTTTTGAATTATTTATGTGGGTGGGATATTTTAAGCCCCCTATATCATGTCTGTGACCAATGAGTGGGCGGAGGTACAGAGAGGAGGAGAGGAAGTGGGTATCATTTGCCTGTTTCCTCACTGTGGTGACACACGGACACACACACACACAGCTTTGTCTCTCCACATGGACTCATACAAAGAACCATAAAAGAGTCCATAATGTTCATCAGCAAATTGGAACACTAGTAGAGAAAAGCTCTCTGTTCTCTTGTGAATGGGTTTACTGTGGTGTACGGAAATTGAGATTTTTTGATCGTGATGTGTCCATGGTGTCACAGAGCCTCTGATTCATTTTATTGTAATAAAGCAAAAAACTGTAAAACCACAGAACAAGTGTCTTTTTCAGAAAAAGTAAAAAGAAGAACGATGCGTCACTCCTCTTCTTTGTTTCTTTCCTTCATTCATTCATAATTTAATTCCTTTTTGGTGACGAAGTACTTGTGGAATTGTATTTCTTTTTTTTGGCAGATATTAAACCTAGAAAGATAAAATCTTGATTTGTCTGTCTTGTAACATTTAGTTTTAGGGTTGCATGACATTTACTGTAAACATTCTTATTTAGCACAATTTGACACCTATACATTTACATGTGAAATCAGTTGGCACACAGTATACTCACTACTTTTTTTGAATAAAGAGGAAATAAAAATGATGATAGATTTTTTTTTAAAAATATATACTGTGCAGACACGTAGTATAAAAGATGCAAAGAATGCTGCACAGTATACTAGCATTACAGAAAGAAGGAGAGTATGAAAGTTTAGCCCAATTTTAAAAAACAATACACTTTGCCATGCCTCCTCATGGACACTAGGGGGCAGATAGGAACATAATAAGGAACTGAATGAATGAACAATGAACAATAGTTATGTGTTAAGTTATGTGAGTTACTTGCTGAATGCATGGCTCATAAAGATTGAGCATGAATCAGCAGAGCAGGAAACTCTGACGGAAGCTCTTTATCTTCTGTCCACCCATCTGATAGATATCTGCATGACTCATGAGAGCATCTGCTCTCAGATTTACCTCACATGAAATGTCTCAAAACTAGTGTTCATTTAAAAAATCTTGAAGTATGTATGTCCTTGTGATACAAGTTCACTGCTTGCACAAGGCTCAGCTTCATCTCTTCGGGTCATCCATAAGTACATATATATACATATAGCAGATATAGCATTGTTTATGCTAATTTATTCATTGACACCATTTTGAAAGACTAATGCATGATATAAGATATTTTCCTGGGAGTTTTTTCTCTGAAGGTCATGTCAGTGTTTGCTATGCTATGTATATACTTAAGCTGGTTTTGCTATTCCTCTGGAACACATTTCTTGGTGCCATGTGCTTTGTTTTGCTTCCATGTTAAATTTTGTCACTTCATAAAGACAGATGATATACACAGCATGGCTGATTCACATATATGGAATCAACATCAATTGGTAACCTTATCTACTGGACAACAACTGCAAATCAACTGCAGAAACAAGATCAAATGAGGGGTTTTTGGGCCAAAATTCTACATTTAATTCTACATTATCTATAAATATTTCTTAATTGAAATTGGTGGGTTTCGTGGATTTCTCCTTGTAAAACAGAGCTCTATAAACAGCTTTTATATATACTACACAGGTATCTTAAAGTCTACATTGAAGACCCTTACAGTACCGTGGTTAGCTGTAACTACACATATATGATGGAGAGCAGCCTACAGAATGTAGGCCAAGCCCGTAAATCAATTCTGCTCATTAAACACATCGATGGGCTGGAGCTCCCTGGTGGCGTTTTTCTTTTCTCATATGTTCACCTCCTCTTCAAAATCTGACCCTGCTCCCACTCCACCCCTTCCATTATTCTCTCCCTCTTTCAAACATGCATCCTTCCTGCAACCAAAATGTTTTTTTTTAGACCTTTTTGAATTTAAAAAAAAAATTTTTTTTTTACATTGCAGTTCACATTATTTAAAAATATCTATTTAGATTTTCCTTTGTGTTCGACAAAAACTACAGATCTAACACAAAATCTTAGTCCTCCACAGCAGCAATATACACAATCTTCTATTTACCTATTGAAAGCAAGAAGGAGGCATTCCCTATAAACACAAAGGAAACCTGCTGTATGCGCTATTAATAGAAGAGGTGAACACAGGGGGCTTCCACTGTTGGGACAGGAATAATGAAAAAAGGGCTTCCCCTCCTCCACATGCACACACATAAATGAACAGATGTGCACAGTACACACAGAGGTTTCCCTCATGGAAGCTGGTCTGCTATAAAGCAAGTTCAGGTTGACAGGCCATTAAATGGGCTGTGTATTAGGTTATAAATCAGCTCATACTGCAATGGGCAAATGTTCACAGCGTGTGAGGCATTCACTTGGTCTATTGGGTATTGCCTCATACAACATACAAACACAAGTGCACTTGTGTCCATCAAAATGACAGGCGTCAGAAGAGGATATAGGCAGGGAAACTTAACTGTTAATATATCAGTTTTATTATTTTCTTGTGGCCGCTTTAAATCATTTAATGAGCCTTGCCTTCAAAGTAAGTCAGGTCAAAAGCAGGGAACATCCTCGCATGCATTGTAAGACAGGATAAACCAAAGATTTGTGATATAGGTGGCATATTGGCTGTCTAACGGGCTTTAAGAGAACTTGAGCAAAGCTCCTTTTACAGCAATCAGTGGATCAATATCCATCAGTTATCTGGAAGGCTGCCTGGCTACTGTCCTTAGCTGACATACCGGAACCCAGTCCACCTAGACAACCAGATGGAGCATTACTCCTGCTAATATATGTCTGAGAGGAGAATCAGATCACCCACTGTGCATTACTTTGGTGCTTAGAGCCACTGGAGAAGCAGCAATGGAGGGAGAGAGAGAGAAAATGTGTGGGAAATGAAATGTGAGAGGGGAAAATAATAGAGAGAGCGAAGCCAGAACTCAAGGAGCAGTGATGAGAGCATAAGGGAGTTACAACAAGAGGAGAGACAAACATTTCCACCTACTAGGATGTGTGAGACACTACTAAATGGCACGGATACTACAGAGTGTTTGTACTTGTCCCACTCCATGTTGAACCAGGAGTCGAGAGCATTTTGCTCTCTACACTCCTTCTAAATCTCTCTGCCTCTCTTTCCTCCTCCTTGCTTTTTATAAATAGACCACTTTGCTTTCTCAGTAAACCACAGAGAGTGTAAGATTCACTTATGGGAAACGGGACACAAAACCATTGAGAAGGTGAGGGTCAACAGTCAATTCAAATATACCTTCTGTAATGGTCAGGAATTTCAGTGGTGCTTTCATAAATTTATGCTGTATATGGAACCTTCAGTTTTCATTCCCATGACTTAATTCTCTTTGCATTAAGTGCACCTAATAAAAGGAAAAACTGGTACAGGTCTAAATGCTTGACACCTACAGTGAGGGGGTCTGGTGGCTCTGTTATGCTATGGGAGTCATTTTGCTGGCATTGTTTGGGTCCACTTATCCCCTCAGAGGGAAGGGTCACTGCAAATCAAAACAAAGTTGTTCTGAGTCATCACCTTTATCCATGTTAAAAAATTTCTATCCTGATGGGAGTGGTCTCCTCCAGGATGACAATGCCCCCCCATCCATAGGGCATGAGGGGTCACTGAATGGTTTGATGTGTATGAAAATGAAATGAATCTTATGCTACGGCCTCTACAATCACCAGATCTCAACCCAGTTGAGCACCTATGGGAGATTTTGGATGCGTTAGACAGCGCTCTCCACCACCATCATCAAAACACCAAATGAAGGAATATCTTTTGGAAGAATGGTGTTCATCCCTCCAGTAGAGTTCAGAGACTTGTAGAACCAATACCAAGGAGCATTGAAGCTGTTCTGACAGCACATGGTGGCCCAACACCTTACTAAAACACTGTATGTTGGTTTTTCCTTTAATTTGTCACATGTCTGTTTATTGTTAAGGTGAAAAACATCACAGTTAAAAATCATTATCCCAAACACCTGGAAAATTGATGTGGCCTTTGGGACAGTATGGGCATCATTATGATCCAAACTGATCTAAATCCCCAATTTGAATTACAAATCCCTTTGTTTTTTTTTTAAAAAGACGCTTGTCTTCACACAAGGCCTTTTGTAAAACATCCTGCATCACGAGAAAGACACAACAGCAGCTTGAGGTTATCATAAAGATGTTATTATTATATCATCATCAAGACCATTATTATTCATAGTAGTTTTATAATTTACAATTATTTTGAATGATGAAAGAATCTCTGTGTAGATATTCTCTATTCAATCGGTTTATATCCATTGGAAGTCCTTGTGAAGGGCATGTCAAGTGTTCAGATCCATATTTCCTTTGTGTGTAACAATGGACAGTTTGCGTCATGGTCTTACAATGGTAGAAAAAAACACAGGCTTTATACAGACAGAGTATAGACCACTATGAGCAGAGGCCGTAATACAGTGAAGGAGCTGAAGATTTGTGATTGGCAAATAGATGAATAAGGTAGAGGAAGTGGCATAAGTAGAAAGTAAGTGGAGGTGGTTGGCTAAGGGTAAAAATATAAAGGCAGAATCTATTTGTCCAAGGCTTGCATGTGTATTTTAGTCAGACTTCAGCCCCTGCACTGTGTGAGGCTCAAAGGTGACCTAATAATGACATTCAAATAGAAAAACATAGTGAAAAAAACAAACAAACAGATCAATTATACAGTGTCTGATGACACAAATAAGTTAAAGTTCTCATAGAAATTATATTTCCTTTTTGATTTTTTAATATACTTCCATCCTTTGTCCCTGGAGCATACCAAAACTAAGAGATAATTCACCTACAGCACAACTTTAGTTTCTTGGATTAGTTCAGCAAGCATACATTTCGATTCCCTGCTACACAGGAATCTGAACATGGCAGAAGCTCAATTTAAAGCTGAAGCTTTAGGCATTTTAAGACATCATTGAAAGCAGCTTATAGATACATTGTTTACATGGCTACGTTTGTTGATCACCAGCAGTGGGTTGAAGTCCATTCACTTTGTGGCCTTGATGTTTGATAGAACCACAGGTGACTCTCCTGACAGCAGAGGTGACCATGAAGGTATATGTATGTTCACAGGCAGTGTGTGTACACTGGCTGTATATGTTTAAAAGTCTTTGAGTGTGTATCAAGTGTCCTCTAGTCTGTATTATGAAGTACAGCAGAGATGTGTTTTCCTTGTGTTCGGATTATCCTGATGTGCCGTCAATGTTGGTTTCTCCCATGAGAATGTTTTTGTCTTGACAGAGAGTGTCACTTCAACAGTGTGCTTGGTAACAAGAGTGGAAAAGACGGCAGTCCAGACGAAGCTTTCAGGCCACATAAAGTCACATAGGTGTTCCAGCACATAAAAGCTTGTTAGGAGAAATACAATTACACATCAGAGTAAAAAGCAAAGGAGGGTGTGGGCAGTGTTTATCTAACTTTCATTAACATATTTTCCTTCCCAACCTTTCCTCTTCTTTCCTCTATTTCCACTCCACAATTCCCAGTAACTGGCCTTGGCTGATGCCGTAGCATATCTCATAAGTCAACACATGCTGATAGATCTGATCTGTAGTGAGTGTGGCAAGACATTCCCCTCTGTTTACCTGTTGAATATACTATATGCATGTGTTGAATAAATATACACAGGCTGTAAACAGTGTGCTGTGATGGAATAGAATATACAGAGCACCATAGTCATTCTGGCCGATAACTGCCAGCAAGTTGTCTCTAAGAGCTACATGCTCAGCTTGTATCTAAAAGCTCTGTTTCTCTCACAATCTCTTTGTCTCTCTCTCTCACACACACATACACATACACAGAAAACACTACACACTGAGCTTGATGGACCTATATATCAGAGATAGGGGCACTCAGACAGTCCCTTGGAGCATTATGATACACTTGGCTGAGCAAAAAGTCTGACTGACCAACTATTTGAGTCTGCATCCACTGTGCTGGCAGCAGATAGTAGGTAGCTGTTGTTGTGCTTTCACTATGAGACACAGTTACTGGGCTGTGACTGAAACTGACTACAAAGACAATAAAGCTAAAGGGAGCAGCACACAAGTTAAAGTCTGAACTGTGGATCATATGTTTAGCTGTCCCTGTGGCTTTGGACTCTCTATTTCACCAAACTTCCTATTTCCTCTCTTGTTTAACCAGCTCTTACTTTATCAATCTTCCTTGCATTATAAATGGAAAACAAATCTTCTCGTGGGCACACAAAGCCCTCTGGGTAAATACTTCACATGGATTTCAAATAGCAACGGCAAGAAGGTGCATATACAAAGTGTACACACATCTAATACAAGACACTTGTCTTTCATATATTGCACATACTGCCGGTACCTATAGAGATATTGGAATATATTTAAGTCAATTTGCCTTTTAAGTATTATTCATACTAACGCATGCTACAATGAAAACTTCAAAGGACATGCAGTACTACAATAGCAGAACAGCATCTGTTTGATAAAAAGCTGATGAAGAACACATAGCCTACGTCCTGCATTAGAATATGGGCAAAATGCACCAATGTAATGATTGTTCAAAATGCATGGGTACAAAAAAGTTAAATAAATAAATACTGAGAAAACAATAAATCTCTTTTACAATCCAAGATAAGCCAGGTGGCAGCACATTTGTCTTTGGTGACCTGATGATTGACACTTGATGCTGTAAAATCTAACAGTGAAATAATTGCAAAATATTTTTATCTAACTTGTTCCAGAGGCAGACAAAGCTCACTAATTTTGATTTGTTGTTTTAACGGGAGAACTATATGGGAGAGAGGGCATGCCAGGATAAACTGATGATGCTAGATCCTTCATCCATTTAAATTAGCTAGGAGCAATCGATTTCATCAGTATTGCTAATGGGTGTCTGGATATTATACACAAGCTTACAGTAAGACTGAATAATACAAAGCTGGCATTGCTGGTATGACAATAGATGGACCTTAAAAGTCTCCTAAATTGATTTCAGTTGGCCTGATTGAGCTCATGCTTTGGTCGGGCCTTTAGAATTGTGAAATATTAGGGTTAATACATTAAAAGCCTTAATTAATTGTACATTGAACCAGTTAACTTTGCTGCCATGAACCTTTAACTGTTACAAAACTGGATTCTGACAAAAACAACTAACTTAAATCTCACTGTAGTTGGTTCCTTAATCTCATTTTATGTATTTCTACAAACATGGAATGCTATGAAGTCAAGAACAGCAACATTTATGCTGGGCAGTAGTGTCAAACTAAACATTACTCACTGCACATCTGTTACAGTGGACCCAGGCGGCAGCTAAAGAGACACTTAAAGGTACAGTTAAAAAGGTGGAGAAATAGGCACTCACACAGAACACTACTTATATTCATTATCTATCCTTCCACGTTGGGTGTTTCAACCATAAAAAATGTGGGTGCTCACCCTATGAGAGTTGAAAAGCACACATTCATCCTATTGCTAAAGAAGCACACATTGATGGAGACAAGTAAAATGTACAAACACGAATAAATAAACAAGACATTCACTCTGTTTAAAGACATATTTCTTTCATCCACCTGCTAGCCTGCATTGGCTGTAAACAAAAAAAGGCAAAGTCTTGGTATGTGTACATGCGATAAATCCTCTTGAGCTTCATCAAGAAACAATGGCAGGAAAAATAAGGTGGTGTGCTGTTGTGGTCCAGAATTACAGCACAGCACTGTCATCTATCTCTTGGTCTCTATAGAGGCCACTAGTTTGTACTAGACAATATATAGTTAGGGCCAAGGCAGGAATGCTAGTGCACTCAGGTCCATTGAATGAAGCTTTTTTTCTCTCACAGAGAAAGCAACACACGACCATTTGGCCAAAAGCATATTAGTATCACTCTTTCTCTTTCTTTCTCTGTTGCTGAATTCAGTTTCGCCCTGACACAATGGCTGTGATCTCAGTGATTTTGTTTTTCTCTGAGTCAGGACCTTGGCAGTTAGAGCAGCAGAAATTGCTCATGAATGCTGATAGTATGGCCTGTTTTTAATCACAAGTTGATTAATTAAGTTACATTTTAAAATAAAAGTTACGCTGATCTAAATTATTGTTGGCGTGCATCTTCTCCCGGCGGCAGTTTGAGAAGGAAAGTAGAAACAGGTGGTCCCTTATGCTGTTAATATAGATTATTACTGGTTAGGCTACTATTTGGCTACTGTTGCGAGCAGGACGACTACTGTCACATAGGTAAGACTAACTCCATGCAGACACAAACAATGTCCCAAATAAGACGGATGGCAGTTCTATGATATGCTCTGATTGGACCTTCGGACGTGGGAGAACATGACGTTCTCTCTGCTGACCTCTTCTCCAAGTTAATCTCACTCGTCTGCTCTGGACCTCCATACTGGGTGCCATACGTTGGTCAGTACAGGGAGTCACACCTTCATCCTCCTGTTACAGTCCCTGCAGACCCGAGCTTAAGTTAACCATCTACAGCAGCTGACATTATACATCTGTACGCATCTTAGTGATGTTTACATAGTTAGTGTTGGCCAGGGTGCAGTTTCCTGTTTTCATGGCCTCTGGTCTGAAGTCCTCAGTGCTGTGGTTCACAGCCTCCTGGATCTCCACATAGTCGGATTTACTGAGAGTGGATCCACTGCCACTCCGTCCACTCTTCTTCAGATCCTCAGCTGAGTTGGCTTTAGGCACACTTGGGATATTCAGATACTGTGCCTGTTCTTCACCCTCCGTCTCTCTGTGGTAGAAGTAGTTGAAGTTCGACACGATGACAGGTACTGGCAAGGCAATGGTCAGCACACCGGCGATTGCACAGAGAGACCCCACAATCTTCCCTCCAATGGTAGTTGGGACCATGTCTCCGTAGCCCACAGTGGTCATGGAAACCACAGCCCACCAAAAGGCCTCAGGAATGCTGCTGAACTGGGAATGTGGCTCGTCTGCTTCAGCGAAGTAGACAGCACTGGAGAAGAGGATCACGCCGATGAACAAGAAGAAGATGAGGAGGCCCAGCTCACGCATACTGGCCTTCAGAGTCTGCCCCAAGATCTGGAGCCCCTTGGAGTGACGTGAGAGTTTGAAGATACGAAACACTCTGACTAGACGAATGACACGGAGAATGGCCAAAGACATAGCCTGCTGGCCTGCTTGGCTGTCCTCTGGCCTCTCTGCTAGCTCTGTGCCCAGGGTGATGAAGTAGGGGATGATTGCCACAATATCAATGATGTTCATGATGTTGCCAAAAAATCCAGCTTTACTTGGACAGGCAAAGAACCTGACTAGGAACTCAAAAGAGAACCAGATGATGCAGAGGGTCTCCACAATGAAGAAAGGATCTGTAAAATATGTAGAGCTGTCATAGGTAGAGGTTACGTTGGACATAGATTGGAATGGATAATTGTACATCTCCTCATCTTCGTTTCGGAAAACTGGCAGTGTCTCCAGACAGAAGCTGACAATAGATATAAGAATCACCATGACAGAGATGATGGCAATGATGCGAGCAGGACCTGAGCTCTCTGGGTACTCAAACAGCAGCCACACTTGTCTCTGAAACTCATTCTCTGGCAGAGGCCGCTCCTCTTCCTTTATGAAACCTTCATCCTCCCTGAAGATTTCCATAGCCTCCTCACCTAATTCATAAAACCGGATCTCCTCAGAAAAAATATCCAGGGTCACATTAACAGGCCGGCGCAACCTCCCTCCTGATTGGTAATAATAGAGGATAGCATCAAAACTTGGTCTATTCCGGTCAAAAAAGTACTCGTTTCGGAGAGGATCAAAATATCTCATCCGTTTCTTGGGATCGCCCAGCAGTGTCTCTGGAAACTGGGACAAGGTTTTGAGCTGCGTCTCAAAGCGTAAGCCCGAGATGTTGATGACGACCCTCTCACAGCACTCATGATCCGGCTCCGGGTCATATTGGTCATGAGGCTGACCTGGATGTGCTGCTGCTTCGTCCGCAGGGTCGCCGGTCGCAACCGTCATACTGGAGGGAGATGGGACCTGCAGCTTTCAGACAGGGTGGGGCCACGTCAGGCCACGAGGAGATAAAGGCTCCACACGCTTGTGGGTTCAGGTATAGGCAGATCTGCCTGTGAGGAGCTAAAAGACAGGACAGAGGGCAGAGAAAGGCTGTGATGTTAGCTGTGATTACCATGTGTGCCATGTTTTTGTCTTTTGTACTGGATGAGCATGAAAGATTTTAAGCACGCACATTCAACAACTTGTATTAATTGGCATATATTTCTAACCTACAACTGTTTATAGTCTCTTTATTTTGTTAAATGTAACATTTCCACAGGCTAAGTAATTCCCAGAATTACTGATATTACAGATATTACTATTTCAAGACCTTCATGCAAACAGTCAAGCGCAGGACCAGTTGAAAATAACAAGCGGGGGGGCCGAACCATTTGAGCATATTGGTTCCATTGTGTCTATGTGTATTAGGTTATGAGTTCTCTCTCATAAGAGCACACTGCAGGATCAATATGCTCGCCAGTAATACTGCATCAGCTCTCACAGGGTGCAATTACAACCAACAAATCTGATTATATACTGAGTGCTCCATACAATCTCTGAGATGAATTTCCTCTCTCTGTATATATGATGTGACCAACATTCTCTCCCAAAGCCCAGAAAAACTTCAGCAAATCACTGATTTAATTAAATTAATAGTTCCATTTAGGGAAATGTGTCATAGCCAGTAGATGACATATAGGCCAGTGACATATACTTCACACGTCATAGGCCATGGCACAAAAGCTGTCTTAAAATGCAGGTGTATTTAAGGCTACTTTAGAGACACAACCAAAGTTGCAATATCTAAATGCAAATCAAAAAGTCCTACCTATTTTCACAGGCTCTTCTAAGACTTGTTTACAGTCTGCCCTCTGATTGTGGTGGTGATGCGTAACGGGCCCAGCAGAAGTGTCCAAAGTCAGCCCCCACGGTCAAAGCAGCTCCTTTCTGCCAGCCATATATCACCCGAAGCTCTGCAGCAACGCAGCAGTGGGAGTGGGAGAGGGGACAAGGGATGAGGATGCAGGTGTTACCTCCCTCGCCTCAGTGACCGGCAGATACATGCTGTGATGCAGCTACAGTAGGCTACAGGTTGAAGTCGGCTGGAGGGGCGATGATGTTGTGGTGGGAACAAAGTAATTTTCGTGAAAGTAAATCTTAAAATTCTGACATCAGCAAAATGTGACGCCCCCACTTCAGAACAATATGCCGCCGCTGTCAATAACAGCAAAGGTAATCCTCTAGCCTGATATCTGCAGACTTAAAGAAGGGAGGTTGCGGGAGGCGCTGCTGTCAGTATTTCTAGTCGGAAGCGCCCATACATCGGCAGATTTCATCAAAGGCGAAATCACCTGTTTGATCCCAAACAGGTCCGTATTCCACCATTATGTTTTTTTTCATCTGTGCTTTTTAACTCGTTAAAATGTTAATTTTTATTTCATCTCCACGTAAGTTCCACCATCTTTTTTCTAATAGGGAATATCCATATGAATACACCAATGATGCACATTAGTAACAAATGGAGGCTTATGTTCACAACCCATTCCATGGAATAACACGTCCTCTGATGGCGTTTTTAAAAGGTGAAAAACATTTTTTCTCAGAAAATATGTGTCAAAGCAGCCAAGTTCATGCACTGGGGTATTTAAAGATTAAATGGCAGTGTTGTAGTTGATTGATAAGTGCGAGTGAGTTAGTTTGGAGTGGCAGGTGCCAGACATGCTCAAGCCATTTGCAACCCTCTCCTGTGTGGATCATCGACAGTCACAATATACTCCATGCACTAAACAAAGCAACATAGCATTATCTGTTGGACTACAGAATAATTTCAGATAATGGCATGCAGGAATTCACCCTGATTCTCTTGGTGCGCAGACGCATGTATTTGTATCCAGTTTGTCTCCTCTTAAAAGGTGCCTAGAGGTCGTGAGTCCATTCCATCATATCTGTCCTTCTTCCCTTATTTGACTAATATGTCCAGCGGCTGTGTCATCTCATCACGACCAACTGTTTTTGAGCTGCCGGCTCTTCCCATGTCTCTCATATTTCACCATAATTCACCATAGTTGAGCTGCGTGGGCTGCAGTTGGGCATCGCAGCGCATACTAAGAGCTTCTTGCGCGCCTCGCCCCATCCCTCTACGCTCCCCCTTTCCCGACACTCCTGTCCTCACTGCTCCACATTAAAGGGGAAGCATCGCCCACCACAAAGTGGAAACGGGTTTCAGCCAAACATACTCATCTCATGTGAGAATACTTACAAACAAAATGTTTAGAAATATAAACTGATAACAAATACCCCTAAAATATTCTTTGCAGCCTGCCATTTTCCCCTGATGCATCTATAATTGGCAACATAGGCCTACATGATACAATACCTGTAATCATTGTGTGAACAGAACACCAAAGTCCCAGGTCAACTCGTCTGAGCTAAGAGAACAGTAACAAATTGAGTAATTTAAACATCATTCTCCAATATTGTATGTGTTTGTGCTTTATGTTTGCACAAATATGACACTATCTGCTAAAACATATTATGAGTAGCTTTGAAGTATTTTATATAGTTCAATATCACAAATAACAAATTTGCCTCAGGGGGCTTTACAGCCTTTACACACTTTATCCCTAGACTCTCAATTTGGATAAGGAAATCTCCCCAAAAGAAAGCCATTTAACAGGAAAAATCCCCCTGTGAGGTCCTTAACATTTGCAGAATGTAGAGGCAGGCTTCTACACAGTATAATTTGTCGAGCCATTGATGATGCTCTGATTATTTACAGACCTGTTTACTGTATCACAGTCCACTAATTATTGCCCAGACCAATTAAGCACATGCAGGCACAAATTCACACACACACACACACACAAGACTGATGCTAACAGCTCTTAATGCAATCATAAACTAAAAATTATGGAATTAATGCTGGAGAGTCCAATGATTATTCCCTGCCCTGCTTTCCTCCACTGCTTCAAAGTGGGACAGGTGAAAACCCAGATATGTCTTCAGGCAGAGAGCGGGAATTGCACATGAAAGAAAAAGAGACTCCACAACTCTCCAGAGAATACATGAGGAATACTGCACGTCCTCCCCCATACATTCTCCTTGCTCTGCCATTCTGTACTGCCCAAGGACAGGTTCAACATGATATGCAATCTTACTCCAATCAAAGTGTCAAAATACTGATTAAGATGATGATATGGGACCACAGGGACCACAGCAGTGGCTCACTTTGCACAGAGCTGATAAGCAGTTTTCCACTCTGGCTGAAGGTCTCAATGAGGAGGTATTGACACTCTCACATAAGCAGGCTGATTGATGGCCAGGAACTCTTAAATCCTCATCGTCCAAGAATGTAAATGAAGAGGGACCAATATTAAATGGAGGGCAGTTGAGAGCCCGGCCACCAATATCCAATGCTGGGTGTCAGTAGTGCAATGATTCATCATCCACCACCACATTCTCAACAATTATCTATAACACAATTTTAGTAACAGGATGGAGAAAAGGGCACTTAGAGAATGGGATATATGGGATTGAGTTTGCTGGGATTGGTGGAAGTGTGGGTCATATACTGTATTAAATGTAGTTTCATTTCATTCTTGCAGCTATTCTGCATTAACAATTTTCATATGGTGGCAACATTCACATCACATCTCATATTAAAAGTCAGTCCTCATATGAATGAACATTCTTATGATGGTCAAGGCAAATGGCCATCCACGTAGAGCCCGGTTCTCCTTGAGGTTTCTTCCTGTTAAAGGGGAGTTTTTCCTTGTTGGGTTTCTATAAATTATAGAGTACGGTCTTGACCTGCTCTATGTGGAAAGTGCCCTGAGATAACTTTTGTTATGATTTGACTCTATATAAATAAAATTGAGTTGAAAAAAAAAAAATCCCTGACCTCAACCAACTGGTTTTAGTTGCACACTCTAAACCATTCTATAACCTTACGATTCCCGAAAAATCCCTTTACAGCTGCCATGCCACAGGGATTTTTTGGCAGATACATGCAATAAAAATATTCTGTTGGATACACTGAAGAAAATGTTCAGCTTCGGATTTTGCCAAAAACATATTTAAAGATCCCCTCCAGGCATGTATTAAGAAATATAAAAATATGCTTTGGATAAAGTCAAAAGTCAAAGTAAAATTTATTTATAGAGCACATTTAAAAAGAACAGGTGTTGACCAAAGTGCTTGACTAAAGTGAATACTGATTTGTTTCTGAAATGGCTTTTCCTCAAAGGTTCAATTACCTTGTTAAAATCCTCAAAATGAATTCTGCTTCTGCTCCCTCACTGAAAAATCCAGAATATATGAATTTGCAAATATTTTTCATTTCATAATTTTAACTGGAGCACTGGAGGCTTCAAGTTTCCACATCAAATTTGTATAAGTTGCATACTGGCCCATTGGCTTCAAACTAGTTGTGATGTCACAAATCGCACTCATGTACATGCCTTTAAATCAGATTTAAGGTTAGCACAGCAATGAATATGAGAACAGCCTTCCGGTGTCAAATTCTGCACATACACCATTCTGCACAGTGAAGCTCAAACATCCAGGTAAAGTGGCAAGATGAAAAACATTTTTTTGATTAGATGGAAACTTTAAATAACTCAAAAAAAGCTGCATATGAACATAATCTGTGCGAGATACAGTTGATGTTAATAAACTAATCTCTCTAACTCAAGCCATTTGCAGTATACTCTGTCTTGTAGAAATAGTTTTACTGGAAGCTGATCAGCTGTTTTGAGGGCCATTAACCCTCCAACCATTTTAGATCCTAAATTCTGTCTCCAGTTCCTTCTTGTATTCAGGTTGTGCCAAGTCTCAGCAGGATGGAACCATTGATTCTGTTTTATGTTCAGCCAAGCAGACCAGATGGAACCTCGTGGAGGAACTTAAGAATGTTTTCCAACTAATGACCCCACATGGCTGCAGTAACCGTGTGTGAGCATTGTTGCTGCAGAGTAGTGTTTTTTACTGTATTAAACATCTTTTTAAAAATGTATTTGGCAATTTTTGCTTTTGCCAGCTGGTGCACTGTAGTGACTGGGCAAGGGCCCCAGACTCAGGGGGAGGTTGAGTATGTCTAGACAGAAATGTATTTGTGGCCTGAGTTTTGTTTGAGCTGTGGACAAGAAAACAGATATTTGTTGTAGATCAAATAATGATGGTCAGGACAGGAAAGTACAGGGAGTGTGCACCATGCCCACTTGTGCACATTCAATAAATTTACTGAGAGAATAAATAAACTTCTGATCATTTACATTCATGAATTTCTCTGCAATCCAAGAGAGGACCCACATAAATGGCTCCATTGAGATTTATTGTGAGTGCGATCAGCATGTTTATGTATCAGTGTGTGAGTCAGCAGACCTACTGCACACCTAAAATCTCCACCCTTTTCTATGCAGCAAGACATGTAGAAGAGAGAGAGGGAAAAGGAGAGTGAGAGAAGAGGGCGTTGATCCAACTTATGACAGCAGACTGCAGGGGAGGAGCTTTGTCCTGGATGACCTCTACTGGTGCTGCAGCAGGTGATCACTCATTTACAAGCTACAATACACACACACACACACACACACACACACACACACACACACACACACACACACACACACGGATGTAATACACAACATGTGCATGCAAAAAAGTTGTACCATAGGGTTAGGGTTAGGGTTAGGGTTACCCTAATCCTAACCCTAACTGCACATGTTTCTGTAAAGTAAAAACATATGTGTAAGAAAAATTGATATGCTAACATACACACGCACACATGCTTGGATAGTGTCACACTAGCTGCATGTGCTTCCTAGTTGATCTTTTGATTTTTTATCAAACTGTATACAACTTAAATGGAGAATGGGGAAACTTAACCAAGTGCATACTCATGCATAAAGTGGCATTAATGATGACACCTGCGTTGTTACACACCTCATATGGCTAAATTACAATTTAGTTTCTCCCTGAGCGACAGTTCCAAATGCCATCATAACCTTTCATTTCACTATGAACAAATGAAATCCCTCTTTCTCTTCTTAATTCATTATGACATTTATTAAAATAGTGCTCCTACAACAGGCATTGGATTCAAGGAGGGAGCCTCCTCCTCGATGACAACCAGCTAAGTAACTTAATTACAACATCAGCTTACATTGACCCCTCATCCTTTTTTTCCCCCTACATTTTCTCCCCTCACTCCTCTCTCTTTCTCTGTATGTCTCCCACTGGGGTCCCTCTGTATTTATAGATTGCCCTTGGAAGTTCTCTACCTGCCTGTTGAGAGCAGCCAGGCTGTTGATGATCATTGCTTTCATGGTGTTCTTACCAGGAGTATAGTACTCCGCTATTGATTCTGGATGTGGTTTCACTTTCTGCTGTTTTCTCAGCCTAAGAAAACAAGGAAAAATCAATGAGAGCCTAACTGCCCTGGATGTGTGGCTTAGCTAAAAGAGGAAACTTGTGAGTATATTAAAGATGTTAATACTGCATGAGTACGTATATATGGCAGAATTCATATTAAATATACATTATATACAAAGATCTCTTTGCTTACACATCCACTGAATGTGCAGTGACACTGAGGGAAATCTCCCCTAGCAAACGTTCTCTTCCCACAATGCAGGCAGCGGTAAAGTGCTGGCTGTCTGGTCAGTTCAATCAACTCAACAGTTAATGTATACGAGCCACAGCCTGACAGCCACAAGCATCAGCTACCAATCTCTCTCTCTCTCTCTCTCTCTGTGACTCATGTGACAGCGACTTTTGGGAACATGTGGTAATATTGTGTCAGACCCAGCATTAATCCCTGGGGGAAGACAACACCTGACTCCAGAGCAATGATACGAAACAAAAGAGGAAATGGTTGAAATTAGGTCGGAAAGAGCAGATATATGTCACAAAGAAGAAGATGACTGGGAGAGGGAGTCAGGGGAGTAACATAGTCAGCAGGAAATGTAGTTAAAGGTGTGCAGAAAATGAAAATGAAGGGGAGGGATGGAACAATAACGGTGGAGAGGGTAGCAGATAAAGGTCACAGTGACAGAGTGATGAGTCATCCAGTAGAGCACAGCAGCATCTCTCTCTCCCTCTGTTTTGTACTATAACCCTCTCTGCCATCTGTCTGTTTGTTTTGACAGCATAAATGGAGATGACTGGCAGCAGATCACCCCTTCCACCAGCTAGAAAAAACAAAATGCATCTTAACATCTGGGTCTGAACTATGCTGCATATATTATTTTCAATGTGTTTGTTTGCATTGAGTGTGTGTATGTGTATGTCTGAGACTGTCTTGTGTGTGTGTGTGTGTGTGTGTGTGTGTGTGTGTGTGTGTGTGTGTGTGTGTGTGTGTGTCTTTGCATATAGAGCATATATCTGGATGGGAGTCCCGCCTTGTCTTCTACGCCTGTGGCTGAAAACTGGAACTGATCAGCCAATAAGCATCCAGGAATAATCTCATTTTTGTGGGAGCACTAGCAACAGCATCATCATCCTTAGCAACAATATATGCTTGCGCTGCCAATACTGTGGCTCTGCTGGTGAATGTGGAAATATCACACAATTGAAAAGTCCTAAGAAAAAAAGTAAATCACATGTACAAAAGGTTGAATGTGTGAAGCTGGCAGTTCTAAATGATTAAATCTATGAAAATATGTCATTACACGAATGAGTGAATCAATATATATGTGTGCATGTTCATATAGTAGGCCTATGTTTACAGCATACAGTGTAGCCCAGAGATTAATGGTTTTATCTTATTGCTATCTTTTGTTATGTATGTCAGGAACATAATTAAAACAACATGTTAAGAAGCTAAATTCATTTAAAGATGCTGAAACGCAGGTCTTTTTTAATGTGCCTTGTTTAGCACTTTAAAGTCATTCCATCACACTTTCCTCATTAGCTGTTGTTGGCATTTGGCTCCATAATATCTCTGCTGGCATTGTCTTAACTCCACTTAGACCTGCTGTCAAATGGAGTCCCTGCATGGTGAGACCCAGTCTGCCTGTAGGGCAGTACGCTGTTCCTCTGCCAGAGACACACATATACAATACCCATAAACACACACAGACACAGATGATACACGGCCAACCCCTGCCCTCTCAGAGGCTGTGTGTGTGTTAACGCTGCAGCAGTTGACACTGATACAAACAGCTTAAGTGGTGATCCCTCCAATGCACCTGCAGAGGGCTGTATCTGGTCTGTATGGTCATTCTCTTTATCTTACCAACAACCCTCCCTTGTTGCTATGGAGATTTCCTATTGTAGCGACATGGCTGGTGGTGAGCTTTCATGACATCATATGCAGGTACTTTTTTTTGTGATCTTGAAGGCGGTTGTGTACCTTTCATTAACCTGTTTAACAATAAAAACCAAAGAGAGAGAAAAAGAAAATATCAGGAAAAGAGCCAGAAAACAGTGTAGGATAGATTTGTCCATAATTGTGCTGTACTGGGGAGTATTTAATCTAGAATTACATCTTCACATTCCATCTATGCATCACATAGTTTGATACTCACGGCCACACAAAAGCCGAGGGAGATGGCAGAGTTATTTGCAAGCTGGTGGGCTCACTGGAGCAATAAAGCACACTTGCTCTTGCACAGCATGACAGTGTGATGGCTGTAAACCTCTGCTAGAATGTTAATATTTATCTCCCCGGCAGAGAGATGATGAAGTTTTCCACTGGCTTGGTTATCCTTTTACAGAGAGGTTCCTTTGTTCTGTCTCTTCAGAACTACAGTAGAGATTTCTGCTGTACAAGTGTGTGTGTTTCTCTGTCACCAGCTGTCTAAAGGGCTGCGAGTCAGTGTGGTTTCCCTACTAAAAGACTCACTGTCACAGTCTCTACATGGGAAACACTTGTTAATCAGTGATATTTCCTGTATGTCAACAGCATTTTCTGGATACTAATGCTCCAATTTACTCAGGAAATGAGGACAATATTGAATGATTAAACCATTAAAAATGTGTCACTATTTCTTTTATCATGTGCAAAACCACAGATCATATATTGTATGAGTACTGGAACCACCTGATCTAATGGCTTACTGTAAACAATTTATCATGTTAATGATTAAAATGGAATAGGTTGCTTTTAATGAATAACAACATATTGGAGTGAATAAGAGAAGAGGATTAACTGCACACAAACCACATGGGTTATGTTGTTTCAACCCACTCTGGTCATAGTTGACATGATTGAAACATACTGACTGTACACAGAATAGATAATAAGGTCTATAATAGACCTAGATATTCCCCAAGACATAAGTGAGTAACATTTTCTAGATAATTGAGTGAAAGCAGGCTGCAGCTCCTGTCAAATAAAGACAGTACAACTCATAATCTCTTTATATGAGTCATGTTTAAGACAGCACAGAATAACACAGAACAAATACTGACATACACAGTCTTCCCCTGACAACATTCTGCCCCATCCCAAAAAACACCAGTGCACTCTGGGAAAAAAAAGAGAGCCTTCCACAGGCTTGCGTATACGTGTGCGTGTGTCTGTGTTTGTGTGCATGCCTTTGTATTGTTCTCCATGTGTAGGTCAGGGGAATAGCAGCAACCAGCACATGTATGTACATATGTGTGTGTTTCACATATTAGCAATACAGAGCGCACAGGGCTAACAAAGGCATATGGCTAACAGTCTTTGATTTGTATCACAGTTTCATATCAGCAAATCACGACCGGCCTCAGTTTTTGCCACTTTTGACTGGAAGCAAAAGCTGTTTGTCAGTTATTGTCCGTAATGGAATATCAGTTCCCAGAAACATGAATACAGAATGTAGAAATCCTTGTAAATCCCAGGAATTAAATGTGCTTTACAAAACTGCTGGCTATTTCCTGAATCTGTCCTTTTGAATTTCATAGAGAAAGCAGTATGGTGAAATGTCAGAGTCCGTAACACAGTTCCAGCTGAATTCTGTCACTGCCTGAATCACATTTGATCCTGTGATCCACTCACAGTGCGTTAACTCCAGAACAGAAGCAGTCATAAAACTGCGGCTACAAAACCATAAGTGGAGTATTTACAACTGTTATTTTTGTTAATTCTTGCATTTCCTGAATTTTGGATTGAGTGGTGATCCACTGGAGGGGGAGAACTGCTAGGCACATCTTTTTAGAAGTCCAGGTTTGAAGACACCAGTCAGGAGGAAGAGGGCAAGGGGAAGAAAAATTGATCCAGTGGGAGTTCTGTCTCAATTCTTAACTTTGGCCCATCTGGCCCAACAGGAAGACCAGAGTTATAGCATCCCTAAGGAGAAAAAAGGGTCACTGCAGGTTAATGTGCTATTAATCTTTATCAGATACTGTAAGTTCACAATTTTTTAAGTCTGTTTTAAAGCAATATTCAAGCTCAAATAGATTTTTATTACCATTACCGTTATTACCGTATGGAGGAAACCTCCTTAGTCAAATCAACCAGATGTCTTTCAACGTTATCGTCTTTTTTGTACCAAATTCCCTCTTTTTGTTACTATACTTCTGCTGCAGCTCAATATGGAGACACTGTCCGAGGAAACACAAAGAGGGAATTTTATACTAAAACAAATGTAACTTTGGAAGATATCCACTTCATTTGTCTCACTCAGATGGCTGAAAGTTATCTTTTACAGTTTTTCTTGATTGCTAAGACGCATTTCTTGAAATTATGCTCCATTTCCCAAAACTCTTGTTTAACTGCACACTCATCTTCACTAACTTCAAATTTCCATGTCAAAACCAAACTCTCCACTCAAAACCATGTAATCTTACATCTAAACCAAACTTTGCCTTCAGAAATGACACAAAAGCCATCAAATACACACACATACACACTACAAAATAGCTGGTTACACACTGGTGAGATCAATTCAAAACACTACAGTAAAAACCTGTAACTGCAATGAATCATGGTGCTTATGATTTTCCCCCTAGAACAACTTCTTTACATGATGAACTGTATTCTTTACATGAATACAGTAAAATCATTTTCATGTATTTACCAGTATAAACCAATAGAATCCATTGTTTGTGGATCCATTGTTCCAAATCAAGTGAAATGACCCATGGCCCTTTTATCTATCTATCCTGAGCTTCTGATTGGTGTGTGAACAGTTTTGACTCTTAGTGTTTCCACCTGCAGAATTGGGTTGGGTTAATTGGGTTCCAGCTGTGATGACTTGAGTTAATGATATTGAATGCCAGTGATTTCTAAATGAGCACATTTGAGCACATGAGTGAAAACGGGAATGGTGTTTATAGTTTTTGGAAATGGGTCTGTCTTTTGGTAGATGGCGTCATGGTTTAGGATTTTTAGTTAACTGTCCCAGTCATAGTGTGTAAGCGATTGAGAAAAACTGCAATAGCCAGAATAAACAGGATGAATGATTACAGTGAGCAAAACATCTTTCAGTGTTCATATGGGACTGTTGTTTTAAGACGGACTTTAAAAAATTGTGAACCTATCCTTTAATAATGAGAAAACCGTTATCAGTGATTTTCAGTGAATGTTAATTGAAGTTCAGTCATGTCATATTGACTCTCCTTATCAAATATAGTCTATTAACCTGTATGGGAGGCTGTCTGATTGGGGTCATCGGGGGTTCCAGGAGGTCTGAGAAGAAAAATGGAACAGCTTTCACCTGAGAGAGTAAAAGGGGAGGAGGAGGAGGGTAGGGAAAAGAACAAGCACAATTGTTAGAGTCGGACAGTGCGGCCAGACCCATCACACAGCTCAGTGGTCTTGTTGACAACACAAGGCTGCTCCGCTTCTCCCCGCTGTCTCATTACCATTCATGCAAAAATCAAACTGTAAACACTGTCAGCTCAAGAGGAGAGGAGAGAAACTCAATTACTGCAAAGTACTCTGTACAAGCTAAATGCCTACACTACAGTAAATTTAAAGAAACAAGAGCAAATGTAAGGAGAAAAAAGTGTGAAACTCAAGTGAGCTGTGGAGATGCACATCAGGAGAGGTGGACAGAATAAGAATTGAAAAGATGAGTATGCATGGTAATGTATTATGTCAGTGTTTTTGTCTCTTTTCCAATCCATCCTGCCAATTCCCATGAGAATAGCTTCCAGACTGACCAATCTTATTAGATGACAAACAAGTAGCTCTTGTCTCCTGGATAATATATCTCTGATCAATAGACCAGTGTTTCTCCTCGTTGGAGCTTTTTGTTCGACCTGAGAAATGAGCAAGCCATTTAACTGATGACCAGTATGGAGGTTTTCACTTAAAAATATGAAGTCAAGGTCAAGGGTCAACATGGAAAGGAATAATCGATGAAGAGGTCATTCTGTGGGACCTCCCACTTTGCCTTCAGGATAAGCTGGCTAATGAGAATGACCTTGTTATCACTCAACCATGACTGGAGAGGCGTAAGTATTATTACTCTAGTACCATACAAATGCAAGTGCACACACATGGTTGCTTGATAGATTCCCCATCCTGTCTTTTAAATTTCTTATGTCCTTCGCACCATCGTCTCTGTTTCAGTTAGAATAATCACATTCAGGGAGGACACTGAACATAAATTTAGGCATACAGTTAATCTGCAGTGATAGAAGTGCAGCAGTTTCAAAGAGAAGACTGTGGTGCAAGAAAAAAGGCGAGGTGGTGGCTCACACTGTGGCCGAGAGAATTTTCAACCCAATTCACACACTAATATAAACAAATTATAATATATTGTTTTTTTAGCTCATACAATACATAATAAAACCTGCACAAAAGAAAATACTCTCTTGTGTATTCATTTGACAAAGCAGAGGTAAGAAACAGTAAAGTATCCAATAGTGATACAAGTATCAAACCATAGTCTAAAGGTTATTTGACCTCTGTGTCTCTGTGTTGTCATTGGCAAAAGAAGACAGAGGTCACAAAGCCACCTGTTCTGTTAGTAGGGGATGGTGGCCACCTGGGGGCAGCGCTGAGACACGCAGGGTGGGCACGCTGTAGGTGCCCATTTCATGCCTCATTTTATAGACAAAGTCAGCTGAAGGTGAAAGACAACCTGGGAACACTACATGAACCTATATAATGTACACAGTCAGGATGATGGAGATGTAAACATGTACACATCTGCAGCTGGTTAGACATCACTGTATTGTTAAGGATTAACATGAAAAACTAAAAGAGAGAAAGAAAGAAAGAAAAAGAAACAAAACTAGCTATAAAACGCATATTTGTACTACAGTGTTTTGGTCTGCACCTGAGAGTCGAGGTCATGTCATTTCAATAAGGTGCATTCTCTTGAGAGTAATTCTCTAGATTGGGAATCAAGTCAATATCGGCTCTGCCTGAATTGACAGGTCTATAAAACACTTATGTAAATCTACAAACAGTAAAAACGCTGGTCTCATGGCTACAGGCAAAAGAGTAATTCACAAGGAGACGGGCACGACAGTGCTCAGAACTTACCAATGTTATCAGTGGGAGAACAGCAGCCTCTGCTGATAGCCCGCAGTAGCGCACTCAGGACAGCCAGACACAATGTGCTCCCAGTCCATTCATAATTCCTTATGCTCTGCCTCTCCTTCCGCTTCTCGGGTTTAGCACCAGTTGAGCCTGGTTCGTTTTTTTGGGGGGGCAGTACATGGTGGCAATTTAATAACAGACCTCCTTACTCCAATTTGTCTTTGGGTCAATGTAAATCACTGAGTGGGCTCGTTGATTGGCGATAGTGGCGCTGGCATGCTTTGGCTTGTATTTTACGCACGCAGAGTGATGCGCACGTGATGACAAAACAGTCTTATTACAGACTGGAGACAAGCTATTTAGATGATAATCTTCAATATAGCTTCCAAGCCATCTGGGAGGTTACTGTGGAAACAGAGGAGCCATGGCAACGGTGACTGGGGTTACCGAGGAAACGACCGTCGCCATGGAGACTGCATCACAGCGGGCTATATTTGAGGCATCCAAAGAAAAGCGCGCTCCATCTTTGATCGCTGTATGTGTGCGTGAAAGAGCTCTGTGTTGCTCCTCTCTCACGTGTGTCTTGCGTCGATAATGACACACTGACAGACGGCTGGCCCCTGTGTTTACATGGTGCCGTTTACGCATTAAATAGCTACCAGGACAGTTAATATCAAGGAATTATAGGGGATTGATTTTAAAGACAGTAGCATTTGGACTAGACTTTAACGCACAATAAAGGCAGAGCACAGAACGGTCTAATTGAGATAATATATGCTGAACTGTGTTTTTAATACATTACATGTGTTTAAACACACACACATATTTAAATGATTCTGAATATTATACACAGGCTATGACTGACGAATCACGACTCATAACGCATGTTAATACAATGTGAGTGTCCTTCGAGTATAGCATACATTTGCAGTCATCTTTCACAGTTATAAAGCGTCTATTTCTACCTGTTGTGATAATATACTGGCTATTGCACAATGCACAACAGGTCAATTCCCCCACTCAGAAAGGAATAGCAGGCCTAATACTTTAAGGAGCTCTTTCTCTCCAGGCGCGAATGGAAGAGAATTATGAATTCAGATCACTGAAATGAAAAATCCTGATTCTTTGAATGGAGCACAAAGCAGCGTCTCTGAACAGACAGGGTTTGCTCTTTCTTTTTCTCTCTCTCTTTATTCCTTTTTTTCTTAATCTGATCTACCACTGCTTCAACACACTGGTGCGCAACAACAGAACCAGCTGTGTGTTGACACATCACCCATTTCCTGTGTTCAGGGCCATGAGACTAATACTGGCTACACGTCGGTGAAAATCTTTTTGTTTATGTTCACACAATTCTGCGAGTTGTTCTGTGTGTTGGTGGGGAAGTTGGGCTGCTGTTTGAACGCGCTGTTGATCCCATGTTCCTCTATCACCATATACTCGCTCTTGCTGAGTGAGGATGAGGAGCGAGTCTTCCTCAGCTCCTCTGTGTCTGCCAGAGGCTGACAGCTGCCCACGTGCAGGTATTGTGCCTGCTCCTCGCCCTCAGTCTCTCTGTGGTAGAAGTAGTTGAAATTGGAGACAATGACAGGTACAGGCAGAGCAATGGTCAGCACACCGGCGATTGCGCACAGAGACCCCACAATCTTCCCCCCGATTGTCACGGGGTGCATGTCCCCGTAGCCCACGGTGGTCATGGTGACAACAGCCCACCAGAATGCGTCCGGGATGCTGTTGAAACCCGAATCTGGGTCGTCTGCCTCAGCAAAGTAGACAGCACTGGAGAAGAGGATGACACCGATGAATAGGAAGAAGATGAGCAGGCCCAGTTCACGCATACTGGCCTTTAGAGTCTGTCCTAAAATCTGAAGCCCCTTGGAGTGACGCGAGAGTTTGAAGATGCGAAACACCCGAACAAGCCTAATTACGCGCAGAATGGCTAATGACATGGCCTGCTGTCCATTTCCTTGCCTCTCTGCCAGCTCTGTACCCAGGGTGATGAAATAGGGGATGATGGCCACGATGTCAATAATGTTCATAATGTTTTTTGAGAACGTGGCTTTACTCGGGCATGCAAAGAAGCGCACCAGCAGCTCGAAGGAGAACCAGATGATACACAACGTCTCCACCACGAAGAATGGGTCAGAGAAGGGGCTGATGAAATATGGGAGTGTGCCATTTATCACAGGCGCAATAGTTATCGGATCCCTATTCTCGTCCCTGAACTCCGGCAATGTCTCTAAGCAGAAGATGACAATGGAGATGAGAATGACCAGGACAGACACTATCGCTATGCCCCGGGCGGGACCCGAGCTCTCTGGGTATTCAAAAAGCAGCCACACCTGTCTTTGAAATTCATTATCTGGCAAAGGCCGTTCCTCCTCCTTTATGAAGCCCTCATCCTCTCTGAACTTCTCCATAGCCTCCTCACCCAGCTCATAGAAGCGGATCTCCTCAGAAAAAATGTCAATGGGCACGTTTACGGGTCTTCTGATGCGCCCACCAGACTGGTAGTAATACAGAATGGCATCAAAACTGGGTCGGTTCCGATCGAAAAAGTACTCGTTCCTGAGAGGATCAAAGTACCTCATTCTCTTCTTGGGGTCCCCCAGCAACGTCTCTGGAAACTGCGAGAGAGTCTTGAGTTGTGTCTCGAAGCGTAACCCTGAGATGTTGATAACCACCCTCTCGCAGCATTCGTGATCCGGTTCATAACGGTCCAGAGAGTGGTGGCCCGGGAGAGCCGCAGACTCTTCCAGCATGTTGTCACACGCCACAACCGTCATCACGTCGGCCTCTGTCTCGGTGTATCCGTGGTTCACCAGGTTGTCGCCCCGGGTTTTGGTTGCGCTCGGCGGGGGTGATTGTAGGAGGCTGAGGTGGTCGTCCATGCGCGGATGAAGACGCATACAGGGGCGGCCGCCTCGCCCCCTCCGCGAACCCCGGTCAACCACAGCCGCCGCCACAGCCTAGTCTCCTCCACCGTCTCTCTCTCTCTCTTCCTGCTCTTCACTTTCACTCTCTATCGTTGCTGTTCCCGCCCACGGCGAAGATCTGGGTTTATAAACAGGCCTTTCACCCGCCCACAGCGCGCCAGCGCTGGGTACCTTTCCCGTCTTCCTCCAATCGCAGGACGCACCGATGTACACAAGAAGCAACAGACGAGCGTCATTCAACACCATCGTTTGGGCGTGCCCGCCTTGCTTTGCCCCTCTCTCCGTCTTGTAGACACGCGCTCATGCACACACACACTTAGGAGAGTCCAAACAATCTCATTTTTAAACAAGGTCATTGCCCACAGACAGGACATTTTCAAATGGGCTACTCATAAATATGTCAGAGCCTAATTTTTCCAGGGCAGACGCACCAGCATTACCTTTTGTTACAGCTTTAGTTCATTCAAAAAACGAATTTGGGTGTGCCATGGCACAATTGAATGGAGGTGGAATACAGTTCATAATACTATCGTTACTTTCTTAATTACGCACAAAGAAATCTTGTTGGAATGATTGCCATCCCACCTGAAAGCTGAAGTGTTTGATCCCTGCGTCCCAGGGGAAAGTGGCGATGGTACGTGTTCAAGTGAAGAGGAACAAAAAGGGAGGGCAGGGATGGAAAAGGGAAAGAGAAGAAAAAGATCGAACAGGTCGGTGTAAGAGAAAATGTGTTGCTCACATAAGAGCAATATGAAAAAGAATGAATGAACTACCACGTCCTATATGTCATATAGACATAATAATGATCATGGTATCGTGGGCACACATAGACACTAACCCCATATAATATTTAAGGACTAATATGGTGAATATCAAAAGGGCAAATACAGGAGCATCACAGAGAGAGACAAAGAGAGAGGGAGAGAGAGAGAGAGAGAGTGAGAGAGAGAGAGAGAGAGATTCCCGTTTTTCTCACCTGAAACGTGACGAGTTTTTGTTCGCACAGATTACAAGCTCCGCTTTGCTCATTGGTGATGTTTATCCTACTTTACAAACATATGGAATGAATTTAATGATATTCGCTGCCAAAAATGACCAGGCATTTTTGCCACTTGACAAGTGACCAAAGATGTCATCATTAATACAAGACGAAACTTATAAAAATGAATAACAATGATTCATCACAGGCAGATAGTCTGGTGAAGTATCAAATAGATTAATACATTGTTTTAGAAATCAGTTTCTGATCCGCCTGTCTCTACAGATTATCCAATACTAGTTTGGTTTTCAAAATTCACTGTCCAGTCACGGGGAATTTGTGAACCCCAGGGGGCTGCTGTCCGAGGTGCTGAAATGAAAAACCAATGAAAACTACCACAAACTAAGAATCTTTTTATATTTCTGAGGTAAAGCTTTCTGCAGGCAGAAACAATCTCATTGGTTGGTTCATATCCGAGGATCCAAAGCACTTCAGCAAATACAATAAAACCTAGTAAAAGACAAGAGGTCATACAGATGGCAATCGATATTATGAAGTCTGGCCATTGGCTGCAATTGGTGATCTCCACTAGTTAGCCAAGCCGATCATACATTCTGTGGTCATGTATTAACTGGGGAAAACACTTTCTTATATGGCACCCTTTATAAAGGGTTTATAAACCCAAAGAGCCTAACACTGCCTAACAACTCAAAGGTTGTTCTTATTCATGGATTATAACTGATCTATAAAGCATTATAAAAGGGTGCCATATTATTAAGTGGTCCCAAAAAGTCATTGTTATTTCTATTTGTATTTCTGCATTGTATTGCCAAGTCAATAGCTACTGCTCGGGGAAAAAAATAGCACCACTCATTAAGGTTCAACTCAATAATATCATTATTTTGCCTCCAGAGTTGCTCTGCCACCTAGAAATGTTTAAAACTCCAACCTGCCAACTGATGAGATTTTAACCTTTAAACACTATCCATACCTTAATCTGGACATTCAGTGTTTTGGGTTACAAGTGTTTTCTCTTGGCTGCTTCCTGTATGACAGTTCCACTTTTTTGTAGAATGGGAGCATGTTTTTCCTCAACATCCACACAAAAAAATTCACATGTAGGGACAGACTAACTAAAGAAACCCCTCAGTTGCTGGCCTTCAGTGGTTTAAGATGTGCCAGATTTCTTGATCATTTTAAAATGAGAACATTGGTGATGAAATTAGATCATTCACAAATAAACAAATGTTGACCTATATGCGGCCTCCTTCTTTATTCAGAATTTTTGCCAACTGTGAATTTGAGTACCTGTGTGGTCAGTGAAGCACCACCTACACGGGATGCAATGCAAGTAGGGGAAAGTTAGAGGTTTGAGGGGATCTCCCATTATAAATGAGTCTAAAACTTCCTTACAAGGTCAGAGGAAATGAGGACAATCCCCCAAGGTGAGGACATTTGTGCTGGTCCTCACTTCTACAAAGGGCTGCTCTGGGTCTGGGGATAAATGTAGTCAGTAGAAAGTCTTCAAATATAATATTGTTAATGCCAAACACTTGTGTATGCACCCCTGTGTGTGTGTGTGTGGGTGGGTGTAAGTGGGTGGATGGTGGTGGATATGTGAGCTTAGAATAAAATGAGAAAGAGGAAGCCTGAAAGTTGACTTGAATCTGCTCAACAAAGAACATACCAAATCTGTCATAAAACCTCCAGCAGCTCACTTTTAGTCAGCTCCTCTGATGTCTTTCACAGATGGGGTCCACCTTGAAAAAAGTGTGTTTTACTTTCATACTCTGTACATCACAGTAAGGCATGCACACACAAACACACAAACACACACACTCAGACCACATATCAACAAGTGGAGGGAACACAACACCAAAAGGAGGAAGGGAGGAAAGGAGGAAAGGGACCTTGGGCTAATTGTGAGAGATGACTGTGTTAGGCGCTCATGAACATCTGCTTCCTCCAGATTAAATTAAACAAACATTGAATGACCGGACTAATCTGAGAAGTCCCCTATTAACATGGCCAATGTATGTCAATACCCAACCTGACAAATAGAGTCCCACCCTCACACAAAAAACTAGTGTTGTATTTGCACTGTACTTGTAAGGATAGTACAGGTTTACCTTAACTGTGATGACAACTGCTAACCTTTATCCCAACCTAGACCACAATGTAATGCTGCAGTTACTTTTTAGATACTACCACAGGGGGGCACCAATTGTGGTTTTTGCATTTAGAAAATGGATGGGAAGCGAGTCTCCAGAGACACAGACAAATATTCTTTTAACTTTTAGATGCAGTCCAAAAACTTTAATATCTTTCCAATAGACTCTAACTGAACCCAAAATCATGTTAGCTATTTAACTTGTTGTTCATACATTCCCTCATAATTTAGACCTACTCATTAGAATGTCAAATTATTGTTAACCAGCAATTTGTAAGTTATCACATTTACACAAGTACCATACTTAATTACAATTTAGAGGCACTTGTATTTTAATTGAGGACTTTAATTTCCCACCACTTTACACTTCTACCTCACTACATATCAAGGGGAAATATTGTACTTTTTATCCCACTGAATTTATTGTCAGCTGTTTTGATTAGTTACTTTTTAGATAAAGATTTAAAGAGTTTATGAAATACAATGCATTGTTACAGATTAAACAGTATATAACATTGTTAAAATTAGCTTCAACTTGACATGATCCAATATTAAAATGCTGCTTAAATGTGACTTAATAATAATAACCTTTATTGTTGTATGATAATGTAACTCTGACAAAGGCCATTCTCTTGCATAATAGTTATTTATTCATATATTTTTTATTTATTTATTGTGTCAGCCCACATGGACTGACAGGATACCAAAACAGCTGCAGTAGTGAAACATTTGTCAAAAATAGACAAGAACAACACCTTCTTACATTACATTGCAAAAAAAAAAAAAAAAAAGCTTCTGTAACGAGATCTACAAATAAAATAAGCTACAAAAAAGATTCCCTTCCTGAAACACAGCTCAAGTTTTTTTGTAATCATTCATCCAGAAAAAATAATCAGAAATTAAGGAAATTTGATTAAATAGTGTAGCCCTTAAATCATCATGTAATGGACATAATAAATACATTTGATATGGTAAGTACATTTTGTTGATCATACCTATGTAATATTTTGAATGCAGGGCTGTTACTTGTAATGGAGTGTTTATACATTGTGGTATTGCTACTTTTATTAAGATTAAAATTTCAGTGACATTGGTTCCAAAAATGCATTGAAACTGAACTGAGATCTGTTCAACCCAGTACTGGAAGCACAACCCTCTGGTTGTCAGAAACATAAAACGAACAATCTAATAGATACAAGGGGAAGAAATTGAAATTAGTTAAAGGCTGCAGTCACAGTCAGAGTCCTATTCTGGGGCTGAGAGTTTAATTTTTGACAACTCTCTGTGTGAAGAGCCTGTTTTCCTATTGAGGCCACATTGAAGCTGTCTTGTATTAAAAGGGCCAGTTGGTCCACAGGGAAACAGCTCAGGGACAGCCAAAGGGCCTTTTAATGTGGTTTCCACTCTCCATGTTAAATATAGGACCACCCCAACTCCCTTATTAACCTACGAAATTAGGCTACCTTGCACATTGCACTTGAATGCCTGAAACTGGAATGTGGCTGTGTGAAAGGCATTGAAACAGGCCCAGAGAACATGTGAGGGGGAAATGGGTCATTTTTGCAGGAAGAACAGCTCAGCTGGCTGAGGTCATGGACATCTGGTTGCACTTGAGAAAATGGGCTGGTTTGGATCTTCTGTAAGGGATGCACAGCAGTCTCCATTCACACAGTTCCTGGAAAAGGGTGAAGTTAATGTCTTTAAGAGAAAACCAAGCATGTGGATCACGTATCCGGCAACCTGTCCCAACGTCTACAGGTCAGCATTTATGTGTGGTTGATGGCTCTTACCCCACAAGTAGACTACATGTGCATTAGTGACTAAAAATTTGCTGTTTGATCTCATCAGGAAATACTCACATTTGACTGTTTACCACCAACCACCTTTTGCCACAGCTGCTCTAATGGAGCATCTGTTTTACTCGATGTTTAGCTTATAAAAAGGAAGCTTATTTATTTCCTTTTTATCTAATTAAGCTATGCTACAGCCCAGTTTTTGTTTTGTTCTGGCATCTGTTTACATGCAGCCATCTTGGAGGAGGATCATCTTTGAACCAGCCCAACAAGGGTTTCTTAAGTTTTTTTCCTCATAAGGTGTTCTTGGAGGGTTTTTTCTTATCTTCACAGTGAGTCTAACAGCTGTTACAAACTGTACTATTGCTTTATGTGGTTTTGCATCATAGGTTCAAAGATAAAGCCACTCACAGGAGGGAAAAGGATCAAATGGTAATGATACGTTTGAGCATGTGTGAACATATAAATCTCAAAGACAGGCTTCATTGTATGAAGGGGAAACTTCCGTGGAGGATGTGACAGGATGGTGCTGAAACATCCTGTCAGTGAGGCTCTGGATGTAAATGTTGCTTCGTCACGTCTCCCTTGAGCTGCAGAGAAAGTTTAAGTGTGTCTCTGGTTATATTCCCCAGGAGAGGACTTAGGGAATGACAGGAGGACTAATGTCAGAGAATCAAAGAGAAAGTCAGACATCTTTTATTAACAAGGGAACAGTATTCGGAGTGTATTTTATATGTTGACTTCATGGGTGATTTACATAGTAATATCTGCATTTGTAACCTTTACATTTTTTTTTTCAATGAGAAAAGCTATTCTTATTATTATCGTAATTGTTACTGCTAATACACTAGCCTGATATGCTATTCTGAGATGCAATGGCAACCATAGTCATGACTCTTTATTACTCCATATACAACTAATTAAATCCACTAGTAATCTACTGTATATGATAAATTGGCTCCAGATTCTAATCACTTCATTTTTACGAGCAGTATCTTCCTGTTTCTCAGCCAGTGACCTATCCCACATCCTCTTCCTATCCACACATACATAAACAGGAAAAGCACACAGGGGGGCTATAATCCAAATATCCACAAATGAAGAGGAGGCCCATATGGACAAAGCACCTGAGTGTGTGGACTAATTAATCAACTGCTCATATTAGCATAACTATTAGATATCACTGCAAGAGTGCAGCTGCACATGACAGAGAGGAAGAGCAAGGACAGGGCCATCTGTAGAACAAAGCCTGACTGCATCAGGTCCTGCTGTAACCCCGGCAACGGAGAGAGGGATGGTGGAGACAGACAAAAAGCAAGGGGAGAGGGAGAAATATGGCTGAAGATCATCTGGCTGTGGCACTCTGTTATTGTTTGAGCCTGATGATGATCTCTGCGAGCTGGGTGGAGACAAAGAGATAAACAAACAGTGGCCGTGCAGGTAAAGCATTCATGTGGACCAACACATGAAAAAACATACAAACACACACAGAAGACCAGTCTTTACTTTGCTATACTTTTCCAACATCTTTAATCTGACTTTGCCACTTCAAATGATTCTGCTCTTCAGGTTGACTTGGATCCAGTGAAGGTTTCTGGAGACATCCAGCATGACTGGTGTGTCATAAATATGAAGATGTAGCGGTAGGCAATATGTATGCATAATAGATACAGTCCCACCAGAGCATATCAGCTGCAGCAGCGAGAGAGAGGGGCTTCCCTGTTTCACAACCACCACCACCACCTCCATTTATACCCAGAATGAGGACAGAAACATGAAAAACCCTTCAAATGTGGAGGAGAAAATACTGCAAGGCTGAGGTTGATTGAACTGAGGACTCTAATGTTTTATCTGTATTGAAACTCTGGAGACTATGCAGGACTTTGATGAATTATAAAGCCTTGTAATTATCTATTAATTAGAGTGTTTGTCTCTGTGTTCTGCCCCAGTTAGACCCTCCTTAGAAATCAAATCTTTCTCAGACCAGAGAATCAGAAGAAGTAAGAGGTACAGCCATGAGAACAGCTGCTGAATAATTGCATTACGCGACTACTTACTTCATCTGTCAGTCTTCATGAGTCTCCCTTGATGGCAGATCTGGTAAGAGCTGGGGAAGCCATGTCCTCCCATGGTCTCAGGATTTTAAAAAAGCAGAAATGTGAGATCCCCATCACATCATATCACATCCCCTCCTTCCTCACCCCCCCCCCCCCCCCCTCCTCTTTCCCACGTTGACTGGCTCACACTTCATTTCTCACCTCATCTTCTCCCACTCCTTGTCTCTCACCTCCACTTCTCTCATTCCACACCTTATAATCTTTTTTCTCATCTGCCTAACTTTTCTGTCCTCTCCTTGGAGGCACAATACATAATCTCCTTTTTTCGCTCCCTCTCTCTGCTGCATACCTTTATTTTATTTTCTTTACTTTCATGAGCACCAAGGGAAGAAACACACATTTTCTGTATATTAGATTTTGTAATATATTACTTTTTTGCACAATCTCTTTGTGGCTGATCTGGTGCAATAATGTGATGCTTTTGAAGAAGAAAAATGTATTTCATAACATACTGACCTATGTTATTGTGCAGTCCTCTGATCTTATTTCATGATTTTATGCTATGAAATATTTTATTATGTATTTTGACAGAGTAACTGAATGGGTTCACTGTTGCAAGTGCTTGTTTATGTATTTTGATACATTTGTTGGGGGAATGTTTTTTTGTTTTGTTTTGTTTTTTATAAATGGAACATATTTGTACCCATCTGTGTTTACAGTTCACCTCTGTTTGACACGTTCCTCTCTGTGCCGCTGTCTGCTTTTCCACCAAGCCTCTGCTGAGGTAAGCCACCGTGTCCCCAGTTGGTCCAGATGATTGCTGGTACATGCAGCAGTGAGATATGCATCCTCAGAGGCCTACTGTCTTACGGGATGAACTTCCATTCTTAACTACCACATGATTCAATTTCAGACACAAATCAATTTTAAAAAATGTGCTAAATTGTTTTGGTTTTTAAGTGTTGGTTTTGCCTGCGAAAACAAGTAGATGATTATATGTTACACTTATAGAGTCAGTGCTGTATACATTTGTAGTTTTCCCACATTGATTTGCTAAAGCAGCAATGTTTTACACAATAAAACCTGTTTTTTTGTTTTTCAGACCAAATAACAGATCCTGGTCAAAACAGAGGCTGGAGATGCTGTACATTCATCACAGTGTTTTCCCAAATCAATAATGTATGGGGCTGAAACAGAGTGAAACACAAAACCATTTCCTAAGCACCACTGAGCCTGCACTCCACTGAGAGAAAACCAGATTTACCAAAAACAGTTGAACCAGATACATTTTTTGTCATTGCGGACAGTGACTAACTACAGAAGATCCACAGTTTCATCAAGTTACATACTGTATGTCAAATAACATTCAAGTGGTGATGAAAATTTACAATGTTATCTTTCACAGCCACATGGAGCCAACAATCTGTAAAGCTGCTAAGTGCAGCTTTAAATACAGCTTAGTTAAAGAATTTTGAATATACAACAATATAGAATCTATCGATTATCTGTTAAAAACGATGTAAAAGTCGCTCTTCATTTCAATATGCGAAACAGATGTGCACTCTTTGGCTTTGTTATCCTTTCAGCAAGTTGAAAAATTGCAGAGCCAAACATGTTACGCTGTAGATATGCTCAAGAAAAGTAGTTGAGTCAATGAAGTCATTTTCCTACCAGTACAACACCTGTGTCAGACTAATCTGTAGATATTGTCTTTCCCTCTAATTAAATTATTTAAGTTCTGTCCTTTTTTTGTGTCCTCATGTCGATCAGCAGGTGAAAGGGTCACTTAATGCAATATTATAGGGAATGAACGGAGGCTAGCTTCTGTATAAATGCATCGTGGGGGACTTCAGGGAAGGATGGCCTCCACTGTAGGCCACCCATCAATGCAATTTCCATGTTTCTCTACTGTGGCTTTCTCCCCACTGTGTGCTTTACAGATAGACAAAAAGGGAAAAGGAAGGTGTGTGTGTGTGTGGTGTGTGTTTGACTGATGGTACCATGGGAGGTCCATACCTTTTCAAAGCCTGCCTTGACTCCACAGAGGCAGAGGCAATAAGTCAGTAATAGAACTAAGCTGGCACACTCACACACACATTATGTGGCTGGAGCTCCTTGGTGGCCTCTCTGGCCTCCATGCACGCTCTCTGTCAGGCTGTACATCCTTGGTAAGTGGGTCAGCCTGTCTTTGCCAACAGCAACAGAACGGACATACACTTTTTTCCTTTATTTTCTTTTGCGTCTTTCACCTCTGATCACCTCTTAACATATTGGTGCATATTAATCTTGTGTCACCTATTTTTACTGTCGACTTTATCTCCTGAATTATCAGTGCAGGACATCTTGTGCTTTCAAAAAATGTGCATGCACGTGAGTATACTGACATTCAAATTATCCATGCAAGTAATTGTTAATCCCCTTGAGTTCAAGGTCACACAGGCAACACTACTATCATTGCAGATTCAGCAACTTTCATTAACATATTACAACACACATGACGAGCTAGCTCTTAGACTCGGTGCCATCTAAATAGCTTGACAAGGACCTTGGTACTATAATTATCATATGCATGCAAATGATGGTTAAAATTAGTCTAAGTACGTGCCATTTGACTTTGACATATTTGCTTACTTTGAAAAACCAGATTATGCTAATATTCATAAAAGCTTCCTCATTATTCACAGCAATCTGAGCTCATGTGGTAAATTATTACATGTCCAAGAAGGATTGATGGTCTTTTTAGGGTCGTACATGAAGAAAAGGAAAATGTAAAAAGAAAATGTCATATGTTTATACTTTTATAATAATACTTTGATCTGCTTTTTCACTTTTCTGGTACATACACAGATTTAAAACTGAGATGCGGAAATGACAAAGTGATACAAAATATGTATCTCTTATCTTTTATCTCAGTCTATTAATCTGGTTATGTGTACTACATTTACAACCTAAATGTGATTACTGTAATGCAGTTAACATTACATCTACTTATTTGTTATGAGCAGGTTGTTCTGCCCAGCCTTTACACACGGGCCTGAGCATACTACCATATTTTCTTACAGCAGTATAATCTCATTTGTCATTTGATTAAATTATGATCTCTGCTCTCTGTATTTTGAGAACTGCCTTTACAGTTTTTGCTGTTCAGGTCTGTGAGGATAACTGCTGGGCCTTGCAATAGCAAGCAGAATGGATTTCCTCCTGCTAGCAGATGCCTGCTGGGAGGAAACTTTCCCATCTTGTGCTATAAGACTATGCTATAATACAGGATTCAGGACGGTGATTTTTCCAGCCCATTCACTGGCTCACTGTTTCACACAGTATCACCCCTGAAGATCAGAGGTGTGTAGTCCTACTACTTCCCTGCAGGAAGATCTAGCTGCACTCATACAAGCACCACTGTGTTGCACAATAATTGTACAAACAATAGTATTCTCAAAATAGTACAAAACAACCACTTGAAGTCCTCTGGGCAATGTTCTCACAACTGATGTGAGTGTGGAAGCTTGAAGTCATCATGTTTAACCTTTCAACAATGTAGAGATTAGTAGATTACAACAATTTAATTCCTGTCCATATCAAGATTATTTTCAATACAACTAATGTGTGAAGATTGTAGCAACTAGGATATTATGGATATCTGCATACCCCCCAATTTCTAAATTGATTGTTAGAATTTCTAAATTCTAACTGATTGCTAATCAGTTGTAGGCTAACGCCAAGGTTATGTATGAAAGCATAACCTTTTGTAATCCTGAGTGCAAATTAAAGTCCCTTGACATTATGCTCCAGATCATTCCTAAATCTAGAATAAGGCCTAAAAGGATCAGTGCAATTAGGTCTGCCTTTGTAATTGATATGCTATTATATGTGTTAATCTATCTTGTATCATGTTTTTTTTGCCACAGCCTTCTTTTAATAGATCCTTTTATACAAAAATAACCTAGCATTGTATATTTACTGCAAATTCACAGTTTAATTTAATATGTTATTCCTTTTTTTGTTATCAATTGTTTTTATTTCCAAAGAAAAAACATAACAGAATTTGTTACAATAACAACACAAAATAACAAAGTATAATAACGTAATATATCCCACTACAACGTGAAGGGGGCCCAAACTGTAAACCAATTGATCTCACCACCGAGATGTTCAAACTCTCTTTCCCACACCTAATGGACAGTGAGAGGACCACACGAAGAATTCAGTAACAAGTTATTAACCTTGGAAACTAAACCACTTGACCGAACTCCCACATTAAATAAGAGATGGAGTTAATGGGTGTAGAGAGGTTGCCCCCAGGGAACACCATGAGCATCCCTTGGGGGATACTGGGACATGTCAGCCTGTACTCTATTTAGAATGCCCCGAAAGCTTTTAGTTGTAATTAAATATAGGGATGGAAAAATATCCACTCCCAGATATTTGAAGGACTTCACCACTGGAGTGTGTGGTCTGGTCCACTGGTCTGGTTGAGGGGTCAAAAAATGAATTTAATGGAAGTAATGATGACTTAGACCAGTTAATCTCATATCCTGACAAAGCATTAAATTCTTCGAAAGTATCCAGGACTTCAGGAAGGGAGGTTGGGACATTATCTAAGTAAAGTAAAATATCATCTGCAAATAATGATATGTGGTGAGATGTGTTACATAAAGTAATAGGAGCTATCAATGGATGCTGCCTTATCTTTTGAGCTAATGGCTCAAGTGAAAGGGCAAATAATAAAGGTGATAGAACACATCCCTGCCTAGAACCCCGTGATATGGGGAAGGAAGATAAAAAAATGTTCCCTGTAATGACCATAGCTGAGGAATAAGCATATAACGTTTTTATCATCTTAATGAACTTTGGACATCTGTCAAGTACATACCATAAATATTCCCACTCTAGATGATCAAAGGCCTGTTTAGCATCTAAAGAAAGGACTGCACAAGATGAGGGAATGTCCTGAGAGAAGTTGATCACATGGAGTAGTCTTCGTATGTTATCTGCCACTTGATGGGTTTTAATAAAACCAGACTGATCATGATGTAGTTTGGGCATATGTGTTTCAAGTCTGGTGGCTAACACTTTGGCATAAATTTTAATTTTGGCATTCAAAATTGACAAGGGTCAATAACTGTTACAAATGGTGGCATATTTGTTTGGTTTTAAAAGAACAGTGAGAATGGCAGAGTTAGTATCACTATTTAAAAATCCTCTATCAATAGAAGTAGTGATCATCTGTAACATAAATTTACCTAAGCGACCCCAAAACACCAGGTAAACTTCAGGAGGAATACCATCCCAACCTGGTGATTTGCCATTTTTCATTAGTTGTGTGGCATTTTCAAGTTCCTCAAAGGAAATAGGGGCCTGTAGTTGATCAGATTCCTCCTGATTTAAGGTCAGGAGATTTAGATTCTGAAAAAAAGATCTATCTCTGTCTAGGGTAACTTCCGAAGAGTACAACCTTGCATAAAAATTTCTAAATTCACTATCTATTTCCTCGGGTTTGGAAACAGTATTATATAAGTGACTGGACTTGATAGCGGAAATAGTGGAGAATTTGTCATCATATCTCAATCTCTGAGCGAGAAGATGACTAGGTCTCGAGCCGTTAAAATAATAAATTCTTCTAGTTTTATGAATGAGAAATTCGGCTCTACGTCTAAGAAGAAAATCTAATTCTATGCGTGTTACCTGAATATCTTGGTCTCTAATCTCACGAAATGTTAACTGTTGTTGCTTTTCCAATTCAAAAAGCTTTGATTCCAATTCATGAATTTTACTAAATCGAGCTTTATTAAGATGAGAAGCAAAAGATATGGTAATGTTCCTAATGCATCCCTTTAATGCGTACCAAAATATCCAAGGATCATCCACAGTACCAGCATTCTCAGGCACAAATTTGTCAAGTTCACACCTGAAATATTTACAATAATCAGTATTTTTCAAAAGAGTGGTGTTGAATCGCCAGCGCGATGCTTTAGTGGGTGAATTTAATAAAATAAGTTTAACCAATAGGATAGAATGGTCAGACAAAGGAGAGGGAAACATTGTTGCATCATATATTTCAGAGATTCCTGAGGAGATGAAAGTATAGTCAGTGCGTGAGTAGGATCTATGTCTATTGGAGAAAAAACTATACTGCTTAGCTGAAGGGTTAACCACTCTATATGCATCTAGTAAATTAAATTCTGATATCATATGTGACAAAGAGGTTGAAGCTGATATTTGAGAATGAGAACGATGATCCTGTAAGACTGAGCGATCTAAATTAGGGTCTAAGGCAGCATTCATATCCCCTCCCAAGATTAAAGCAAAATCCTGGAGTTCTGAAAGTATCCCACATAGGTTATGAAAAAAATGTGTTATTCCTCATTTTGTTTGGTACTTATCTTGGTAAGGATAGAATACTATAATATCAGTAGTCTTTACAAATAAACAAAATGGTAAGAAAAAATGAAAAGGTGAGATGAAAAGGAGCAACTGCGTTATGTCTTCCACCACTGAGTGTGTTTCAACTGCTGCAGATTAACATGCTTGTCAGGACTGACTCAGAGGCCACTCCAAATACCAATACATGAGCACACACGACAACATATGACCACAAACACACGTGAACACACTGAACACATGCAGCCACATAACTGCAGCATCTGTCTGTGTGTTTGCAGGTCATCCACTGGTGTCTAGTCCTCCATCAGTCTTTCTCTCCTCTTGTCCGCCACTCACTCATTCATCAGACTCATCTTCCTTCCATCTGTCTTCATCCCCCATCACCGGCCTCTCTGAAAGGTGTTGCCTTGATAAATTATTCAGTTTTGGCATTTAGAAATCTCTGTCCTTGTGGACAGAGAACACACATTTAAATATGTGTTATGTATGTGTGTGTGTGTCCTCTCTGCCCATTACATGTCATTATGTTATTTTTAGTGTTCAATCACATGAAGACTTTATCACAGCATCGTTTTCCTGAAATGAGTGGCAGGTTGCACGGAAATGATAAAGTGCTTTACAAAGTGAGATAATAAATATGTAAATATGTAAAAAATATTTTGTGGTACAAATGTGCCAAGCCTGGTTCAAATAGTGTACTTTTGCCTCAGGTTGAATACAAAACATTAATAATCACAGACACAAATGTGTTCATTAACAATACAGTGTAAGTCATAACCAATTGTAAAAAAAAAAAAAAAGATTAGGCATAGTTACTATAAGCCTCTAATACATAACTGTGCAGCTAAATATTTTAAATATCATCGATGTGAACGCTAACATGATCAGAAGTATTGATTTTATTATAATACAAGAGAAGACACAAACATGAGAGCCTTTTTGACATTTGACATTACAAAAAATAGTTATAAAAAAAAATTAAAAAAAAGGACTGTGCAACAGACCTTGAATGAAAGCACTGAAACTAGGAAAATGATTTAAAATACAGATCCTATAATAGCTTTGCCCAGCAGCCCGGTCAGTGTTCCTGGGAGCAGTGATAACATTTTAATTGATAGCAAACAGTTATAATAACTCAGTGTTCTTGCCAAACATCCCCAAACATCCACCAATTAAATGTCAGAAATTCTATTCTTTCCTGAAACAAAACATTTTTCTGCACCTCTGACTAAGACAGAAACAAGAGAGGCACATCCAACAGGCTCAGAGCCATTTACCAAAGTGGTTCCTTCTGTATGAAATGGAAATAAAAGGACATGAATTACAGTACACAATTGGATTGTTTAAAGGGGGGAATTTTGACAGTTAATTTCCACCTCACATTGCCATCTTTAACTTGCAAGAGACTGTTATTACAGCAACTTCATCATCATAAAGCCCAATGACTTTTCACAGTTCACTGCTTTGTTAGTCTTGCAAGAAATATATCAACAGATTGCATACCTGTTTTTTTCCAAACAAAAACAGACATTTCTTTAATTCTCTTGTCACTGCTCTTTTTCTTTTTTTTTTTTTAGCTGTCATTTGGTACATTGTGTGCTTGTGATTCAGTGCTGGTTAATTGGACACACAAGCTTTCTGTTCCCTGTTGTGAGAGAGGACAATGTGATGAAAGAACTAACCCAATTTCTCATAGCTTCCCATAAAAGGCTGCTGATATGATTATCTCAAGTTCACACACACACACACACACACACACACACACACACACACACACACACACACACACACACACACACACACACACACACACACATATGAGGAGGTGCACAAACACAGCCACATATGCACACATACATGAACACATATATACTTTTTGTCAGCTCTTGCAGTTTGCTGATTTATCCCTCTGTAAGCATGGAAGGATAAAACCTCTCCTGATGGATCCATGTTGTACTAATGACAATTTTTTTTTTTTTTTTACAAGTTCAGTAATCATTCAAGAGCTGGGCACTTCTACAAAAATAGAAAAACTTTCAAAACAATGTAAAGAACTTACTGTAAGATAATGAGTCCAGCATTCTATTTTAGTCAGTGGCGTCATTCAGAGGTTACAAAGTCAGTACATCTGTGCTTTTCACTCACCTCTGGTGGCCACTGTCCTGGGACCCTGCGGTGCTATTTCTATTCAGAAGAAAGAGGAGGACAGGAGGGTTGAAGCAGACGAGACATTACAAGTATAAAGTTATAGTAAGTACATAGAGTGTTTTCTGCTTTGTCTTTCCCCTCAGAACAGGGCAAAGGGCTAATAGCATTGAGACTACGGAAGTCCTGAGCAACTGGAGGAATCAGACCAAATAAAAACTGCCGCACAAATGGATCCACATAGACATACATGCTGTAGAAACACACACTCACTCACCACAGACATCCCCAGCTACCCACTTTGACAGATGACTTCCTCAGGCATCTAGGGGATGTGAGACAGTGTGAATTGAATTTTAGGAGAAAAAAAAAAGGAAACATACACACACACTAATGCACAGAAATGCAGACACACACACACAGCCCATAAACAGAATGACATTGGCACAGTTAAATCTCAATTACACTGCAGCTATGGTGCCCTCAATCTTTATAAGACCGAACGTCTTTTTGTCCTTCATTGTGCCTTTCTATCCTTCCTCCATTTCTCACCCTTCGTCTCCTCCATCTTTCAATTTACTCACCGCTCATCCATATTCTCCTCCCATTCCAGGCTTATCCTGGGTGTATCTTGTGTGTTGGTGCATATTGCTGCATGCTCTTTTGGATGCGTGTGATTTTGTGCATCCATACGTGTTTATATTGGATGTTTATCCTAAGGGGAGACCCGTGTTTGAAATATTAAAAAAGCAGTCTGTGGCACAGGGGAACTGAAGCTGCAGGAACTATGATTGTTCTTGAGGAAGTAATTTCAGAGGCATGTGGCGGAACGGAGGCCTCAGAGTTGTAATTCTCACTGTCATTTCTCTGCCTGACCTCATTTACATAAACATACAGTGGCTAAAGGGCTCTGTTGGTGAACACATGGGGCATATGGGGGAAAAGTACACCTGGTAGAAAGAAGCCCAACAGGTGTGAGTGAAATACTGGATGTACAGAGGATTAGGGAATTGCACTTTCCTGCCAGTTCATTGTTGAGGTGAATCCAAATAAAAAACTATTATCATTTGCAACAAGTTCATGTTGAATCTGCACATTGCAAATAGAGTTTTTACATCCAGTGTTTTTTTTTTTAATATATTTATTTTGTTGATGTTTGTGGTTGACTGCACACATACAGTATATATATAGAGGAAGGAAGGAAGGAAGGAAGGAAGGAACTTTATTGTCCACTTTTTTGTTAATACAATTAACTTTATTGTTAATTGTATTGACGTTTAACAATACAGGACACTGCATCAACAAACAATGTAATTTCACATAGATAATTACAGTAAAAAATTGTTAAAAAGCAAAAAAAAAAACCCAAATAACTTGGGGTTAGGCTATGCATTTAGCATCCTCAATGCATTTGGCATAAAGACACATTTTTGGTCGCTCTTGCTTGTCTATAGCGTCTCCTGAGTGTAAAAGCACAAAGTGTGGGTGCAGTGGGTGGGAAGGATCACTAATAATCTGGGAAGCTTTACTCATTATTATATAGTAAGAGAATTAAGTAAATGTAGAAGAATACATTTATTTTTGAATATGCTTGTGAAAAAAAGTATTTGTTGGACACAGTTTTGTCAAAACAAACTGATTAGCTTTTTATCTAGAACTTATTACATCTGCATTAACTGAATTTGTGGCCACTTGGGGGCAGCGTAAAAAAAAGCTGTGAAAATAACATGGACATATCACGATATCGTCATGGAAAACTTGCTGCCTGTTTACACATCCAGCAGAAGTGCAGCAACTGGCGATCTGGTGAATGAAAGTACAATAACTCACTCTCCTTTTAGCTCTGTTGTTGGTCTCTATCAACAGCTGAGGGAAATATCCGTCTCTTTAGCTGCTAAATGCTCCACTATGTTCACCAGTCATTTGCTTACTTTGTCTGTTGCTGGGCAGGAGCATTTTCACTGAAAACAATAGTGACAGTAAAACAAAATAGTGAAATAGCAGGCAGTAAAACCAAAACAATGAGCTTAAAGATGCTACAAACACTCTGAGAGCGGAGGGGAAATGTAGAGTTGGGTGACTAAATACAAAAATATTGATTATAGCCACTTTAATATTGGTTGCCTTTTATTTCTTTTAAAAAGTGAATCATCCATAATTTTTCCAATATTAGTCTGAGTTTAACTATACAGGCTTGTATGTACTATACTGTATGTGTCCAGACTGGCCAACAAAGGCACCAGAAAATATACATGACTTCTATGTCTATTAGTATATCCCTCAGACTAACTAAAGACACATCAAAAGGCCACCTGAAACTAAACTGTTCACCCCTGTGTGCCACTACCGGGCAGTGACCTTCAGGAGAACTGAACAAAGAAGAAAGTAAGAGGGAAAGAAAGGATATGTGGAATCATGGATGGAGGGATAGAAGGAGAGGGAGATTAAGGATGTGTGTATGGAATGGGGGTGGGTGGGGTCTGTTAGATTAAACAGCTCACTGTCCTCTGGCCTTTAATGGCCTTTGCCATAGCAACAATGCCCAGTAGAGATATGTTAATAATGTAACAGATAGGAGAATAAAGCTGCCAGTCAAAGAGCTTCAGTCCCTACTGCACTGAGTGAATTATTCACCACAGGCACTGATTAGAACAGGGGGAGAGAGCGAGAGAAAGAGACTGACAAAGGTGTGGAGAGCGTGACAAAGGAGAGTGATGTGACTTGAAGGGGAGGAAGAGAGACACACAGAAAAGACGAGAGGAAGAAAGAAAGGTATTCGCTTGTTATGTAACACAGGAGTTGAAAGGAGAGAGCAGAGGATTGTGGATCGTTTCAAAAAACTCACGACAAAATAACAGTCTTGTTGAAAGAGAGGGTGGAAACCTCATGGTACAGTACCGGTATGCTGGAACATAGTGCTCTGCCCTTATATTTCTCCTCACGTAAAACCTGTTGTTCTGTGCTAAAGATGTGATGTCAGGCTTAACATGTTGATTTCCCTGCTCTGTTAACCTTTTCTTGACTGCTCCCATCTGTTCTTCGTGTTTCAAAGTCAGTTTTCTTACTTCTCCCTATTCCCATTGCATACTCTAAAGGCTGTGAGCTAATTCAGTGTTGGAAATCCACATTCACACACACACAGAGCGCATATATAAACATGTCATCTTCTAGTCATTGATAGGAATGCAGATCTGTGTATGAGCAGCTGCGAACATGGTAGAAGACAATGACACATAACACAGTCATTTTCTTTTCTTTCCTCTTCACCTCTCTGTCTGTCTGACTCTCTCTCTCTCACACACACACACACACACACACTCACACACACACACACACACACACACACACACACACACACACACACACACACACACACACACACACAGTCTCTCTCGTCTTGACAAACACAAACACACCACCACTTCCTGCCCTTTCAATTAGCAATGCTTGAAACACAACGCTTCCTGGCAAACCTTTAGTCATTAGGATGCAATTAGAAACTTAAATACATTGAGCTTGTGTAAATTTAGCCTTTATATGATCACTTCATACGAGAAAAGGCAATGCAGGGATGGAAAGAAGTTGGTAATTAGAAGCCTGTGGCATTAAAGGAAATGTGCCACATAATCATTTACACGTGCATGCACACAAGACAGACATGTGGGTACACACACAGATGCACATACAAGAATTTTCCATCAGCAAATTTTTCCATAAGCTGAGGTTAAGGTTATTAAGTTCTTCTCATTTTTGAAATTTTCTTCAAGCCACTTCAAGTTTACTCAACTGTGCATGAGCGGTGTTTGAAACAAGGGAGATAAGTAATATTTCTATCAGGAGAAATGGTTTAAATAAGGTTTATTATTGTCAATATTCTAGAAATATATGTTTTAAATTTTTTTGTATATCTGCATTATTTTGATTTTCACCTTTTGACACAATGTCAAAGGTCAAAATCAATCAGGTTATGAATAATCTAACAAAGCAATAATTCCTGCCTAGGTTTATTACTATAGCCTTATCATCAAAACACTTCTGTGTAGCTCTGGACTGCACATCTAACACAGCACGTGTGTGAAAACACACCAGGCCACATGTGCTGCGGTGGTAAACCAACTCACCAGCCTTTCCTTCATGACCCAGTTTACCGTTTTTCCAGGATTGAGGGCAACCCTCCATGATGGAGCACTGTTAGATGAAACATCCTCTTTCCACATGTTGGATGTGTGTGTGAGAATGTGTGTGTGTGTAAGTCAGAGATAGAAAGAATGTGTGTGTATGCGTGTGTTTGCACATGTGTGTTTTGAGGGTGGTAAGACGTTGCTGAGCTTTGTTTTTGTCATGATTACACATGGTGGAATAACGCCTGAGGCAACCAGATGGAGTCTCTCTGTGTGAGAGCTACACAATCAAATTCATCTTTGCAGTCCACCATTTATTCATTGTGTAAGAATATCCATCCAGCAATGAAACCAACTGCACAAGTTGCCTTTCTTTGAATAATTATGTCCATCTCTCTGCCAGGAAAAGCGTATCAAAATAATACAGTCACTGAAATAATTGGATGGATGGAATGAGGAAACATAATGAACGGCTGGATGGAGATGTGAAGAAATCCCTAATACTTGTCATATATTAGAGGTAATTTTCCATCACCAGAAAAGGATTGCTTTATATGATCAAAAACAGAATGAAAGTCCTTAAAATTTGCATAGCTCTACTACTTTTCTTATTTTTCCTGTCAACTCTTTGCCACAAGAAGTTGACAAACCTCAGCATCTGTGTGGGTTCACAGAGGTCAATATTTGTATTTGACAAAGTACATTGCAAGAGGCTGTCAAATTCCTGTAATCATTTCCACAGTGCCCGTGTTTACTTACTATCCTTTCATTAATGTTGGACAACATGGGAATTTGAGATTGGAAACTCATCCTCTGTGAGCCAATGTGGGGGGGAAAAAAATTGGCACCAGCTGTGTGTTTGTTTGGTGATTAAGAAGCACGCAAACTTTTAATTGCACTGGTAGCATGTCTTACAAAGCATCACTGAGGTAGCTGAGGAAAACCTGGACTGACTCCCATATTTGAGGGGTTTTACTCAGAAAAGTTCTCCAGGTAATTTAACATGTAACATAACCTTCATAATGGACATGCAAACCATCTACCAAACCTCAAGTGATATTTCACTATATTTATGATGAACCAGTAATGAAAATTAGCAAGAAAGGTTACACTAGACATGTGGGACAGTTGCCTGAAACCATGACTTTTAACCTTACAACCTCCTCCTTTTAACCCTTTTAAGATTCAGATTCAGATCAACTTTACTATCCCACACAGGGAAATTTGTTTAGTTCTGTTTTCCAGGCATAAAAACACCATGAAATCCACAGTAAAAACAATAGAATACCCAAAAGGATCACAGCATAATCATAATAAAACACATGTGACCACATTGAGACAGAATAAAACAATAAAGTCAAATTAAAACAGTTAATCCAAAATCAGCCCTGGTTTAAAAGCCCCAAAAGACACATGTACGAAAGTTCTTTGCACAATTGTTGGCAAAGGAGAAGGGTGGAGTAATGTATTAATATTTAATTGTAACAAGGGACTTGTGTGTGATATTTTTTTGATTTATGCTCTAGTCTTTTGGGATCATTCATAAACTGAAACAATATAAAACCCGTTATGCTTTATAGAGCACATAAAAGTAAAATAAGTATAGGACAAGTGCAGTATGATCAGTGCAACAAGTCCCTGGCCTACCTCCATGTCGTCCAACAGATATATTCAGCACATTATGCAAACCTCTTACTCTTTCAGTCCTTGGGGGGGTTTGGTCTGATACATATCGCTGCCTTTCTCATACCTTTTATTTCTTTTGTTGCTGTGTACACCTAATATAGATGTGACATATAATACATCTTAAGTCATTTACCTGTTATGGAGCAGTATGTGTGAGCAGTAAGATAAAAAGATCCTTAATCAGATAACTGCACATGCATAACATAGAGAGGGATTATCAGCACAAGTAAGATAGGACAGTTGAGGACAAGAAAATCTGTACTCAACCCTGATAATGTAGCCTTGTGTTTATATGTTTGTTGTACTTTGTAAGTATCACTCTTTAACTGACTGTAGACACTTCTTCTGTTAGGATTTTGCCACTGATACAGTGATACGAGGCTCCATTAGAGCAGGCCATGTTATGACAACAAGGCAAAACAGCTGAACATATAGATAGCTGGCCCTGAGCCCGATGTACACATTAAAGTGGACGAGCTCCAGTTTTATCCACTCCATGGCTGAGACACTTACCCTGTCAGATCACTGAACTATTAGCAGAGTAATCTCAAAGAGACTACTAAGAGATCAGCATCTGTGTGTTCCCACAGTGTGACACTGATAAATGACACTCCACATCCTAAACAGATCATTTAAAACCTGTAGGCCAAATACAGCATGACACTAAGACAGTTTATGATCCTTGTGGTTTATGAAGCTCCATCAAGGGTTTCATAAACCACAAGGCCTCAGACTGACACTCAGATGAATTGTTGCCCAAATTTTGTTCCAGCCACCATTTTCCACTGAGAGCAACATGACGACCACTGCTGCTCCCCAGTGGTCTTTAAAGGGAACTGAACAGGGTACACTTCACCAAAAGTTAAAAAGTTATGGAGTGGAAAGAGCTGCACATAATAAAGAAACGAGAAAGAAAAATTGTAGAGAAGGAGTGTAAAGGTAAAAAAAAAAAAAGGCATTAAAAACATGAAGGAGGATAGGTGAAGAGAGTGAAATAAAGTTAAAAAAAAAAAAGCAACAAAAGAAAAGAGACGAAAGGAAAACAGCCCGTCTTTGTACTACAATACAAAAGAGCAGACAAAGAACCCTGGATACCTGATCACCAGGGCCTTGGACCAGAGAGAGAGAGCGCCCGCAGGAGAAAGAAACAGAGAGAGAGGCGGATGAGGGCATGAGGTGCATTTGAGTATGTGTGTGTGTGTCTGTGTGAGTGTGTTTTATCTGGGGAAGGGGTGAAAGCCAGGAAACAGGTCTCCATTGTGCAGCAGGGAGTAATGAGGGAGGTAATGAGGGTTTGGGTTTCCATAGCTGCCCATTACAAGTGCAACCTGGCTTTGCCCAAGAGAGCCAGGGGACTGAGTGTACAGAGGAGGGGCGGTGGGTATCAATGGAGATAGGGGAGCTTGATCTAGATAGCAGTGAACAGCCATCAGTCTCAAACTACCACACAGGGAGTACAAGTGACACAGAGGATTTTAATGATGGCAGAAAATAGATGCTTGTGATTTCATATGTCTGTGTTTACATTTTCAATACAGCTAGCATATTTCTGTAAAATATGAAAATCAGCTTTTTCTTCAAGTAATGTTGCCACTTTGAGTAGACAGCAGGTTTGATTGTGGTATTCTTTTTTCATTCTTCTTGCGCTTGGTAGTATTATTATTGACCACCTGGGGGCAGCAAACAACACTGATGCTACAATTTTTCCTTCCAAGCCTTGAAAAAGGATCATGAACTTTTACCAGCACCGTGACTATTGACTACCCACCAGAGTTAAGCACATGTACACATACACAGACATATACTCAAGGGGACCCTCACTGACAACTGTTCCCTACCTCCTACCATCACAACTACATGCCTCCAACCTATACCCACAACTTCAAACAACAACTACTTTTTGGTAATTTAACCAACACATCCTCATGATTCAATGACCTCATAATGTAGGTTGATTGTACTATGCTCTCCAGAACGACCCATAGGAGCGTTTTTTTAATATGCCGCCTTTATCCGTGCTTTCCAAAACTTTTACAAATCAGTTAAAAAATAATTATGTTTCATGGTGTGACAACATTGTGGTTAAGGTTTGGGTAGGTTTAGGCACAAAAACCACTTGGTTAGGGTTCGGGAAAGGTTATAGTTTGGGTTAAAATGATCACTTGAAACATGGTGTGGGTTAAAGTTACTATTTCCTTGAAGTTAGGCAACTTTCATCGTCATGGCAACAGTAAACACAATGATAATCATAGTTACGGATTTTAAAAAACTGTCCTGACTTGTGGTTGAAAATGGGAAGTGAACAGCGGTCTCCTGCAGTTAAGTCTACTTTTTGCCATCTATCTAACCTAACCATTCACCCGACCCGCTACTTCCAATTATGGAAATTTGTCACCTTATATTAACTCAATCTGAACTGCGTCACTTCTCCGGGTCATTATTACTATAGCCAATAGATGCCATCTGTCACTCAAATGTAACTATAGGTCAGTTTTACTGGCTGAATTTTCGACCTATACTGTAATTTTTCTTTTGAGGACGGGCTGAATTTGACCTAAGGTATAGCAATGTGACATACTTTACAAGCTCATCATATACTGTATGTTGTATGAAATATTATAATCTACAAAGTAACAAGTAATTTAGCTGTTATATAAATGTAGTGGAGTAAAAAGTAGGCTTTTATATTTCCCTCTATAATGTAGTGCAGTAGAAGTACAACGTTGTACAAATGGAGAAAAATTAGTAAAGTATGTGAAATTTACCTAAGTACAGTATTTGAGTAAATGTACCTCATTACTTTCCACCACAGCCAACATTTAACCAATACCTAAAACCAAATATTAACCACAACACTCAAGTGAAATTTAAAATAAACCTTATTGTTATCTTAACCCTAAAACAGTGTCTAAACCTCTCTCTTTCTGTCCTTCATAGAAGTGAGGACTTGCAGGAATATCCTTACTCTCCAAAACGTTAAGGTCTAAAACTGCTATTTGTCCTCACAGACACAGAGGTACACCAAAGTACACTAAAACATTCTCATTGCACAGGGGATGACACAAAGAACACAAATTCAAATATGCCAAGGTGAAAGGGAACAAATGATGTTGAGGATGATGAATAAATTAAAACTGTTGACATACCACGCACACAAACACACACACACACACACACACACACACACACAAACACACACATACAAACAAACACACGTAAACACTGAATGATGTGCATTTTTACTGCAAGACTGAGCCATAACCATAACTTCCTCTTCGACTTCCATAGCTAAACAACCTCCCCATAACGCAAACAATAACTTTTGCCTAATCTGAATGGCTGAAAGGCCATGGCGGAAAAAAAGAACACATTAATAGCCAGGTGAGGAGGGATTTACTGTAAAATACACAGTGAATTAGAGAGCCGTCATCTTTATGAAACAAGTCTGCAGGCAGTCCGCCCTGCTGACTCGGAAATGAAAGATTCACCAACAACCCTGGACACATGCAGAGGTCATCTGATTGAAATCAGTCCAATCATGTGAATTCTGTAGTGACTCTTTGACGGTTAAAAGTCTCCCTCCTCTCAATTCGCACAATGTGTATGTCTTTAGAGCTTTACTGTCCCAGCTTTACAAGTGTTTGTCCAGAGACACAAATACCACCTGATTTATGTCTCTGTGTGTATCCATCAGAGCTGCAAAGCCTTGGATGTCACCTTGTCATCCTGGCTCTTCCCCCGGCTTGGTTGTCTGACTGTGTAAACTCAGGAGACTGACACTGAGACCAGGGCAGGACAAGCCGGCAAGTGGAATGTAAGCATTTGGGAAATGTGAGAACTTGTCTGCGACTTGCACTCTGTGTGCAGTCTAAAGCACGATTATGGTCTGTGCTTGTGCCTGTATGTCTGAATGTGTGTGTGTGTATGTGTGTGTGTGTGTGTGTAAGAGACCTCAAAGTTTACCTGACTTATTTCTACAAAGATTTAAGTTGCTCGTGGTGACTACATGAACATAATACTGCAGCTATAACAGGAAGAGTCTTGTGAAAATCTAAACACAATAGTTTTCCTGTGTCCTAAGCCACTTCGCAATCCCCCCTTCTCTCTTTTTCAGCATACATACAGTATGTTCAAGATGAAAAAAGAGGAAACAGTGCATGAAGGTGACCAAGTTTAGAGAGAGGAGGTAAAAAGGTAACACCTTTAGGTTGTCTGGCATCTTGCCATGACCACTACACATTTTTAAGGAAACTGTGTGTGAGTGTGTGCAATTCATTATACTATTGGGACATAATCTGTTCACATCATCACATGTGGAGACTCACCCTCCATATGGGGACAAAAATCCAGTCCTGAAAAGGTTAACTATTTTTGTTAGGGTTAACACTTTGTTTCAGGATTGTGTGTGTATGTGTGTGTGTATGTGTTCTTGTACTTCTATCTTTGCAGGGACTACTTTGGATTTTAGACCTTGAGACATTTTTAGCAACATGACTCTTGGGACAGCAATGTCCGTCACTTAGTTGGTCCACCACTTTGGTCCAGACTGAAACGTCTCCAGAAATTTTGGATGGATTGCCATAAAATTTTATAAAGACATTCTTGGTCCCCAGAGAATGACTCCTAGCAAGTTTGGTGATACCCTGACATTTCATATAGTGACACATTGAGATATTTTTTATTTTTTTGGATTGTCTACAACTCTTGGATGTTGTATGACATTCATGGCCACCACAGGAAGACTTGTGATAACTTTGTTGACCCTTTTACTTTTATTTAGAGCTCATTTTGAGCTATCAGCAGGTTATAATTTTAATTTGTTCTATACTTTCAGTTATGACCAAATACCTGCAAAACTAATGACATACCCATTAGCCTCAGTTGTACTTTGTGTTTAGTGCTAATTAGCAAATGCAGACACGCTAACATAAAATGGTGACCATGGTACACATGCTAAAAATCAGTATAGCCTCAAAGAGGTGCAAGGGTCCGTGTAACATTAATGTCAGTAGTTCAATTTTCCATATAGGTAATCAATAACAAAACATTTGAAAATTGAATTCAATCTAAGTGCCCCACTCAGCTTGCATCTGATCAGCTGGCAGGTCGCCTATCTCGCCCGTCATGCCTGCCTTCAAGCATTACATCTGGTCTGGTTACTCAGGAAATTATTGTAGATGAGTTACACAAGCTTTTTTTCCCTCGGTTTTCCATTGTTGATATTTTATGTGGAAAGTGGAACCGATAAGCATCAGCGAGGAAATATTTTGCCAGTCTTGAACTCATCAAAAGGCTGGTTAGAAGGTTAGGACTAGATTTTAAGATAAAGGTAATAATTAGGTTTAGGTTAATGTAAGGGTTGGGATTAGGTATGTAGTTGTGACGGTTGAGGTTAGTGCCTTGGTAATGTATATATCCAATAGGTCCCTCACAACTATAGAAGTACAAACAAAACATAGATCTTTTTACATTGTGACATGTGGGGACTTGACACCCATATGAGGACAAAAATAAAGTCCCCATAAGGAGAGCATTAAGTATATTAAATCAGTACTCATAGTACTCACTTTTTCACTCATAGTTTTGGCATGCATCAGTGTGCTGAAAGGAATATGAAATAACAGAGATCACCAACCTATTACAGACATAAATGCTGATCTTTGGCAGCATGTAAGAACATGCAGACACATTTTTCCACATGGTATGACTCCTACTGTATAGAACAATAATATGCCTCCATATAAAACAACATAACCAAAATATGATCTGTCTGTATCTCTTCATCTTTCCACAGCTATAATTTAGAGCGTAACATGCCACTGTAATTGACCACAAAACAATAACTGGCAGATCATTAGTTCAGCAGAAATATTTGAAAAGGTCCAGAACACCAATCTGAAAACAATTACTTGGGGGCAGGAGAGCAGCAGAGAGACTCGAATAGAAACAACATGCATTTCAATGTATGGTTATTTAGCATTTTGGCTACTGTCCATACCACCCAAATTCCACTTGCATTTATATAACTCCAGCACTGGGCTGATTTGGTTTGAGCTATGAGGCTGACTGAGTGGACAAAGGCTTTTAGGGTTGGTGATGCAGGCTACAGTTTGATGAATGAATGTATTAACAATTTGTGCAAAATAACTCCAAATTCTTTTCTTAAGAGGGGATTTGTAACTTTTCCCAAGTTGCAATTGCCTTTTTTTTTATTTTGGTCTTTGAATGCATTCCTAAAATGACTCCAAACTGTGCACTCCATAATTAATCAATACGCTCCAGATGTGTGTCTGCAAGTTGAGCTTTGTCATAGTGCTAAAGAGAAGACAGCAGCCTCCCTGTCAGCCTATTAGCTCTCAAATATACCCCTGACACTCAAAGCACACACCATTCAGCCCCGTTGCACAGCTCCTAGTTGTAAATTTCCCCCTTCTCTCTCTCTTATTCTTCTCTTCACAAACACACTGTTTGGCCCAGATCCCAGTCATGCTACTCCTCCATTAAGGGTCCTTGTGGCAATGGGGTTGCCCTATCAAATACCTGCATGCTGTTTGATCCCATCCTACATTTCAAAGGGGGACACCTGATCCCTGCCCTGGGTGAGGTGGTTGAGGTGGGGTGGGGGGGTCGGGCATTTGGAAAGACAGTGGGCAGGGAGTACAATGTTTGTAATAGATGGGTATAGGCAGGATCCTGGTCTCGTCTCTCTGCCTTTTTCTCGCTCTCTGTCTGCCTCTTTCTCCCCAAAGGATCTTGTTTCAACAGACAGGTAAAGATGGACAGGCAAGCAGGTGGACTGGGGTGGAGCTGGTTGTCCTCTCATATGTCAAATCCTCTACATCAGAGGCCTAATTTATCAGAGTTTTATGGGTGAACAGTGTGTGCTCTCAATTCCGCACTTAGAATCTGATTTATCAATCACTTTTTGTGCTTGAGAATGTGTTTGCGTTTAGAACTGCTATTACCTATGCATATATGAATAAATGTAATCATGGATAAACTTATTTTCAAGTCATGGACACAAAACCTCAACCACATAAGTATAATTGTTAGATTATCAACTATGGTTTGGGCTTTGACGCTGTATTCAATGCTGCTGCTGCAAACTTTAACATAATTTAAATCTCACGGTGAGTTTAAAACTAACTTTCTTTCATTATGACACTTTCACAAGGTCATAAGCACTGCTATTTACTCTGAGAACAAAGTAGTTTCTCTTACAGTGACATTTTGTTCTTTGTGATGCTGTGCCCAATGTCTCCATTGCGAATGGTGATTCACCATAGTTTTAAGGTCACCTATGCCACAGTTTTTTTTTTTACTCTTGGTCAAGCTATTTGAAGATGAGACAAGTAAAAATGCCAAATAAAACATGTTGCTCCTACTAAACATCATTTAGTAGTATCTCAATCTCACTGACTACATTTTTGCCCTTATTCCAAAAAATACAATATTCCTACTAAGCTGTGTACATGGCTAATGAAAATGAATATTCCACTAATATTCCCATTTACATGATGTTCCTTGATGTTTACTACACTGCTGAGTGTTTTTGGTGCATCACACCGAGTCGTCACTGTCAGTCCATGGCTGCATGTCAGGATAATAACCAATCTCCTCCGTCCACATTGTGGAGAAGGCACGCTCTGCTTTTCCAGCCTTCCTTGAACAGCTCTCCACTGTCCTCTCATTCCTCTCCTCTGTCAGCCTTCCTGCTCCAGCATATGTCATTTTGCCTGCCCAGGGGTGCGTTACACAACCAGCCTGTCATGCATCTCTATTCCAGCCTTGCAAACTGTTGGCTAGTGGGTTTGCTAAATGCAGAGAGTTGACCGTAAACAGGCAAGAGGGCCGTGTTTCGCAAACTGTGGTAAAAACCCCAACTGAGATGCATATTCTGAATGCACTGTGTACATGTCCAAAGAATGCTCCTAAAACCTAAATAATAGTGACATATTCCACTTGTCTTAATCAGAAAATGCTGCATGGATTAATTAGGAATATCCAAATGGAATATGCTGTTTACATAACCTGTATCAAATTCGGTATATTGTCATATTCAGAGTAATAGTGGAATATTAGTGTGCATGTGAACGTAGTCACAGTCTGTGGTGTTTGTATTCTTTATCTTTCTCAGTAGTCCTACATTAAAGGTACCAGGCCTTTTAATGTGATGTTGTGGTTGACTATATATGTCATTTTGGGGACATGTCTTTATGTAAATGAGCCAATTTGTCAGTCAGTTGGATGTAGAATATTTATCATGTCTTCTGTCTTATATTCATTATAAACAGGTGTGCGTACGCATGCTAAATACCAACATACCAATACCAACATTCTTGAGTACAGGCAGTTCTTATGCACAGATTTAGAGCTTGTTCTGGGCACACTTTGATAAATGAGGACCCAGGTTTAGATCGAAAGACATTAAATCTCTACAATCCATCATTAGTAAACATAATTTCCGATGCAGCTTTTCTGTCTCTAAGTCATTATAATGTTTTCTTTCTTCTGTTACCAGTTCTTTTTATCTTTATGTATTTTTCTTTCTCATCAATTTCTTGTTGCGTGTGTGAAGTGCTTTTAATGAAATTCTTGAGTCAGAGCGAGGTCAGGTTGGACGTGTTATAAACGTGGACCCTAGGGGCCTAATGTGCTCTGTAGCAATGGTAGGAATTTTTACAGTTTAAACACAGACCCAATCACCTTCTAAGCAGGTGGAATTTCTGCCAACGGATGCGACTGTTTTGCACTTGGGTTTTATGAATGTGGAAGGACTACCTTGGCTCTGATTGTTGAAGCAAGGCAGTAATCTGAAGCGCTGGCATCACCTTTTAGACATGTAAACAGGTGATTAACATGTGTTTGTTCAGACACAAACACAAATGGTGTGCAATCATACAGCATATACAGTATGTTATCCTTTACTGCACTCATCAGAGGAGGAACAGGTTGTTTCTTACAATATTTTGACATTGACATCCAGAAGTTTGAGCCACACATCTTGAAACCCTGAAGAGATAAAACCTGAGCCAAAAAAGTGGTTAAATTTGAATAGAAGTGTTTCCATTGGACACAGACAAATTGTTTATCTCAGACACTCGACTAAAATCATCACTATCTCTTCCCAAATCTGAAATCATAAACAAGGAATACATGTTTCTCTCCCTACCTTATAAAGCAATGGAGAAACAAGGTCACTTGGTGCAATGTTGAAGGCAGTTCCACTGATGCATAGCTTACTGTTCTAATAAACTATGACCTAAATGGTCTTCTAAAGATAGATGGGAGTCCTAAAAGGATCACAAAGAAATCCTAAAATACCTTGATTTGTGCTTTCCAGTTTTCAGCAATCTGTAGTATACTTGAAAGAAATTCCTTCAGTCATTATTTTGATTGATAAATCAGACGATATGTAGTTACATCATATCCTTTGTTAGATTGTTAGAGTGGTGAGTTTGCATTTTGGCCTGGATGTGTGTAGGGGTCCTGAAAATCTGCAGTACTGTGATTCCTCTATCACATGTGCATGTGTATGTGTGCCTGTGTGTGTTTATATGTGTTTAACAGGTAAATCATGCAAGGTCAGACCCAGAGGTGTCCCTGGTTTAGGTTGCACTACTATGTCACAGAGTCAGAGACACCAATGTGCACCTGTGTCTGGAGCTGTTCCTGCAATATGCACACAGCTGCTAAAGAGGACTGATGTTGAAAATACAGAAAAACAATATAGAAACCATTTTAATTTGATCAATATTTATGCACAGCAAAGAAGTCAGTTTTACACGTTTAATTTTGCAAGAAACTGCTGAAAAAGCACATGTTGATTTACAGTAATGGTTTGGAAAGAAGCTTACTCACACAGGGGAGTATGTTGGGATCTGTGGTGGTCCGTTTCCTTTTCTTTTATGAGGTGAATTAATGAAACACACAACAGCTCATTATGTGAGTCCTTTACTGCATTGGTTTAGTATGCAGCACCTTCTTTAATTTGTACAGTAATCATGATCTTTTACATGCATGCAGACAATAATATGCGCACATAAGCACACATACAGTATCCATATGCATGCGCACACATGCACACACACACACACACACACACACACACACATACACACACACACACACACACACACACACGTACGTTCCTTAAAAGTTAAGTAATTATCTGCAATTAGGCTGTGAGAAAGTTTGCACAGTGGAAATATAATGTTACATCAATTAACTCCCACAAAGTAATTACAACATTAGAATTTCGAGCAATTACAGTAGCATTGCAGTCATGTACATTGTAATATTCTCTGCAGCATTTCCATATGTTCACAGTACAACAGTTACACACTTCTGCTTGTTTTGCAAAATAGGACTTCTCATTATTACTAGCCTAGCATAGCTTGATAATGACATTACTGTGGCTAAACAGGCAAAACCATGGCTTTACGAGATCCTGTCTTAGTCATTAGCATTGTACTGTATTGAAGGCCGTATGGTAAGAGCATGACAGCCTGCACGTTTACTGCGTCAGTGTTAAAACCATTTGGACTGAATAAAAGTATGCTCAGCAATATGAACAAACAGATCTGTCTGTCTATGGGGTTTTATGGTGCTGCATAATCACACCTTTTAAAATAGTTTATTTATCCAATTATAAATAATGAGCCACATGAACAAAGAGCAAGGTGGGGCTGCTTTTCCCAAAACTAATCCTGTAATTTGTCATTATGGACTGTGTTTATATTTACTTTATGCATTGTGAGCCCTCACGATCTCCGCTCATCTACAGCAACACATTCCTCCAGATGGGACAGCATGTTTTTCAGTTTTCGCTCCAAGTTCTTGTGCAAGTTCAGCACATCACCTGGAATTTCAAAAGGACCTGATTTTTTTTATGTCACTGTACTCTTGAGTCAAACAGACTTTCTGGATAAACAATAATGTCGCTGGCAGAAAAATCATCAGTGACAAAAATCCATGTGATTTAGATTATCTGGGAAAACATTAACCCCCCCAGCTCCGACCTGTGTTATGGTTTCCAAATTGAAACTCAAGCCTACAGAATGTCATACAGCAGTGCAATGCAGCATGCAGCCCATGCTGTGCTCAGCATATGTGAGCAGGATTGGTTTACTAGGATCCAATGTTTTATTTAGCATGTGTCAAAGTGGTTTTGTGTGTGTGTGTACGTGTGTGCATGTCTGTCATGAGGGCATGTACCCGTGTGGTTCAAGGACCATCAAAGAACACTAATCAACAGTCTATTACAAACGTGATTGATGAACTTTGGCAGTCTACTGTAGCAGAAACTTGCATAGGCCAAATTGCTTTCTGTGTGCACATGTCTGTGTATCCATACGTGGATGATCTTTTATTCAGCAGATGTCACTGCCCCGGTCACACTCATCTGAACACGAAAACACACAGATGCAACCTAAAACCCCGGGCTTGGATGGCTCTCTTGTAATAACCCTGAAATCATTAAAAATAAAGGGGGAACATGGCAATTACCACCTATTAGAGTCTGTCTTGCTCAGCCACACACAGTCCATACTGAGTATTTAGCCATGATGTGTGGTTGGAAGTTCTTCTGTGTGGACCAATTTTATTTGAATCATAATGTCCATAGTTAATTTTATGAGAGTCATTTTGAAAAACGTTTTTGTCAGCTTGCAACGTATTCTGTCTGTATTTGCAAAATACTGCTTTCAGTTATGGTAAGATTATGGCACGTCTATGGCAGGTCACCTGAAAGCTTTTAAATTTGATTCTCCCTCCTTGCAAAGACATAAATAAAACTAATTCAAGATGTAACATGGCCATAAATGTGTTTTACAGGCACATTCTTCACCAACATGTTGACCAGCATAATCAGAGCAGGAATCCTCCAGTGAGCCGACTCGAGAGGAGGGCGGAAGTCATTTGGTCTGAAAGCTGTGCTCTCTGGCCAAAACGCTACTCAGAGATGAATCTCTGGGTTGCATTAGCTCTGATCTTTGTTTATCTCTCCATCCACTTCAAGATTGACTGTGATGGATGTTTGTCCCTGGATATATAGCTCTCTGGGTGTGTTTGATGTCTGTGATTTTCAGTTCTATCACCATTTAGCCTTTTACCTGTGCACTCACTCTTTCTCTCAACCTCCCTCACTTCAATTGCTTCAAATTATATGCTTTCACGGTCCAATTGCCTGGCAAACTCAAGGTTTTTACAGCAGGATTATGCAATGATACTGGAAAGCCTTAAATACAGATACAAGTTCTGTATAAACCTTTTCTACCTTGTAATATAAACACTTTAAATGGTTCCAAGTTAATTTCCCCCACAGTGTTTGATGTTTGTAATCAAAAGTAAGCACATCGGGTTGTCCAGTCATGGTATTTCAGTCCACTGGAAACATGAATTTCACATTTACGATAAGGTCACAGTCAGGAAAACTGTGAACAAGACTCCGGCATGCCATTCTGACATAGATACGACCATTACCATAGTTAAATCATAACCAAAGGCTCCAGTTTCGCATTTGGTATAGACAAAACATAAATCACAAGAGAGGAAATATACACACAACCCCCCTCTCATCCAGATCAAGTGCATGGAAAAATACCTTTGCCTCTTTTAATATGGCCAATATGTGAATATTGTTGCCAAATCTGTATTGGCATTGACATATTATTTAATTGCGAGTGTCTGGTTATATGGTAGCAGTCCTGATTGCAGCATTGCTACTCACTCAAGATGTATGACAGCACTTATTAGGATTTGTTTAATTGATCACCGCTGAGAACATTGTGGCAGTGATTTTCCATGGCTGTCTACCCAACCGCAGACATCAGGAATAAGCTTCCACCCTTGTGTGAATGTGAGACAGAGCTATAAACACATGTTAATGGCCATGGACACCTGTGAATACCTCACTGCAGGGCCTCTCTCTCTCTCTCTCTCTCTCTCTCTCTCTCTCTCTCTCTCTCTCTCTCACAAACACACACACACACACACACACACACACACACACACACATTCATACAGCTCTCATCCAAGCTGCCCAAATCACATCTGTGTCCGTCAGAGTGGGTGTATGTAGTGAAAGTTAGTGGTTTTCCATGTCATTATTCTTTGCGGATTATTCTTTGTGAGTCATCTCCATGTGTATGCAAGCTCGCTCACACACACACACACACACACAATCCCTCCTGCAGACTGATGATGGAGACCACCTGGTCACAATCAGTCAGGGCCAAGGGTTAAAATCATTGTGTCTTTAGTGTGGTGGAAAAGACTCAGAGGGATTGGCAAGGCAGGAAGGAGGATTGAGCTTGACTTGACAAAGAGTGATGCAACCACTCCTCAAAATGAACACCTTCAAAATACATTCATCTGTTGGTCGACTCTACCTCAGAAACTTGCCAACTTGCTCTTGGCCATGACGGATGTGGTTATTCTGTCATACTAGTTTAAATACAGAGAATTTCTGTGGTGATACTGTACACTTTCAGGCCTTTTACAGTCATAGCTCCACTTCCTTTACTCTGATGTGTTACAAAGGAAATAGTTTGTCAGAGCTTGTGATCAGGAAGGCAGTGGGTTAATTATCCACATTTCAAAGAACCAAACCTATGGGCACCAAGCTGTCTGATATTTTTACACCTTCTGACATATTACAGCAGACCTTTAATTCAAAAAGTAACATTAATGTCAGCCTATGTTATCTGCTCCCACAATACACTGCTGAGCCCAAGTAATCATCAGCAGCTGTCCACAAACACACATAGACAGAAGCATTTGGGATTCTTTTCTTTCTTTTTTTTTGTCAAAGCTACAGCTTTAAGAGCGAGCCAGCGGATTGACACTGACAAGAGCAGACAGTGGAACAAAAAATGGCAATCATGAAGCTGAGTCAAACAACGCAGGCAATTTCCTGCCACCTCTAGCCCGTTACGGAGCCTAAACCAGCCCCCGGCTCCTCCCACCGTTACACTGCAATGTGTCAATCTCCAGGTAAAAGCTGGAACTAGTCAAAGACAAACAAAGACGGTCTTGAGTAACGTGTTTTCTTTTTGCAGCTCTGTGATACTGTAAGTGCTTGTAAGGTAGGACAAGTGCCAATGGAGTCCAAGCGGCTTCCTGCAGAGCATGGAATGTTTCTGAGAGCACCTGCCTCTCACCATTCATCTCTGTCCAAACACTGAAGCCATACTGATTACTGTAGTTGTGTGGTTTGGACTCTGATTGACAGAGAGTGTTTGTAGGTGTGCGTGTGAGTGTGGGTTCCTGCAGACACTTAACTGAAGTTGTGCTTTCTAAACAGTTTGACAGCACGGACCCATCACTCTATTTTTGTTTGCCTGCTTCCTTTTACCACAGGTTAGAGTTTCAGAAGTAGCTGGAAGTCTTTGGCTTAAAATAGGGCTCATTCAGTCCCTGTGTTTCATCCTGCACTTACATACTCCTGTCTGCCAAATGGAGACTCAGTGCCATCTCTGATGTGGTGAAATCAATCAGTGGGATTGTCAGCTGGTTTTAATGGCCGCTTTGTCTCTGTGCCATGTCGTTCTTTTTGTCTGCCTTCTATCTCTAACTCTCCCTCTTTCTCTGTCTTTATTTCTTCCTTTCTCTTCTAGATCCTTTTTTTTAGTCAAGATGTAAACCAGAACTGGCCCCAAATGCCAACATACAAGAAGACGTTGTTGCTACAATAAGCATCTCTTAACAAATAAAGAAATAAATGTGTGAAAGCCAAGGCTGTTCGTTATAGCCCTCCGACATGTGGCCGACACTATGCAGACCTTCGATGTGGCAGCACGAACACGTGACATAATGCAAACAGGACATTTGTCATCCAGACATTGTTTTAATATTTGCTGAACTTCATTCACTATTTTCTTTCTTTTGGTTCTATTGAATCGCTTCCATAAAATGCCCTGAGTTAACTTTGAGTTTTTCATCGCATTGAGAAGTTCATATCTGTACATGCTGAGCATTCACAACAATATAAGACTATTCAACTCTGTTAATTGAGAGGCCAGATGTGAGTTGGACCTGACTGATGAATATTTCTACTACTTTTGTTTTTCAGATTATGTTATGTCTTTTTATGTATGGTCGACTGTGATTAATTTATCAGTGTGTTTTCCTTGTGTTGTTTTTAAGTTTCTTTGTACACAACACTACCTACAACAAGAATATGGGGGTTATAAAGATGAAACGTTAATCTTGTATCTTGTCCATGTTTTGAGACCAGTAGTTAGGAACCTTCAAGCTCATGTCATCCCTCTGCAGGAGGTTCTGGCTTTGACTCCTAGTTTTGGCAAACAAAAGTGTGCTTGAGCAAGATGGAATGAATAACTGGCGCCTGCGGTTGCGGCTCAATAAATGACCCTGTGCTCTGATCTCCCCATCAACATAAACAAATAAATTGTTAAACATTCACATGGGCATTGCCAATATATTTTATTATATTTAAAACCACAGGCCACAAACTTAAAAAGGGCTTTTTGAAGTTAATTTGATATCAGACAGAAGCAAAATCTCCCTCATATCCCTGTTTCCGATTTTGTGTTGATATTGAGTATGTGGGTCATCTGATAAAGTAGGTCAAGAAAGATTCCTGGTTCATCCATGTCCTTGTTATACTGATGTCATATAAATACATGGCTTACACTCTTACATGATCATTGCACTTCCTATTTCTGTCGCTCTCTTTCACACACAGACACACTCATATGCACATCGGCATGCACGCACATAGACACACACATAGACATGTCTCATATATGGTTTGGTTTGTGGTGATGTCATTTTACAAACATTCAGTGCCGCATGCTTGTCAAGATTGTGGAGATGAAAGCACGGGACGTTGGTAAGAAACTTTAAATCTTGTCCACAAGCAAAAAGACTTTGTAATTACATGAACAATACATTCTTACCCATTGTTCTTCATATTCAGTGCTCCGCAGCACTGCCTCAAACAGTAGCTGTGTACAGCCATGAAACTGTAACTGAGCACATGGTGAACTCTAGCTGACTGGAGAGTCGAGTTACAAACTGGTCCACTGACATCTGAAGCATTGCAAAAATGTCCATTTACATATACAAATTGTGAAGGTAAGGCCGATGGCTAAGCATTACAAAATGCTTCTTACTATTTTGGTCTCAGTTTTTCTGTCTTTAATGGTCAATGAGCACTCAAGGGAAGATTTATATGTGGTGAAGTTGGTTTAGCTATGTGTAAAGGTTATAAAAAAGCTCTGCAGTTAGTGGAGGATTTGGTAAAGGGTAGTAATGTTTGGCATGGTGTGGCTACAGAGTGATTGAGAAGTGGTCTTGTGTGGTCCCACTGGGTTAGGAGTGTGGTCCCATTTGGTTAGGAGTGAGTTAGTCAGAGGTTTATGAATGGAGTGGAAGAGACATCTTTATGGCTCTGAGGCCCTCTCTCGCCACTAGACTACACTAAATGCCAGGAGAGCTCAGTGCAGCAGACCGCTGGGAGCCCCACACATGACGTGTATGGATTTAAATGTGTGTGTGTGCACGCATGTGTGTATGTTGACTCCTCCATTAAGGGTAGATTTAATTTGCAACTATCCTTACATTAAGAAGAATAAATTATGTAGGGCCACCATTGCTGAAAAGTTAGTTGAGCATCCATTCTGTCTCTTTTTAGTGACTCTACAGTGTCAAGTAATGAATGTAATATTTAATATCATAGAGGAAAGATCCTAAGATTTGGTCATCATCTAATAAGAATGTTTTCTATGGCAAAGTGAGTGGAAAAACACGGCAGCAATTACTGTAAAAGTTAGGCTTGGCCATAAACGCAGACTGGAAATGCTTACTGCAACGCTCAGTGTAACACAGTAAGCAGCCCAACCTTTCGTTGCGTAGACACAGGATATTGAAATCTCTTTGGGGTCCATAATGAAATGATTATGAAACAGTCCTCATCTTTGAGTGAAGTGATGGAGCTCTGTGCTGAACGGTGGGCGAAGCCGCGACATCTTTTCCCTGTTAAAGAGGCTTAGAGAACAGCCATCTAACTCCAGTGACCTGCGTTGATTAGAGAAGTGTCTGGCACAGAAGCAGGGCGTGTCTGCCAAGCTTTCACCACCCAAGAATAACGTTACACACACACACAAACACACACATGCGCACACACACGCACACACAGGGTGAAATTAAAAGAAACGCATTCCTTTTATTTTAGCAGACAAGAAAAGCTGACTTCCTGAAAATATAACTACCCCCCTAATTTTGGGAACTCCTACCTCAAATGGCAACTGCGGATTGGAGGGAGTCTGGGTTCCACATCATTTCCAGTCAGTCAGGATCAATTAAGTGTTTCATTCCATTCCTCTGATGTTTCCTTCAGTCTGCATGGGACTCATGGAGACAGTAGCATCTTGTGAAAATTTGTAATGATAAAGACATGAGAGTTGATCAGTATTCGAGCAATTACAGACTGTTGCATTTAACCTGGTCTGCTGTGTTATAGTACATACACCACAAATCAAATGAGCCTCTGCTGAGATGACAATTGTGTCAAATATATATTTAAATCAGCCTTTATCCCAAACCACAAAACTGAGATAATTGCACAGAGATATCTCTCATTATCCTGCATTTTTCCCATTACTCTTTTCTTTGTTTCACCATTTCAGTGTTTTCTGCCAACCCGCCCTTCATACTCTTCAGTGAATGGAAATCTCATGAGTTTTTGACCCTGCCTCTCCCACTCTGAAAGAAGCACGTCAAATAGCTCAGAAGAAAACCAGACAGATGTATGTTTGAAGAGAACATCTGTCCAGACCTATCCCCGTGTCAAATGAGGTGCCAAATACAATGAAACTCCCAGAAAGTTTCTCTCAGAGGATTGAAAAAAAATATATGGAAGCTTTATGTATGTGAGGAGCTCTCTAAGTAGACAATTAGACACAAATTTCCTCTTAAAAAAGGGTTAGTTTACTGAGCTTTGGCCCAAGATATCTGCAGCAAGAGTAGCTTTGGATGCTGTGTGAGTATTTTTTGGCTGGTTGCACAAACACTATCTCCAGCCATTTGAAGGCCAGAAAGTGAGAGATTTTTGGAATAAAAAGAAATGAGGTATTCAGCATTACTTTGAACATGATTTTGGTCTGAGAAATGAATGATGGCTCTAGGGATAACGTTTCAACATTTTACACAAGCCCTTGTGTTCAGCAGTTGTTATGTTCTAACAGAAAACATCCCATTGCTCCATTCCACTTGAATACAGCTGGCTTTTAAAGGATGATTCCCGGGTATTACATCTTTCTCTTATTTTCATTGTTTTTGGCCTTCCTTTCTATTGGTTATTACAACATTGCACTCAAAGTAATTGCTGAGATCGGGAAACATGATGACATTGCTACAATGAGGTGTGACAGAGCAGAAAATACAAGTGGCCGGAGGATCCAAAAGACATTTTGTAAATAAGCCAAACCTAAAATGAAATCACCAAATGTCTTGTATAATCCCTCATTGCAGAGAAAAATTTTGTGTGTGCACATTTAGGAAAGTACAGTAGATCAAAGTTGAACCAAGGAGTCGCTCTGTAAACTATGATAGATGTTTACAACTAACAGCTTGGGTGATGATCTTACATATTCCCTTTGTTTTCTACTCTGACTACGTTTGACTAAATTATGGGTTTTCCATGTGAAGCTTCTTTTTACTAGTGTCACCATTTTCCCAGATATCAGCAATGCAATTGCTACATACAATGTTATTAGTAATAATAAAAATGAAAGCCAAAACTACAAATATGGAACCCAAGTTGTACTAAAAAGATTAGGTGAAAAATTGACATATTCCCTTTCTGTTCAATTCTGAAGAAGTTTGGTTAACTTGTGAGTTTATTTAAAACCAAAACTAGCTGAAGATAAAACTACATACAAATGTATGTAGTATGGATTCAACAATTAGAGTAAGGGTGAATGGGTTCATGTATTTCAAATTGCAAAGAGTTAATCAGGACATGACTAAGTAAATTCCAAAACTGATGGATCACCATTTGATGTAATGTCTGTGTTCAATGATCCTGACCTGCTGTGAATAGTTGGTCGCCAAAGTGGAAGTAATAAAATGTGGAAAGAGAGAAAAATAACACCATGTGTGAGTATCGCCTTCCCCACCTGCATGCTGACAGAAAATATTTGAGACTTATGGCGGTGTCTAGACTCCGCTGATTTATATTAATCTATTAATCCCATCAATTTAGCAGGATTAGCCTCAGAGATGCTGGATAATTTGTGTTCTATGTCCCCATGCTGCAAGACATTGTGCATGCACTACCTTCTGTCACAGCCAGTTTATAGCAGTCACAGCCGGTTAATAGTCCTATGCAACTTGTTTCACCAGATATATTGTGAAGATCTGTGTTGGAAGAGTCCATGAACCCAAAGAAGCTTTTGCCATGATGCTCTACAGCACCAAACAAAAGACATCTGCCTTAAATCCACCCAATACACACTATACTTTCCCCCCGTTTATGTTTTATGGTTTGGAGATTCCTTTATCCCTTCGTGACAGACCTTGTCACCGAAGGTCCAGTTGCTCATTGCTCTCTCAGTCAATACTTCTTTCTCTTCCCTTTTCACCTCTTTGTGTCCTGTCCATCCTTCACCGTGGAGCTGTAATGACTTTAGCAGATGCTTTTTTGAAGTAGCAGATCGTAGCTACTGTGTGGCAGCAGATGTGTCCTGTGTTCTGGGTTTTTGTTTATGTCTGTAACTAAGCCCTGTAGGCCAGTACCAGCCCTGCTGTCTGTCAGATATTAACTGCAACCCGCGCCACACACAGACGAATCGAAGCACTTAACTTCTACAGAAACACTTATTGTTCATTAATTACTGACAGAACATAAAATTATTATATTGAAGTGAATGGGCTTAATGAGAAAGAGACAAAAGTTTGTTGTAGTTGGAAAAGAAGCACATCCTTAATTCTAATCCTTGAAGTCAATTTTTTTTCTGATTTCAGAGGAAGACTTGCGTAATATAAGAGGATTTTATTTTTCTGTTTGTTTGGAAACATTCAAGAGTTATCTGAAGTATGTTTTGAAAGAAGCAGCAAGTGCATCTAACCAAGAAATTCAGAGGAATCCATATTACTGATGCCACTGTTTACATCAGTAATTCACTGTGTGTAAGGCCTTTCCAGTAAACTCTGTGCTTTCATTAGATCCAAACAAATGACAAAAATGGTCTTGAAGACTTATACAACCTTGGGCATGGTAGATCTGGTGTGTGTCCCTCTTAATTGTGTATAAGTGTGTGCTGGTGTGTATGTGAATTATCCTCCCTACTCGCAATTCATCCCAGTCCCTTGGTGGCTCCGAGAGCAAGCTGGTGAGCTCATTTCCATTACATGTTGTGTGTTACGCTTGTATTTCCCATCTAATCCCCCTTGCTGACCCAGTCTGACACTGATCTCTTTTTGTCTAAGCATACAAAAGGACAGCTCAGGACAAAGGAACGAGCCTAAAAGCTCATAAAACCTTCAGATCAAACATACTGTTCATTTTCAGTGTTTATGAAAGACATTCTGGATCTTCATGTCTAAGTCTTGTGCTATGTAATTCCTTCCCAGGCTCATCACTTGATTTATCAAACATTGTCTTTCCGCATTAATGCGTACAAAATAAAGCTGCGTTATTCTATGATTTTTGTTATTGTCGACAAATGACATGAAAAGACCAAAAACCAACTACATGTTAGTCCGTCTTTCAGACTTCCCCAGCCTGTCAGTGGCACCATTTGTTCTTCCCGAAGATGTAAATCTTATCTTTTTAAAAAAGGATTGATTATTTCTTAAAATAACTGGGCACTGTGGTTAAGCAAACCTTAAACAGGAGTGAATTGTGTATTTGTTGCAAACTGTGGATGTGCTGCACTTTTATATTTACAGCAGACAGTGTGTGGGACTGACTTAAAACAAACTACAGTGCCCTAGTTAGTTGTATTGAAGGAACAGGCCACTTAGTGCAACAGTGTGTCTCACGGATGTGTTCAACTACTATGGAAGTCTGTGGTGAGGAGGAATAAACAATATCAGGTTAGGCCACGCAAACAGTACTTTTAGTCAGAATTAGTCAGATGAATTCATTGCTGATTTGGTCTTTTCATGGAATTTGTTGATAATAAGAAAAATATAGAGTATCTCCAGACATATCCTTTTAAGGCTATTTAGTAAAAATCTAACTATAGTGAATCACAAATAGGGTCAAAAACTGAGAATGTGTGGTATAATTTAAATATTCACAATTGATACACAATCTAAATGTAGTGAATTAAGGAGAAAAAAAATCTAAAATTGTGCAGATTGAATGGTAGGTTTTAGTAAAATATGTTTATCATCAACCAGTGTGGTACAAGTGTATGCAATTATATCATGAAAACATACATTAAGGCAGATGCATAGATTATTTTACTTATGTGTCTTGTCCTAACTGCTCATGCTTCATTTTTATATGTGTTGACTTTACAAGGTTCCTGGTATGTTTTTGGAACAAAAACACCCCCCCTCCCTTTAAGTTAAGTTACTCTCAGTGTCTGTCCTGTACCCATATATTGCAGTATTTGAGTCCAAACCAGTAAAAGACATTGGGTTGAGTAATTGAATAACTTGTTAGTAGTTAGAGTACCTTGCATTTGATTTCACTGAGATCGGAGAGGGTGTGCCACACCACATGTATTTGCCAGTCTAGGAGTATTTTTGAGTAGTTGATAAGTTGTTATGGAGATCAGAGCAGGTCGACCCGAACACACGAGAGTGCAGTCAACAGAAACTTGAAGAATAAATCTTTATTCAAGACCAGAACAGGATACAGAAGTGCAGGCAGACAGAACCAAACAGACCAGAACAAAGGATCCAACAACACTGAACTGAAACACAGGACTAAAATAATAACTGAACTAATGAGGACATGAGGTGCAGGTGGAAAGATGGGCGGAGAAACTCTGGTGACGGGAATAAGGTGATGAACATGAAACAGGAGAACAAAAAAGGAGTTCATAGGATGGAGAAAACACTTGGAACCAAAAAGGGCTAATGAGGCTGATGCAGGCCAGCTGTGGTGGGAAAAAGCAGGCTGGGGAGGAGCACAGGAAGAAAACAGCGCAGACAGACAACCAAAAACGCAGAAAACACAATAAATTGGCTCAAGAAAGTCTTAAATGCTAGCAGGCCAAATGCAACACAGAAACACTCTGTGCTACAGAGATAAGTGGGCTGCAAGATAATCTGAGAGACGTGCTAACTCATAATGTCCAAAACATAGTTCTGTTCCATTACACAAAAACTGATCACTACCTGGCAGCTCAATGAAACCAGCCTGAAACACATTCACAAAACAATCTGGTCATTCAACAAACATTCTCATTCTTAACCAGTTGAAGGTAAAAGTATATCAGCTTTCACTTCTGTTCGCTCCTCCAACTGAGCATATGCATTATGAACTAGGCAGTTAAATGTCAGGACAAAATTTCAATGCAATGAGCAACAGTTTCTCATGTGGTTCTTTAATATAATCTATCTTATCTGTCCTTCTCCCACTCAGCCTTGAACAAACAGGGAAAAGCCTGTAGGGCAACTGGTTGACTGGTGAAGAATGACAACTAAGGGACATAGAGCCAGACTGTGACAGGATCATGACATTAATATTTTGAGTAGTGTACATTCCTGCTATGTACAGTAATTACCCTCAGGGTTCCCACACTTTCACTCTTAACCTAGTTGGAAAACTATTCGGATTAGTCAGAGATGGAAAAACCCTGGGCCACATAGTGTCATAAGGTTGCCATCAAATAACCTTATATCTGTCTGGAATAAACAGATAGTTTCCTGCTCCTTACGGGGCAGGAAACCCATGGTAATGGAGCATCTGGTGTACTGTAACATATTGTGGTACCATCCCAGTTTATTATAGCAGTGATTGTGTCCCTGGTTGCGTGTCAGATACTGTAGACCCCTACAACAAAGACAGTGTGAAGATGTGCTAAGTAGTGTCAGATTTGTCAGACTCAAACAAGTTACATTGGTTACATTGGTCTCAGTGTCAACACGCTGGGAGACAGAAACATTAAACCTATGTCAGTCCAACAAAATGAAACATGACTGCACACTAGACAGGTTATGTTTGGACCTGTTTGTGTGTTTATGTGTGTAAGAATATCTGGGTGTATATGCGTGTATATGTTGACCTGGTTTAACCCTTTAAAAGACTCTCTGTGGTGTTTGCAAGAAGTAAAGCCAAGCCAGCTGCTGCTTTGTTCCTCTCCCAGGTGTCTCTTTTAGCTCACCCCTCACAACTGACTCTGCCTTCATGCCTTTCTCCTCTCTCCTCCCCCCTTCACCTTTTACAATTCACCCAAACTATCCAGTGGTGGTGCAAGGCAAATATTACATAGAAAGCCAGTCAGCTTGGTATGGAGATCATATCGCCATGTGATGGCATCACATGGATATATCATAGTTACTTGCTTTCACAAACCAGAATGAGCAAGTGCCGTTACTGTGGCAATGCTTCTCATTCCCTTTTGTCAGGAACAATAGCATTTACAAGGCTTTTGTGGACTACAAAACAACACAAAGTGTGATTTATTTTCTCTCTCCAAATACTGTACAAACAACACGTACACTGTTTAATAACAGAGGAATTATGTGCATACCCCTATGAGGGGACATCAACGATATAACTGCAATCAGCAAGAAACAACAATGTTGTTTTCTCTAAAAGATACACGCACAATCACACACAAAATAACAATGACTAAAGCATTAGATGGATCATATTACAAGACAATATGTTTTAAAGACAACAACCTACATTATCAAAACAAAGGTAACTTCCTGCTACACACAAACTTACTGTTGTAAGAGAGGTCTGCCAGATGAATGAATCCTGCTTTGCTCCATGGGTTGTTCAAGGAGCAGTTTGACCAGTCAAACAGTAGGCAATGCTAGCAGAAAAGCCAGTTTAGCTTCACGCTTCCTGTTAGCTATTTCGTTTTTGCGTAGTTCCCATCACAAAAAGACCTATCTTTTCACTTAGCTCCTGAGTCAGGTCCAGCTTTGGGGTAGGCCTACCATTCTGTTTTATCTTCAGTTGCAGCTCAAAAGCAAGTTTAGTAAAGTCATTTTTTATGAGAAACTTGAGGTCCCCATCTCCATCAATTCTGATAACTTGCTAACTGTTGCAGTCAGGTTGGAGACTCAGTGCAGAACCATTCAATGTTTAGCTTGGTCAAGCCTGGCCTCAGTCTCTAAACTTTTACTTTTTTTCTCTAAATGAAGCCAGGCAAAGCTAGCCTCCTTTGAGCGATGCATAGACAGAGACTAGACAGAGCAGAGGACATCAACTACACATTGTAATGCATGCAGCAGAGGGGTGCTGTTTTGCTTGCTACACCAACTAAAGAAGAAAAATATGATGTTTTGATAACAAGGGATTGGCAAAATCAGTAAAAGACACATAGGTGCGAATGATGAATTTCATTTTCTTTATTACAATATATTTATGGAGAGGCCAGGGTTCATTTGGCCTCCAAGAGAAACCACATCTGAAACTGTCTCCTGCATATACATAGACATTTCTCCACTCCAGCTTCCTCTGCATACTTAACTGCCGTTTTCAAATAGCACTCTCGCATTGTAGTTTTGAGAGGGATACCAGGGCCCACATTTATCAAACTTTAAGTATAAATATTACACTTAAGACAGAAAGACATAACCATCTTAACAATAAAAATGTTCTTCGCTGACTGTGAGCAATGAGACACATTTATCAAGTGACTTCCTACTGACAGTAAAAGTAAAGTCTAAAAGTTACTTATAAGAGCAACTCTCAGGTGATCACATGATTGCTCAGAGAGGGAACAGCCAATTGGAGATATGAATTGACCCTAAATTGTACATTCTTTTTAAAAATCCCTACTGTGTATTCAATAGTATGTTATTCGGCAAGGACATACTGTATACAGAAATCTTTAAATCTCCGATATCTATTATATTTATAATGTATGAATATATAAATAAGGATGAAATAATGTTGGATATTGCCTGAAATAGAAACAAAATCTGCTGCAAGACAGTCTGGTGTTGGTAGATGAGGTACGTCAGAGAAATTAAATAAAGTGCAGACGATGAGGATGCTTGGCAAGTGATTGCAAATAAAATCAGATACTAGATTTATAATATATTGTAATATCCTAGCATATGCTCCAATGTAAATATTAGGCAAAAACTTTAACTATTCGTAATTATTATTGTTCATCCTGACCTATGATATTTAGTACAATCACACAGAAAACAGAGGCTCAGCTGTCTCTGTACTGCAGCCATCTACTCTTTAACCAACTTAATTTCAGTTCAATTCAATTCAATTTTATTTATATAGCACCAGATCACAACAGAGGTTATCTCAGGGCACTTTTCACACAGAGCAGGTCTAGACTGTACTCTCTATTTTACAGAGACCCAACATTCCTCCATGAGCAAGCACTTGGCGACAGCAGCAAGGAAAAACTCCCCTTTAACGGGAAGAAACCTCAAGCAGAACCGGGTTCTAGGTGGGCGGCCATCTGCCTTGACCGCTTGGTTTGAGAGAGAAAGAGGGAGGGGGAGAACTTGAGCGACCTCTCCTAAATTTGAGAGCATTTTTAATGCTTGATATTTTTTTCAATTTATCAGAACTTTTTTGATAAAGCTTTTAGTCTTAAGTTTGTGAGTAGACGTAAAAGTGAAGATTTTTTTTTACATTTATCTTTCACTTAAGTCCAAATTTTTACTTTAGCAGTTAGATAAATACAGGCCCAGAGACTGTTGAAGTTGTTTAGCCTTTTGAGTGGGTGTGCATAAGGCTGGAACAATACTGTCAAAACTGTGTCATAAGATATAAACATGAATTTAAGTTTCAAATGAAGACCTCACATGTAGTGTTTTTACCAAATGTTGAAAGCATTTCTAGCATTTCACAATTCATGATGCTTAATTATACTGTCAGGCAACTTTACAACTTGAGCAAGGGAAATTATCCATGACACTGTTATTATTTCACTGTTATTATTTCACATTTTTACTAGCAATTTAATATCTAAGGCCTGCCATGTTAATGCTAAATTTGAGTTGTCAGGACAGATTAACCAAAATTTGTCTACTGACAACAGTCATAAACCTTCAGACAGTTTATTTCATGTTCATGTCAATTTTCGTGATACTATGCCAATTATGCATTCAAGTTAAATGTTGCCACTGTGGTAACTGGGAAGCATTTATGACCTTCAATGAAATCCTGGTTTTATACTTGCACAGTCATCTGGCAAAAGAAATGGATAAGTATTACATGTAATCAAATGTGCACTACAAAATTAGAATTCTTAGAAAGGCAAGATAAAAGCACGATAAACTTGGAGAACAGAGTGAAGTACTTCATGGGAGATTAAAGGAAGCCATCAGACATGGAATTTGTCATTCAGATATAGCTGACTTTTACAGAAATATGCCTGATGGGTAACATATTAGCCTTATATTTGCCTATTTACACATCTAGCAGATATGCCGCAACATTAACAATCACCTGATGAGTTTTGAATTCAATATTCACTCTCCTTTTAGCTCTGTTCTGATTTCCACCAAATCCTGAAGGAAATACGTGGCTCTGGTGTAGCTAAATGCCTCACTTTCCTCCCCATCTAGTTACTTATTTTGTCTGTCTGCTGTTGCTGGGAAGCTGGATGCTGGGAAGGTTGTCTGTAGCCACAGCTTTGGCCAACAAGTCTTCCTAATTAAGTGACAAAATACGCCGTTGATCCATGCAAACAATACATAGAAGCCTTTTCTGATCTGATGCCCCCCCCATCAGCAATAATCGGCAGGACATCATTTGTCTGTGCCTTCCAAAACCATTACGTGACAATGCTAAGGTTAAGGTTTGGTTAGGAAAAAATCATGATTTGATTTAAAATAAGTTCTTTGTTATGGCTAGGAAAACTTTTCTCTTTTCTCTGAAACTTTTTTCTGTTTAAATTGACTACTTCCTTAATGGTAGGGACCTTCGTCATCATGGTTACATGAATAACCACGTGGTTAAGGTTAGAGGAGGATTGTGGTCATGTTTTTCTTTTATTTTTTTTTAGCTATTGACTTTCAGTTGGAAAAGGGAATTAAAGTGCAATGTTTTGTCAACCAATCCTTCCACCCTGACCTTCTTGCATCTCAATACGTATTCTTCTGAACTTATACTTGCTATTTTGAGTGCATAAATGCGTTCACACTGACAATTATGGCAAAATGCACTATGAGTACCTTGATGGTGTACTCAGAACGATCAAAAAGTTGAGTGTGGAACGCTGGACACTTCTCACCTTCAATGGTCACCGTCTTGGCTACGTAGCAGAAAGGGAGGGACCCCCAACCTGAGCTGATGAGCTGAGCAGCAGCTCTGTGATTATTTACCCCTGGCTCTAATGTTTCCGTAGCATTTTGATATATGATCTATTTCCTTTTGGAAGATACATGTTGGTCTCACAAATGAAATCTAATTGTAGCTGCCACATGAATGTAAAGTGAAGCTTCATGTTTTTACTGGACAGAACAGTGCTGCCTCTGGGGCTCTATATGTACATATATCACCACATTTCAATAAATATAAATGTATTAAAATGAACAGATCTGTTTATACTAAATTTCATTTTATTTTATTAAGCTACACAACAGTTTGGATTTTTATTATAGCTAAATTACAGACCGAATAACACAATTTACTTCATCTCTCTGTCAATGAGGTTATTTTTTTGTGAGAGGAAAAGTGTTAGTGGAGCTTTGAGTTGAGATTATTTTGTCACAGTACAGTCAGGTAGGTGTATGTTGAGAACTTGGCAAGCTTGACTCTGGAGTACAAACTTCTGAGGATGGGAGGATGTTGAGATTGTCACTTCCAGTTTGTTCAAGTGTACAACGGCGATGTTCGATTTGAGACATCACTACCCTGTCAAAGTTCCCACACTACACAACTAAGTACATAGTGTACACATTGTACTATATGGAAGTGAACTAATGGAAGTATCTGAGTACACTGAAAACACAGTGTTTGTCACTTTGAATGTAAACATACTGTATGTTGTTTGGGTAATTGCTGGAACAACTGATTTTGTAGTTTTTCTTGGGAGTCTCACAGGTAGTGTATAATAGGTTTATCAGAGCTTATGTGTAAAATCCTAGAAATGCTATTTTCTAATCTACTTCTTACTGTGAGATGGGCCAGATCTCCAGAGGAAGTTGTCCATATGATGTTGAAGTCATGTTCTTATCAGTTTGGAAAATTACAAAGTGATGTTGTGACATATCTGCCGTATGTAATTTTAAATATAGTTTTGATGGTTGTCACATGTTGTATTTTGTATGATACTGAGTGTTTGTTGGCAACAGCACAAAGGAAGGGGCACCTGCATGCGCTTGCCCAAGTGACGTCGTGTTAATGACCACAAAGATGGAGTAAAAGTGAATGGGAAAAAATTCTTAGACAAACTGAGATGAAATAATTATCATTGTGATGTGTAGACGTCAGAGGGATGGGGTTAGGACGTGTTCTGACGTGCATGTGAGTCACAGAGGTTTCACGTCTGGGAAAAAATGGTAGCTTTTGAGCCCTTGTGGCTCATATCTATGGAATTCATGCTAAAGGGGGAAAAACACCCTCTAAAAAGAAATCAAGGGAGTTTGTGGGAGGGACTGATGGAAATTGGATTCTGTCAAAAATTATGAGATACAATGTCCTTGTACTATCTTGGGCATGACTGTGTGATTGCTGCTAGACAGTTGACCACAAAATGGATTTTGATATGTTGGTAAGGACGTCAGCCAAGTGATTTCCTGCTCATAGCTGGTTCCATTTTTTTGTAGATATTCCACATGGGAAATGTACTCCATGCATCTTGAGTCTGCTCCCAGATTTCTGTGATTTTATTAAAACATTACTGGCTCCTGTCTTTGATTGTCTGTATTAGGCTATATGGGAAATATACTGTATGCACTTTGGAAGGATATGCAACCGCAACAATGTGTTTTGAGGCTGAGATCTAAGCCTCCATGTCTATGAGTTGTGAGCTGTGAAGACACAGACCCTGAGGCTGGGGTTCCATTACAGGACACAATGCCCCCTGTGTGTGAGAAGCAGCCAGTTGTTAAAGAACTTTGCTATAGAGTTGGGTCATTTGGACACTGGTCATCATGAATCTATGGTCACAGAATGAGATAATGCTGACAAAATGGCTTGGATTTTCTTTTTCAGACACTGGTCATGTATGAAATCTGCAACTGATTTTTTATCTACATTTCCAAATGAAATATAATGTGCATAAATATATAGAGAGAGGATTCTTTATGCTCAGTGAATACATCTAGAATCCTATTGAAAACAGTAACAGCAAGAAAAGTTGGAGCTAAGAATATAAGAAAATTAATGTGTTTAAATGTTGAAAATATGATGTTTAAAATTCTCATTGAAAATTCACAGATATTTCACATAGAAATAAGTAACTGTTACAGGGTCATCTGACATGAATAAGGAGTCCATATCAGTGTCCATCTCTACAGTGGGATGTACAAAAACATGTGATCTTAAGACTTGCTCTCATCCCTTAACTTTGGCGTTGACCCAGATGCGAAATTAACACAAGATGTTGTTCAATTCAACATTTTTTCCAAAATCTCTGGGAACTGGTTTCAGTAGCAGTGGGGCATGTCACAGAAACAATGGTGAGAGAGGCTAAAGTTTAATACGCTTACTTACCCAGCACACAGAACCACAGTAACAGACGCAAGCACACATAAACACACAGGGACTTTGGATTTAATGAAGTGCTCGGTTTCCACTGAGAGGAGATTAGGGTTGGAGGGCAAACTGTGGGAACAACTGCAAACTATTCAGCTTATGAAAAACCTCTTGATATTATGCGAGCAAATGATGTATTTTCTATATGTTCAGGTATGTTCTATTGTATCTCGGGATCTGTACAGCATCTGTACGTGCTGTGCACAGTGCACATTGCGCATGAGTGTGAGCCTGGTTGTTTGCTAGCCTCTGTACACCGTGATCCGTCCTTGGTGGGACAATAGCGGGATTCTGCATAGTGAGGCCGTGGGAGGAAGGGGACAGAAGAGTCAATGAGTGAAGAGGCTTCTGGGATGCGTCAGCGCAAGGCCATGATGAGGGTGTAGGAGGACGAGCCCTCTAACTCAACAATGCACGGAGGAACAGCCATTCAGTCGCCTCGCAGGATGACACGCACACAAGCATATAACCATAGGTACACACAGTCAACAAAGGTGCAGGTGAAATTAAGCCATTCATCCACCTTCCCCATGACATATGGATAACTGAGCCAGAATGCCTCAATCAATGACTGATTCTTTGGCATAGGTTTTTCCTCGCCATTAAGGAAAAGAAAGAATGAATACTATGGGAAATAATACAGGAGATGTGTCATTAATTATTTAGCAGAGTCTGACCAATGCTTATGTAAAAAAGAAAAGATACATAATGCAGAGTGATTCATGCATGATGCCCATATTGAAAAAGCAGGGGTGAATAGTCACTCTGTCATCTATAATGCCAGATGTATTAGGGTAATAATGGAGTGTCATAGCAGCACAATGTGTGCTGCACATTAATTCTGCAGGAACATTTTTGCTCACATTATGTCCTTTACTTGTACTTTCTCCTTTGAGAATGTTATCAGCTCTTTTTCGATGGAAGCTTCCAGTTTGTGACCATGCCAGAGACCAATGAATATTTTTTCTTTTGAATAACTTCTAATTTTAAGGGGGGAAAAAAGAGAGTACTTATTTGTGTCATTAGAAACATTTTAGGGCAGAAAATACTTTCTACCAAAAAAAACATCAGCTTCACTTCATTCCCACTGGCCTGAAGAACGGCAGACACAGGACATTAAAAGGGGCGGTTCATCCAAATTGAAAAAATAAAACAAAAAATATAATTTCTCACTTACCAGCTGTATCTAGGCATACTGATAGCTCTGTACTCATTTACTTAGGTTTTGAAATTGAGATTTTGAATTAAATTTCATTTTGGTGCTAAACAAATTCCAAAAACAGTGTCACCATGGCTCTGGATATTACTTTTTTAGTACAAAAAAAGTTCCAATCTTAACAATTCACAAGGAGGTCTATGAATTACACAGGAAAAATGGAAAGACTGGTAAACATACATTTTCAATGCTTTGCAGCCTAAACAGCCTAACCCTAAATCTCAGGGATGCATATTGACACATAAAACCAATCTGCATGGCTAGATACCACAAGGAATACGTGAGAAAATGTCTCTTAGTAGTCTTGGTGAACTGACCTTTTAAGCTGCCTTTGACTTAGTACTTTTGGATGTACTATCACACGGAATAGAATCTTCATAAACAAAGGCAGATGACGCTCAAATTCACAGAAGCATGACATCATTCTTGGAATGATTGAGGTGAATGGGGATGAGTGATTCAACATGGGTGCATGTGTCTCTTTCGGCAGGCCCGAGTGTCCCTGAACAGCATCTTTGTGCCAGGGAGAAACCTGTCCAACCACTTCCTTCAGATATAATTGAGATACATATCGAGTGTGGCCAAGGATTAGCTTGCTGTTAAGTGCTTGGAATTAAACAGTGGGGGTATTTGGATTTGGATGTGAACGCAATGCTGGTGCGCTGCACTGGTGCCCTACGGCTGCATATCAGAAAGGAATTAACTCACATATTGTTTCAGACCATGGAAATAATGTTGTTACCCAAACTTCATGTATAGTTATTTATTTATCTTTTTGAAAAAAAAAGTTTAATTGTATACTTATTTCCTGGAAGTTTTATGTGTAGTGTATTAAACTGTTATTTTTTGGCATTTCACAGAGATGGTGGTGCAATTTGGTGGAAAGAAAAAACATTTTAAAAATGGTTTAGTAGGTAAGTGCTCACATTGTAAAAAAAAAAAAAAAAAAAAAAAAAAGGATATACAGATATTTGCAGTAATTTAGTAATTTGCTCTTAAAATTACAAGTTATTAACCATAATTTAAGATTACATTAATATTATGGATTTTTGAATGGTAATTTATTGTATTTGTACAAATTCAAATGTAATTTTGCATAAAATGTGAGGTACTATTTTACAGATTTTGCCTGTTCATGATAATGAAGAAATGCATGTAAAATTACAGAAATCAGTAGTCATTCAAAGTGTTTTCCTTAAAATTGCAGGTCATTAAGCATGTGTGGTTAAAGTGATTTTTTGTTTTCTAAGGGTAATTAATAGTATTTGTACAGACACACAAGTAATTTATGGTAAATTACTGTAGACAGACAATTAAAAAATATTATTTTACAGAAAGTACTATATTATTTTACATACTTGGAAGTACACTGTAATTATCGTCTATCCTATGATTGCTATCATATTTGGGTTCATATGTAGTTGTGAATTTGCAAAAACTTTTAATAATTATTAACTGACAGAAAATACTTTTTCAGTGCATAATTTTGTGTGTCAAACTATCAGCATATAAGGTACATTTCCTGTATACTACCAAATTACAGAATCCTTTCAAATAAATGTCCTAAGAATTAACAGTTACACAGCAGCTACTTTTTGGAAATTGTTGATTTCTTATTATTAAACTATTAAACAACTTAATATGCTATATGAAGTTTGACACACAAAACTACACACTGAAAATGAATTGCCCTACGGCTGCATATCAGAAAGGAATTAACTCAAAAAAATTTTCAGATCATGGAAATAATGAAGATGATGTAGCATTGCACAGAATGCATCACAATAATTATGCACTGTGTGGTGGCATCAGAACAAAACTCAAGTTGTTGCAGGGAATTTACTGGAATTTATAGAGCTGTAAATCGAAGACCGCACATCAGGGCTGGATTATGACTCATCCCAGTTATTATAACACATACACACATATGCACGTGCACCATTATAATTATTAACAGCATGTTTTACTGGACCAAACCCTGACACAACCACAAACAGCCTTGTTTTCATGTTTATGAGAATGTTAAATTTTTTTTGAAACATAAAAACACAACTAATTTGTTGGCATTATCAAAAAGTTATATCTCAGTGATATAAATTACAGTAATAAGTGAGACTGAATGACCAAAACATTAAACAACGATACAAATGTTCAGCAACTATCAGCACTTTTAAATCATTTAAATCATTCAATTTAGATAAATCGCCCTAGGCTAAGAAACCTGATCAACACCTGCGATTAGGCCCAGACCTGAAAAAAGGTCACACTCCTGCACATAGCCCATCCAAAGCAGTCCTGGCATCAAAATGTCTGAAATATGAGGATTTTGGCACACTCTTGACCTCCTCTCTGCCCTCCCAACCCAAAGTGCTCACCCCTCCTCTGCATTTCTCACCCTTAACCAACCCCGGAGTGGGGTGCAGGATCAAAGTTCACCGTCTGGGGTTTCCCCTTTCAGACTCAGCCTCGATAACAAGGGCCAAGGCAGTTTTGACAGTGACACACACTTGTACACACACACACACACACACACACTTTAGGGAAATGCTCATTTGGGTTTGAACTCAACAGTGGGGGTCAAAATTCTTGTGCAGAGAGAGGGAGACCCCTCTCAAGTTAGCACCTGTGTTGTTTCTTCCAGGGCCCATTTGCACCCATTAAAGTTTCCTCATTAACACTGAAACAAGCATTAGTGTCTCAACTGAAAGTAAAGGAATTCCATTTTCCCAAGAGAAGGAGAAAGGGATGACACTGACACACAATCCTTCCTTTCTCTCATTTCTCTCTGTCTTTTTTTCCCTCTCTCTGTCTGTTGGAGCAAAGGGGTGGGATGTCTGTCTGCTCAGCGCCAGGGGCTCTGACAACGATACGTTTCAGGTCAGAGAGGAGCTGTGAAAGAGAGAAACGCATAGAACCTGAAAGAGGGTGAGATGGGAAAATAAAGATGCATAAACAAGAGAGGGAAAGAGAGAGAAATGTCAGAGAGGGACTGTTGTGATACTGGAGCCTGGAGGCCCTACTGAATGCAGGGTGTGGCTGATCTCTACCCAGGGTGAGGGGATATCATAGTTGGGTGGTTTGACTCTCCTAGTTGCTCTATTTCCCATTTTCTCTCCATTTCCAATTGACAAGTAGCAGGGATGAATTCCTGGTTGCAACAGACCATCAAAGTTCTATTCTTGAAAGTCAGAATGCCCCAATAGCCAAAGGGTTACTACACATACTACATAACTGCAACATCCCTGGTTCAATTCCAGCCAGGGAACTTTGCTGCATGTCATACCCATCTCTCTCTTTCCCCTTGTTTCCTGTCCGCCTCTTCACTGCCCAATATCCAATAAAAACAGGACAAAAATGCCAAAAAAAATTGCTTGTAAGTTTGTGAATTTTATTGGAGTGTAAAGGTTTTGAATGTGTGAATGGCAAAAGAATGTGCATGTTTTATCAGCTTGTTAAAATTGGCAGTGCACCACATTTTCTGAAAAGATTGTGGAGTTGTTTAATTGAGCTTGCCTCCACAACCATTCTTTACAGCAAGGACCACCATATTCAAGGGTATCTACGCCAAGGTAGCAATGACTCAGGTGTGGAACAACAATGACAATCTTGGGAAGCTTTCACTGCACAGGGCAAAGCTTGACCGCACTATTAGGTGACGTCAAGTCTCACATGAAAAGAAGTTGAATCATCCCCGGGTGAAAGTTTATTTCCACCAATTTACGCAAAAGGGACAAATGGAAAGAGGGAATGAATAACTGCAGCTAGGTGTAAATTAGGAGCAGCTGTGCTTTTTTTTCACAGAAGCACGTGGAAGAAGTAGGCACTAGGACCTGCGGTGAGCCACACAGGAGGGAGGGAGCAGCTTTTGGGACTCCTCATACTAAACTTTTAGAACAATCCATTTCCCAAAGAGTGTGGGAGGGAGACAGACAGAAGTGGATGGCCTGAGACCTGGATTCACAGCTTTAAAAGCAGGAGCGGGATTTGGAGTTTGGGATAATTCTGCCCTTGGCCTGGAGAGTGAGGTGGAATATAACAGACTTTCTCTGGAAGTTTTCACTCACAGGGGAGAAAACGCAAGGAGTATTAACAGGGTGGTGAGTACTATCTTGTTCTTTTAAAACTGTAATTAAGCATGGTGTGAATGTGTGTGGTGTGTAAATATTGGATAGAGAAATAGAGAAACAGAGGAGATAAGAAAAGAGTTTCTCTCAGAAATGTGGACCTAAAGTTTTCTCCATACCTGTCATTAAGTGAAAGTGGAGCCTCTGAATTGGGATTGAGCTCCGCAGCGGCCAGTTAGTCCTCCATTGGGGGTAGAAAATTCCAGTGGACACACAGGAGGCACTTAAAATTTATGAGTTTAAGATTTGTTGGCTATGTTCTTTAATTGTCTCCAGTCAAATGCAATAGTTTGCCAGGTGTAAATGGATGGAAGAGGAAAGGGGGTAGAGAGAGAAAGAGAGAATAGAGGTGAGGATTAGAAGAAAAGGGGTTCTCCAAACTTCAATGGGAACCAGTTCAGTGTTCAGAAAACTCCTGGGACATCAGGTTACCTTCTTTCTCTCCCTCATTTTTTTCTATCTGTCTCTGTCTCCCCCTCTTTTTCTATCTGTCTTTCTCTCCGCTCATGTTACACAACCCTCAAAGGACTTGTAGATTCTGATGAGCTCCAGTGTCCAACATGAAGTATGTTGGTGAGGTTATCCTTATGTCTGGGTGGGGCCCGGTGCTTGTATGTGTGTGTGCAGCTGATCAATTTTTTTATATTCTGATATGTATATTTGTGTGCAATTGTGTATTTGTATGCAAGCATGTGTGCTAAACACAGACCTCATGCCTGCCACTCCTACCAGGGAATTCCTTGCGGGCTTTGACAGGGGAGGAATGTCACCGCAGACCAACATTTACGCACACAAACAAACATCACAAGCCAAAGGCTTTGTTTGCAATAGATGCACTAACTACATTAGACCTATTGTGTTATTCTGATATAATTAGAATCTGGAGCAGATGAAAGGATGTAAGCTGTATTGACTTAGGTTTTATAAAATTCAGATGGAAGTGACAAGTGAGTTAGCTGTCACACACACATAACTGTACATTGCCCACTTCTGCAGCATTGTATATACATGTGCACATCTGTGTTGAATAAGAAAACTTATCAAAATTTTGAGCACACGCCAGTGAGTATAGCTCTCTCAAGAGAAAGGTGCTTCAGTCTGCACAAAAAGAAATTTTTGCGCCAGGGGGGAGCTGACTGTGTTTTCATCACTTCTCTGTTGGTCCACAGAGGAAGAGAGAAGAGAAAGCTGCAGCAGTCTGACCATATATTTTACATGATATCTCAACAAATGCTGTACTTTGTCCATGTGGTTGACGTGGGATAATTCAGACCAACTCAAATGAATCCTGTGGAAAAAATCATCACACAAAACAAGAGAAAATTACATTTAATACTCTTTGATCTCATAAAGGCAACCCCTGTCTTTGCACATACAATTCAACCATCTGTGTAAATGGTGAACCTTTTAGCATATATGCAGTCACAACATTTTTACACTTTGTAGTAAGTAATGTTCACTGATCATCTGCATGATGGTGACTCAGAAGCAAAAGGACCATGAATGGTAAAGCACACCAAATATAGATGACATGTGATGGCTATTTTACAGGTTACACAAAATCTAAATCCACTTAGTCTGCAAATTGTCTGTCTTTACTCACTGTTCATTTTTATTAAATCTAACTTTCTTCTTCATTAAACCAGTGTACTCACAAGTCCAGGAGGCAGGAAAAACATTGAATGAGGGTTTTTTTGAAGACTTAGTTCATAACATCGTGGCAGATGATTCTTATCCAAAAGATACATCTCAGCCCAGTCCATTACCGGCCTGATGTGCTATTTCCTATTTACACAATGTTATATCCTATATAACTCTATGACACGGTCAAAAGCTTATTTCAATCCAAATTTGTAGAATTCTTTAACTTAAGCCTGGTCCACCTATAGTATGCATTTAAAATATACATAAACTGTTATATGAATTACAATAATATCTGAGCATATAGAACATGTGATAACGACATAGACAATTTACCAAAAACAAATATTTGCGTGAGTAGCTCTTACTCTACATCTCACAATAAATATCTCTTATCTCACACCTTGGCTTGTGGAACAAGCTGGAGACATCCGTATAGCCAACATCATATTGTGAGCCACATATATCAGCCTTTTTTTCCCAGTACCACTGCTGATATAACTTTAATTGGCTGTCCCTTGGCTTGTAATCTACAACTGAGTAAGCATTGGCACCCCTGCTGGCTTAGCTATCTGTCAATCATGCATAATGTTTCAGATGTTTGGAGACCAATGGGGCATTTCTGATTTATCTATGTTAGCATAGTTTTCTTTTCTGCATATCAACAACATTTATTTTTGACGGCATAAAAGTCTGAGATTTTTTAAACTTTGATAGGCCTGAAAATGGAAATATTCATACTTGATATATTCTTCAAACCCAAAAATGCACCTAATGGCATTGCTAACAGAACTAAGTCAAAACCTAGTATATGACTGGACTGTGTATGAAACGCTAGAGGGCTTTAAATTTGTACATCGCCTGGTTACCATCAGACATGGACATCGCCAGCGTTTTTAAGATGTTTATTTGTATGTAACAATCTGAAAAATGATAACTAATGATAACTCAGTAACTATCAAATTAATCATTAATGCTAAGTGTAAATGACCCTGATACAGTGTATTTCATGTGTGTAAAGTTTTCATTCGCAAATATATTTGTTATATTACTTTTATTTTATTTACCATGAACACGGAAGTGTTTTATTTGGAAAAGACTCTAGATGCATGTAACATGTGGAAACTGACAGTAAGTTACACTGGCGATGGCGCACAGATCCTCTCTTCTCACGTAACTGTCACACGACAGTCTCCTTCAGTAGGTAATAGTGGCACTATTCTCGCCTGAAAAAATATTAAAACTTAATAAAGTTACATATTAACAGTCCTACAGCGAAATTTACAACAGTTTAATCTCCGCCATTGCTGCTTGCCATCAGTTGGTGTGAAATGCATTCTGGGATACTTAAGCTTCAGCTGACCAATGGTGTGACTTCATCACTCAGTCAGTTAGTCAGTCAGTCAGTGACTCAGACAGACAGATGCGTGTGTAGGGCTGGCCCTGCTGTTGCTGTCCAGCCAAAAACGACATATAAAATGGCATAAACAAACATAACCTAATGTGTGTATGTGTATGGAGGACAGATGGACAGTGCTGTTTTCCCCCTGCAGACAAAGATGTCTGTGATTATTCATGACCCTCTCAGGTTTCCCTTTGAAGCTGAATTACAGCTTTCTCTATCTATTCTCTGTTAGTACTGGTGCACCAGTGTGTTTGTGTGTGCATATATGTGTGTATATGAGAGAGAGAGAGAGAGAGAGAGAGAGAGAGAGAGAAGGAGAGATAGAGAGATAGATAGAGATAGATAGAGATAGATAGAGATAGAGAGAGAGAGAGAGAGAGAGAAGGAGAGAGGGAGAGAGAGAGACCTTTTTTCTTCTCCTCCTTTAAGCACAATTAATGCAATTTGCATTACAAAATATTGTTAACATGGTAGATAAAACAGCTAGACTAGATGCTTACTAGTTAATCGGTAAGCTAGACAGTGGTTGATAGATTTGTGGCTTGGTATCTCTGGATTTTGTGTACCTCATTGTAAAGTTTTATGTCAGGTGAATGGGTACATGAATGCATTGGTAAATTGTAATACAATTTGTGTCCTACTAATTATCTTATCAATTCGGATCAATAGAAGTTGTGTTGTGTTTCGTGTTTGAAAATTCCTCAGTTCCAAACATAACAGAGATTTCAACATGTACTTTGTTTTGTTCACTGCTCTTCAGTATGGAGACGTGCCCCTTAAACACATAAAAGGTTGGAATGGTGTGAGCTGTCTAGACTGCAGTGTTGTATAGTACACCTGGGCCGGGTAGGGTGAGGCTGCGACAGCACACCTGGACTGTCAATTTAACCTCAGGGTCTAACACTAACTGCAGGAACCTTTAAAGACTACAATTACAGAAATCACTGAATAAACAATGTATATTCAAAAATAATTGTAATGGTCCTATAATGATTTTGCCTCTATAAACTACACATAACACTCTGAGGTGTGTCACAAACTTTATTACTTACGTAACCCCTGCTGTGAAACCCACCAGGTTAACTTTTGGTAATGCACTGTACAGGATTTTGTATGCTAAAGCACAATGTGCTTATAGGGACACATATGTCCCTATAAAAGAAGCGAGAGGATTTACATTGGGGCATTCTTTCAGCAAGTTCATTGTTTCCTATTTTTCACAATCCTCAGATCATCTTTATTTTTACCGCAGAGTGCAGATGTTGCACTTGTAAAATAGACACTTTCCAAACATAGCAAAAAGGGAAAAGTGAGAACAATTGTCTGTTTTAAACCTATTTTGTTTAACATGGTATCTTTGGTTGAAGTATCAGTTACAATTTAACCGTTTATGCAGTGTAAAACATCAGGGTTACAATGGACACTAATTTAGAATAGCGATTTAGACCAGTAATTATTGGAATTATGTAACTGAATTAAATTACTAATGTTGTCGTGTCCTGCAGTACTATACTGCTACACACATTTGTTACAGGCCTCCCGGAAATTCCTTGTTACTTGCTAATGATACCAAACCACTAGACTTAGTTTGACACAAGTACAAGTGTTACTAGAAAATCTGGGACAGTGCCAGCTGGCAACAACAAAAAAAAACAATTAAGGGTTTGTTCACACAGAACAGTGATGTCTGATTACTCTTATCAGATCACAGAAGCTTGAGGCAGGCTGCTCATAATCTTCTCCCAGTAGACACAGTAGTTATTAGCCTTATTAGTGAAGGATGTTGTTCATAACAATTGGTCTCAGTTAAATATTCTTGATGACCTGACTTTGAATCATGCATGACCATTACCTGCAGACCTGATCATCCTCTGATCCACTTTTCTACACTTTTTCCTAAAGCATCCTCTTCCCCTGCTTCCTGGACATTCACAGTTTTGGCAGCATTGTCAGCTACCAAAAACAAAATCCCATTTGTTTTTGACCCCAGATCCAAGAAAACCAAATTGTTATGACTCAGGCCTATCACGTAAAACCACTGCTTTCCAACTGGATGACCTTTTTATAGTATTTATATAGTATTTATAGAGTCATTTTGTGTCTTTGCATACTGCTAGCATTATTTATGTCAAAGCACTGTGGAGTGGCATATCAATCAAGAATTTTTGAGTCACATATTAGTCAGAATATAACACAGTGTGTAAAGCTGCATGATAACCAAAGCATTTTCAAACCTTGTTGAAAGCCAACAAAGAAGGAAAAGCATTTTAATAAGAGAAAGAAAAAATGTTATTATTAAAATCCTATTATCTTCTGTTATTTTGCTCTTTAGCTTAATGCATTTGTAAATAAAATAGTTGATGCATGTTTTGCTGAAACAGTGAGTACAAAATGTAGTTATTAATGTCACTTCTAGTCCAACCTTAACTTAGATGACAGATGTTACCTTACAATAATAAAACATATAATTTAGCAAAAGAACTTTTTCTCTGTCTCTGTGAGAAATATGCAATGTCTGCTCATCTAGAACAAAGCATCCCTGTTTGGGGAAAAATGAGGAGATGATAATTCATGGGTCAAAACATAAACCCAGGCCCTACTTTGGTTATCTTTTGGGTTACCAGAGCTGCAGTCTGCCACAGGTCAACACACAGAAAGGGATAAGAACATCTGGTGTAAAGTGAACCAGCTGAAGTGTTCAGTCTGGAATCAGTGGGAGAGGTAAAAGGTCAGAGTTCGGGCTCAGGGTTACATTTGTGTTTGTGGAGGAAAACGGGGATCCAGAGGTCACCACATGTCAGGATCCCGAACAATGTGGCACAGGAGCGGAGAGCACAGGGCAGAATGGAAAACACTGAAATGTGACGCAACCTGCAACGTTATTTTCTGCAGTAATTCTTGTTGACATTTCCTTTACAAACAACTTCTCACAATGTTTGGGAGCAAATTTATACGATGGAAATCACAGCTAACATTGTTTGACATTTGTAAATTACTGGATATTCTTGTCAGACATAGGCAGAATTATTTTGTCCCAGCACCTTTTTCCCATATGGACCTGGTTTTCAGCTTGTATGCACTGCACAAAATCAAGAATAATACAGTCCTATGTTTGGACTTTGTCATGCATTGAGAACTAAATCCAGGGCTGTTAATGTAAGTTAGTCTTTGTGTTTGACTGTTGAAGATCTGATTTCGACAGGTGTTCTATCAAAGGGTTATGTTTGCCTGTGTCTGCGTGTTTCTGTTTCTATGTCTGCACACATGTGCGTGTATTCACTGTATATGCTTCAAAAAAATGACAACTAAATGTGCAGACATGCCTTGTCATTCCACATTAAATGCCTCTATGACTTTCAGATATGGCTTGCTTTCCTCTCATGCATGTGCACGCAGCCCAAACACACAGTAGCTGATAAATCACCAAATTACAGCGTCTGTGCTTACTGCTAGAATAACAGTGTTGTGGTCTTAATCTGTTGACTTAGTGCACGTTTAGTGTATTGAATTGTTTCACCGCAACTCCTTTTATGTGTGTGTGTGTGTGCTTTTGGATTGGTGTGATGACAGGGCCTCGTTCTCACTTTCCTTCCCTTTCTTTCCTGATTGGTAGGCTGACTACAGCTTGTCTGGACATGAAACTCTCCCTCATTGCCATCAACAGAACAAGAGTACTTGATCTTTTCAAATATTCAAATTTACTTCAAAGCCTCAAATAATAGAAAATTAGCCTTTGCTTTTAGATGCTTGTGTTTTTTCTGATCTTACATATTATTTATAGAGATCAAGTTTACTCAAACAAAGAAAATACACAGAGGAAATAGAAACATAAACCACACCAGCATTGGAGGAATGTGGTTTGTACAAGTGTATGAGTAATTGACATGTGTGTACGTGTGTATGTGTATGTGTGTTTGTGTTGAATGCGCATCAAACACACACACATACACACACACACACACACACGCCTTAGCCCCAAGGATACAAGTGAAGCCACTTACTATGCACTTATTTGGATTATGCCGATTTGAGAATGCACAGTATGCAGGAGGATGAGCCACTGGCTGGTAATAACAGATTGGTCCCCTACACAACAAGCACAAATTAATAAGGCGTTCCTGTAGTTGTTTTAGCCGGACAGGATGCCAACAACTACCGAGGTGTGAAGGATTTACAAGAACCTCTGCTTTCATCTGTCATCAAGTTTTTTTTATTAAAACCTGAAGATAAATGGTGTGCCATGAGGAGTTTTGGGGTAGGTTGAGGCTGTAGGAAGCCAGTTCTCTCTGCTGGATTCTCTGTTAAGCCTGTGTATCAGACTCCACAGTAAATATTAATTCATGTTCGCTCTGGCTGCAGGTCACATACACACACAAACACACATGCAGGCACACTGGAAAGCAGTCACTTTATCTCTTTCACCATAGCTCTGCTCACATGCTGAACATGGCATGCTGCTAACAGACAGAGGATGGGCCTGGGAGGTCCCACACAGACAGGTGGTTGACATCAGATAGAGGGGTAGAGAGACGGAGGGAGGGGAGATATGAATCGAGGGAGATAGGGAGGCAGAGAGACACAGAAGCACAGAGAGAGAGAGAGAGAGAGAGAGAGAGAGAGAGAGAGAGAGAGAGAGAGAGAGATGACAGAACGATGTGGAGACCACACAGAATAGAAAATGGCTCGGTCAAGTCTTTAGAAAGAGGGGTGAGACTGTAATCAAGCAAACGCTGGGAGTGACATCAAATTTTTTACATTCTCCAGAGGATTCAGCACCATCCTGACAAGGCCATCTGTAACTGTACAACAAAGCGCATTGTACTTGTTTTCTTTATAGAGAACAAAGCTCAATATTCAAAGCAGGTACAGATCTAAAAAATGATGACATCTAAAATCATCTAAGATCTAAAAACATTGATTGTGAGCATCTTACTGAGAATGACACAAGATGTTAAAAGTGTGTCCTTTACTTTTTGTTTTTGATGTAAGCTCAAAAAGAACAAGACAGTTTCAGCTATACTCGCAACTCTGTGAGTCTGTATTTAGGCAAAGTAGTGCTTTGAGCTAAACGCTGTCAAAATGCAAACTTGCTCACCATGACAATGCTAATATGCTAAATAGCTTTATTTACTATGTTCACCAGCTTAACACTTACTGCTAATGAGCATGTTAGCATGGTAATGTTTGCTAATTCTGGTCTTCAGGTCTATAGTCATTAACCATTCACATTAACCAATTAGTCATTAACCAAAGTATTGGACAAATTGAAATGTCAACCCGATGATGGCTCCAGATGGAAAATCGGGGGATCACCAAAGTCATTGGGATTCATTATCTGGCATATTTGTGCCAATCCATCCAATAGATGTTGAGATATTTGACAGGATAAAAGAAAACTTTAATCTGCTGGTGGCACAGGAGGAAAAGGGGATCTCCAAAGTCATTAATCATCCTCTGGGGAACATGGACGTTTGTACAAAATTTCACAGCAATCCATCTGATTCTTGATGAGATATTTCAGTCTGGACCAACTGACATCACCATCCTTAGAGCCATGCTAACAGTGCAGCTGAAAAACAGATCAAATAACAAGAGTAGGTTGTGAGGTTACTGTAAAGACGCTGTCAGTTATGCATGATGGCTTTTTAAGGCCTCATGGCAGCAGGATGTCTCCATGCGAGTGAGGTTCTTTACATATTTTGCTTCAGTGTCCTGGAGCGAGATACTTAATCCCTTCTGTATATGCTTAAGATGTGCCGTGCTGGCTGGTCGACCCTTTGCCCCAAACCACATGGCTAAAAGAAAATTGAATTAAGTTTATCAAATAAAATCTATGTTACACCAATTTAAAGTGGAAGGCATCGCTTAACGCTAGCTTGCAGCCAGAGCACTTTCACTGTATTGTAACTGCATTTCAAATACTGTTCTCACTTTCATGTAAAATTAACTTATTATCATAATATGCCTTAAGAAAAAAAGTAGTATCAAGCCAAAGTGTAGTCATCATGGAGAGGCTCCATATTTTGATTCTCTGGACTCTGCTCTATACTACCTGCGGTCTACTCCTGCAAACCAAGCAGGACAACAGGATTCAATACAACCGAGATTTCCCCCTCCAGTGAAAACAAAACAATCTGCTGGCTCCTTCCCAGAGGCCGATCTCTACACTTTGGACAACTGGAGTAGTGAATGGTTAAGAAATCCTCACAAGCATCTTCAAAATGATAAAGTTAGGAAGAGGGGAGTAAGACTATGGTAGGGGTGCAAGAGAAGGCTAGTGGGGGTACTGTTCCCTGTGGCTCCTTTGACAATAACACTGACCTGGAAAATGGACTTAATGACTTTTATTTGAGATTTGATGAACATGACTTTAAAGAAGAAGGTTATTGTATCAGTGCACGTGGGTCCATGGAGAACCAATTGTTGTAGAGCAGTCTATGGTTTTAAAAATCACTCAAATCTACCCACATCAGAAAAGGCCCTGGCCCTGATTGTGTTAGTGGTAGAACTCTAAAGTCCTGTGCCAGCCAACATTGCAACATCACACACCACATATTTCAGACCTCTCTGAATTTACAGAGGGCACCCAGGCGCTGGTAAAAAAAAAAAAAAAAAAAAAGGTTTTGTCGTTCCCGTTGCAGAAAAAGTTTGCTAAAGAGCTGAACGACTTTAGACCAGTTGTTCTCATGTCCCAGCTGATGAAATGTTTTGAGAGAATCATCAAAACTATTATCATTAACAAAACGGAAGCCGTATTGGACCCCATGCGGTTCACCTATAGGAGCAATAGGGGATTGGAGGAAGCTACACTCACCTTATTTAACCTCCTCTACAGCCATCTAACAAGGGTAAACTTGGCTTTCTGAGTTGCTTTCCTCCACTAGTTCTCCTCAGGGTTGTATTTTATCCCCCTTACTGTACATACTGTATACTGACAGCTGCAAGAGCCTTTATTTAAAATACGCTGATGATTCTGTTGTTGTCAGTCAGCTTCACAATGATGGGTCTGCACACAGGAAGGTTTTAGATGACTGGTGTAAAGCTTCTCACCAAAAGATCAACACAAGCAAAATGAATGACATGCTGATTGATTTAGAAAACTCCCACCTACTCCATCTCAGGCTGTCATAGCAGATGACACAGTTGATATTGTTAATACCTACAAATACCTGGGTACAATCATCAACGACAAACAGCGATGGGAGGATAACACAAATGCCATCCACTCCAAAGCACAACAAAGACTGTGTTTACTGAGGAAGCTAAACTCTGTCCTCTCTTTCTTCTTTTTTTCTCTTATTGAATCAATTTTAACTTTTATCCTGATCCGCTGGTTTGGGAATCTTAAAGTGAGAAGTAAAACAAAGCTACAGAGAGGGGTGAACACCTGCTAAGATCACAGGGGTGTCCCAGCTCAGTCTCTCTGCTCTGTACAACAGACACCTGGTCAGAAAGGCCATCTCCATCCTGGCCCCGGAGTTCCATTTTCTGCCCTCTGGGCAGAGGTATAGGGTCCTTAGGCTCAGGAGCTCCAGAGCTCAAGGCTCCTTCATAAGGCAATTGCTGCCATTAACCATTAACTATAGTCCACCTTTTATTGTTGCAATCTGTACTTTATACTACTTGCACTTTTTTACTCATTGCACTTTGTAAACTTGATGTTTATTGCAATTACTTGTTGTTTATAGTGTTTTTATTGTTTTCATGTGCAAAGAATGTTTCTCCCATGTTTTTTAAGCTGCACCAGAATTGCCAACTGGGGACAATAAGGATTTTTTGAATTGAATTGAATATATAACCATTTTACGTCTATGGGCCCACACCCATGCTCATGGCATCAGGTGAGAGTGCATCACAGGTAGGGCGTAATGGAAAAACTTGGGTGTCTGACTGAGCATAACTGTCCATTTACGCACTCATTTCACCCCATGTTCTCTAGAAAATTTACCTGGGTGACTCATTCATGATCTCTGTTTTTTTTGTTTTTTTTTCAACAGCATGCAGTCAAAGTGTCACATGGCTCGATTTCATTGAACTGAATAGAATATATAACCGTCTTTCAAAGCGCAAACCCTTTGAAAGATGCTTTCCGAGCACAGATATCAGATTGTAATATCAGCCGATGATGAGGACGATCAGCGAAATGAGTCTTGCATAATGAGTTCTCACATTAGTCAGTGATCTTTATCAGAAACAGGATTTATTTCAGCTGATAAGTGTTAACAATTTTAATCACATGCACATTGACACAGTTGCACTAGGATTAGTATCAACATGAGTGAACCTGTGCAAAGACAACATAGATGCTTTTCAAATTCCGCTCCAGTGGATGCCCTGAGAGTAAATAAGCAACATGAGCTACATCAGCTCTGGCACAGTTGGTTTGCTGTCGGCTGGAACAAAGACAGAAGAAATGTTCTTTGCTGTTAAAGCTATTGGGAGATGAAACACCATTTGTCCCATACTCCTCAACGCTTTGTAACTCCCTGCAGCCTTTATTACTCCTTCCTCCCCTGCCCTTGAACTTTTCTTTGTCTCCCCTTTTGCTCCCCTAACATTGTCCTTCCTTGCTCTGCTTCTTTCTATCAAATGCTCCTTTATTTGTTCAAGACATCTCATTGCCCGTCTGTACCCCACCCTCTATTACTTGTTGCCTCTCCCCATCCCTTGATATTTTTGATTCCTTCCTCTCCATCCCTGTCTTCATCTCTCTCCATGACCAGACAGGCATTCTTGCCTCTGCCCCCCCCCCCCCAGAGCTCCACTGTGGGATCCTAGATTCTCACCAGGAAAGGGGAGTTATTACTACAGCCATGCCAAAAGATTAACCACTTGTCATGAGAAGATTGTTGAATGTCAAGGTCATAAAAACTAGGGGTCTGGAAAACATGTTAATCATTGTGTTCATCCTGCCTTCAAGGCCTGGAGGACTGGCCTCCCACGTCTGCTGGTCCAGTGCAGGGAGAGGCTGGGGTGTCTGGGGATGGGCCTGGTTCTAGGGAGGGAAAAAACAGGGGGAGAGAGAGTGGGAGAAGGCCTTTCACTAACACAGCCATGGTGCTCTGGCTGTGGTTTTGCTTCATTGCCAGAGGAACCTCATGCCTAGAGTTTTTGGTTCCAAGACAGCAGTCAAGAGTTCATTACGAGGGCATAAAACAGCATTGCACCACTGAAATTCACTGTCTGTGAGGTCCTTTTGTGTAGTAAAAGTAGAATTAAAGATTGACAGTGGTCACAAACAAAATGTTAGTTTCATTGATGTGTGATTGTTCTCAGTATAACATAACTGAAATAACATATAATCTGTAGCCCACCTGTTCATAAACAGCTCCAGAAAAAAAAAAAACATTGTATTACATAATATATTTTAAACAAAGTATTTTTCTGGTAAAGTGCTGTAAACCACATTATTAAAAAAAACAACAGAAAAAAGAAGTAAAAAAAAAAAACAATCTTATTCTTTGATGTACAAAGGCTGCATTGTTTCAGTTTACAGTTTCTAATTGCTACTCATCCCTGTCTTCCAAATGTAATTACTGCTGAGTCCTACTCTCAGCTAAAATGTTTCTTTTGGATTCCCTTCACAAACACCAAAAGGTTCCAATCTTTGTATTATGATAAATTATTGTTCCACTTACTGTAGGACAATGTGTGACAACGGGGAAAAGGCTGAGATTACATTGTAGTCATGTCTCTGCTTTGTCTCAGTGTTGTCCATACAAATAAAACACGACTTTGCAACGTTGAGACGAATATCGTGCCAAGAACAGCCTTTAAAGTTTTGCCACATGTAGCATTCTGCGCAGCTCAAGACGTGTGAAATCTCAGCTGAAAAGCAAATTAAAAAAGATCTTCACTGGGCCAGAGAGATACAGTATACGCCAAACTCAAGGCCTTGTGGTTCCTGGAACTGTATTTCAGTATTTGGACAGGAACAGGAGCTTTGTCACTGTTGAAGTGCCTTTGAGCCTTGATATGTCAAAGAAAAGAACCTTACAACTCTATGGTGACTTAAAATTCACAAATGTAAGTTATTGCCATTACGTGGGATGGAGCAGGTGAACCCATGTGCAGATACTCAATTGCGAGGAGACAGGAATATAATAGAAATAAGTTATTTATTGTAAAGGCTTGGGAAAGGGAATGCAGACCAGGGGAAACTTGGACAGGTAGCTGGAAAACTGGGTCTGAGGCATAGGCTGGAAACTGGGAGGAGCAGGGGTCCAGGGCAGGGAAGAAGGGCCGAGGAGACGAGACAGCGGCCAAGGACAGAGCAGACTGAACTGCAGGGTTAGGCAAGGAAAAGCAGGCAACAACAGGAAAACAGGATAAATGCATGAGAAGTAGCTTGAAGCATAGTAAACTGGCAGAGTGGTAGCGGCAGGGCTGAATATTTGAAGAAGGCTTGATTACTGAGATGAGGTGCAGCTGCAGTGACACTGCTCTGACTCCAGGACACCTGTCTCCACTCACACAATCACACACACACACACACACACACACACAGGGAAAGAGAGTGAGAGAGCGACACAGAGAGTAGTAGTAGGTTAGGGAGACACAAGATCATGACAATTGTGCCCCATTTTTGTCAGGTACATGGGGTGGATTTAATTAGTAGGTATTTTCATTCAGCTAAACTGAATTGGCCTACTTTTTCTGTCTTGACTCAATACTTGGACATAGACTTTTCTTGGGCAGTTTGTATTAGTGAAACAGTAAAAGTGGAGCCATATGCACAAGACACAAGTCCAACAGTTTTAATGATCCCAGTTCCAAGACAAATTCCTTCCACTGGGATGGCTATTTTAAATCCTACTGTATGTGTGTATGTGGCATGTCTTTAGAGAAATCACATTACAGCTTCTGAAGCAGTAGCCAATTATTTGTAGACCACAAATATAAAAAAAAAAACAACACACACAGTTTTGGTTTGAGACGGCCAAGTTGGAACAGAGACAGGGGGATCAGATCTCCAGAGAGAGGGCCTAGTTATAGTTAAATGTGGGGGTGCAAGATTAGTGACAGGCAAGGAGTGTGGGGGAGTGTGTGTGTGTGTGTGTGTGTGTGTGTGTGTGTGTGTGTGTGTGAGAGAGAGAGTATTATCCAAGTCTATTAGTTATGTAGTGTGTTACAGTAGCTAGCTAAACAGCTTCTCAATTTACTTCCTTGCACACCACACCATGACCTATAACATCAGCCAAGCTAACGTAAGCTAGTTAGCTACTCCAATAACACACTACATAGCTAACAGACTTGGATACTGACTGTCTTAGCTTTGACATCCAACAAGCTATCTAATCTACCTGTTCCTGTGCCTCAGCATCATCAGGTCTCATCTTCTTGCAAGATCAACTTTGATGTTTAATTTTTAGCCTGCACCAACAGAGTCAGAGTGACTGTCTGACATTGATCTTGACTTGTCCAAGTGCAGCAAAATGACTGAAAACCAACCAGACAGATATTCAGAATGCACGTAATTCAGAATAAACGTAATTTATTGTCTTATGTGGTTCTCCAGTTTATGTAGTTCTCCGGCTGTAAGAGACTAGGTAAGGACGGGATGCTACAAATGTAAATTTTAATTCATATACTACATATGACATGGCCAGATAGAATTATTTTTTTGATCCAAACTAGCTCAAATGTTTAAAAATAGCAAAGTTGTGTGATCAAAAAGTGGGGATGCAAAAGCACACGTTTGCTCCCTCAAATCTAATAGTAGAGGTGCAGCTGCTCGGCTTGCTCCATCCTATGGATGTGATCAGAAATTGGTTGTGTAAGTTTTACTCAAGATGAACACGAGGAAATAATAGAGCAGATCCAACCAGCCATAGCAGTGCTCTGCACCTGCCAACATATGCTTAAAGTGTTGAAATCTGTTATCGCTGTTAGACACAGAAACGGCCATGTATCCAGGAAGTTATCGCTGGCTTTTAACCGTGAGAAAGAAGGCGAACATTAGGTCACATTTGAGGAGCACAATGGGAGAACCTGGATAAATGAGAGACAGATCGACAGAAAGAAACAGACACAGAGAAAGGCATGAAAAAGCAGGATGAAGAGACTGGCTGATTGCCAACACTCGTTCTTTTTAGTTTCCACACCTTGGCTCCCTGCTTCCCTGATATTCTCAAGATGCCCTGCACAGATATACAACCTTTTATTTTACTACAGCTAATGAAGAGAAACATCTGTGTAAAATGATTGTATATATGTTAAAAAAAAAAAAAATCCCACATACGCCAACCACACATATACTTGCTAATCAAAACAAGAAATGAACTTCAAATACAGACTTCTTGATACTCCTCCTCCCTGCATGGCACCAGCTTCATTTATGGTTTCATTACAGGTAAATTTGTCTGAAATGGTTGGTCATAAAACCTGAGGCCACAGATATATTTCAGAGGTCTTGTTGGCAGTGTGTTAGTGAGCTGGGAAACGTTCAGAGGATGTGTGAAGTACATGCCTCTGTGTGGCTGCCAGTACCATCCAGCTAAGTTGAATAAAAGGTCAGTCTTTTGAAAACTATGTGTTTCTAGAGAAATACATCTCAAAGTTGGAAATGCATTTACCTGCGTTGTACACGCTAGGACATATTTTATGGCTGTGCCAAGCAAACCCTTCATGCTAATACAAGATGATGTCAAGTACTGCATATGTTTTTCCCCCCTATATCCTAGCAGTTAATAACATGATACTTTGTCCAATAAATGTTCTTTTGTTCTGGGTATCTTGCATCATTTCTCATTGCACTGAGGAGTCAAGTGCTTTAACAGGTTGCGTGTTACTGTCAGTTTGACGCTGCCTGTCTCTCTTTTCCTGTGTCCTGAGGCTAGAGCAGCAGAGTTTGCTGTTTGAAGTATCCCTGATGCACAACAGGTGCCTTGGTTCTCACAGCAAATGTCTTTTAAACACGAAGACGAGGGGAAAGGACAGGGCAGAAGCTGATCTCTTTCATCTCTGCTACTCATATTACAGCTGTCACATGCTATAGACTGATAGCGCTCACTTTTGTTTTTCAGCCAGTCTTGAATTATAGCTATGGGCAGACGAACAAAGGTGCAGAACAGCTCCTCAAATGGGCTCGTTGATGTGTAACTACAGTATTATCTGTCATTGTTTCATCTGATAATGAACAGTTAATCTTTACTTGCTCACTTAAAGCTACACAGTTGCACTACATCAAATAAGACTCAGTGATAGGAAATCAAATTGGAATTACAGGAGAAAGGAATAATCAATGGCTTCCTTGTTTCTCAAACCAAATACTTTCAGTTTGACTACCATAAAGTATGCATTTGATTGCATTTGCAATTATAGAATTGTATTGAAATGTTTATGAACCACAGAATGACTGAAAAACCATGTAGTTCTGTGCAACTATGAACATTTAATTTCAAGCTGGTTCTTCAAATAGTTTTGTTTATTTTAAATCCTGTCTTCATATACTTCATTGATAGATGAATGATGTCTGTGTGAATGGACCAAGTCTGTGTAACATCACATTTCGCAGAATCATAAGGAATTGTGCTTTATGATTTTGACTGATTGTCTGGCTTATCGAAAACATGCATTTTCCATAGTTTGTTTTACAGAGTTTTTCTGACTGTCTAACCTGTGATGCGAATTCCCCATCCGAGACTTTTAAAGTGTTTCCAAGAATAACCAGCTCACTGACAGCCACTCAAGAATGTTTGGAGAGTGTAACTTTTGTGCTTTTAACAGACACTGCATGACATCATTTTGCATGACTTAACTGTGACTGGACAAGAAATGGAGGCATTACAATTCTAAGTATGGCTCTGTGAGGTGAAAAGAATACCATGAATTGTTAATATAATGTATGTGCATTTGATCATGTTAATTCTGTTGCAACCCTTCATTTTTCCATTTCAAATAAGACATTCAACCTGCTCCAAAAAACTTGTTTGGTCCTGGAAGACCAATTGCAATTTTCAAACATTGATTAATGAACATTGGATACAATTTCTTTAAAGTATATATCTTCAAACATTTGTGGGTGTGTGTAAAAGTGAAAGAGAGCAAGTTGACCTGGCGTTCATCCCCCGTGATAATTATTTCCAGTGGATGACAGCAGGAGGAACTACACCACACTGAGCTGATGAAAGACACAGAGAAACTGTTGACCTTCCTCTCTTTTTCACCACATCACCCTCTCTCTGTTTCTTTTCTCTCTTCCTCTCTCTGTCTCTGCAGCTGTCGGCCTCTCTTTCTCACCCGCTCATAATCTGATGCTGTTGTCATCGCGCCGAGGCCGAGGTGTGTGTTTGTTTGAGAGAACTGTTGACGTGCCGCTCCTGCACGTCTTTTAACAAGGTCTTGTAACTAATGACTAATGTATCACACAGATAGGAAGAAAGCCCCGCTAACTGTAAACTAACCTCGGACTGATAGCAAGCAATGCTCTCCTTAACTGCTCATGTTTTGGCCCACCTGCCTTGTCATTACTGTACCACAGTCAACACACTGTGCTGCAGCCACAAGTAGTCATTTGGCAGCTTGTAGGTACCAGAATCTGATCCGTGCAGCATTTTTGTGGACTGGCAGACTAAATGAAAATGTGTTACTGGCTATTACTGTATAGTCAGCACCAGTAAATGTGTGGCGGGTCTCCACTGCCTTGGGCTAAGTAATTAGTCTCTGTCTCAACTGTTTTCCTCTCATGCTCCCTAATGATTGGTTTTCCAGGTCATAACCTAGCCGCTGCGTGACTTTGCACACACTTTCATCAACTTTGGCAATCTTGTTTAACCAGATAGTGTCTTGTGTTGCCTCTAGCACTCATGTCATTGTAGCATTTGAAGGTGATGGATGACCCAACTGAAATGGTCTTGATTTACAGTTTGGCAAAACTGGGAAATCAGCCTGTTGTGAGGAAGGGATCTTCTTTACAAATGGGTACAAGTTTCTTCAGGTTGTTTTACAAAGTTTGTTTTCATAAACATCCTCCTTGGTAAACTTCAGAACTGTACAATATATGAATCATAAAACAATTTTGAACCACCGCTTTGTTTATACCAGTGTGTATTAATACAGTATTTTGCCTGTCTGGAAATATGAACCATACTGTGTCTGTTATTTGGAATACGTATGTCATTATTTAGTCGACGATTTTTCTGCCTGGACTTTAAAGCGGAAAGCCGCTCCAAGTCCATGGCACGTCAAAATGCAGGGAGCCTCACACACACACCATTCAGACTTCCTGTTTTATAAGTACCATATGGATCACTTTTCCCCCACAGTCTGATATAGGATGTATGTTAGTATGTAAAATCCATTGGACCATTTCATCTAACATTTTCTGTTCCAGGCCCAGTCATCACCCTGCAGATGTGGCTAAAATATTTAACTTTCCATACACAATTTCTGGAACAGAGTAGGGTTTTGTTTCCGCAAAACTATAAAACAAACAAACAGCATTGGGAGCACATCCAAACCCTGCTCACTGAAATACTAGAACACCTCAGGAGCATCTCGCGACTTTGTGTATGTATGTTTGTATGTATGGTGGTGCCTGTATGTTTATTATTTGCATACAGTATTTGTGTGAGAGGGTCGGGGGGATAGCCAGACAGATTCTGATCCAGCGCTGAAGTAATCCTATAAGTCAGAGGTGCTCTATAAACCACTCTGACCCCTGTGCTCCCGCTCTGCAGTGTTTATGCTGGCTCCACTGGCATTAAACACAAGCCACATAGTTTTAACATTAGGATCCTCCCGGCTCACCCTGGGCCATGTAAATAGTGAGCTGTTCGTCAGCCTGGATCAATCAACTTACTGCTTGTTTGGACCAGCTCCATGTGTGTATGAGAGTGTGTGGGTGTGTTTGTATGTGTGTGATTGTGTTTATTGAAGCCGAAAGATATCACTAGTAGGTCAGTTTATCTAAATTCTTAAACAATGGCCCTCTCCATCTCCCAAGATTACTTAGTTTTGCAGATGCAATGCCAAACTGACCATGTGGCGATAAATATTCAGATCTTTTATTTAAGTAAAAGCAACAATACCACAATGATGAAATAATCCATTACATACTAAAGTGCATAGATGTGTATTATTTGCAAAAAATATATTACAAGAAAAGTACTCATTATGTAGAATGACCACACTTTTTTTAGTTTTCATTTTGTGGCTATTTCAGGTAACTACTTTACATGCTTTTGGGTCGTTTAATCTACAGTAATGCACCATATTTGAAAGTTCGTCATATGATTTGTACTGAATGAAAAATCTTAATCTTAAGTAAAATAACAATTATATAATCATATATTGCGTAGATTACAATAGGATATATGTGAAAAGCTTAAAAATCATGACCAGTACTTATAATATGAATGTGATGGAGAAAATAGTATAATTTTTTCCCTCTGAAATGTAGTAGAAAAGAAGTATAAAGTAACATTAAATATAAATGTTCTAGTAAAGTACAAGTTCCTCAAAACTGTGCATGTATCTTACTTTCCACCACTGCCTTGCAAACAAACCATGTGTAGAAAAAGGGGTTCAATGAACAGAAATCTCAAGGAAGCATTCTCAGCTTAAAAATGATTAAAATGCTAAACTTCTCTCATGCAACTGAGTTGCTGTTTCTGATGGGAAAAGGGCCAGTGATATTTTGATATTTCTCAGCTGTTGGATGTTATCTTTGAATTCTGGGCTACATGTATGCAGGCGCTGCAGGCAACACTGACCTCTTCTGGTTATTATCATGCAACACTAGGAGGATTTCAATGCAGGTCATTTTTCGAGAAGACCTGGTTACTACAAAAGATTAAATAAAAACTAGATAAAATTTAATCTTTGCAAAGATCACCAGTCACGAATTGTTTCCTATGCGTTTGATGTGGAGCCAGAAGGTCGTACCCTTCACAACAAGGTAATAAAATTAAACATTCCAACCGAACCAGCAAGATGAGTTTTACAGAACAGTGCAGATAAGTCAAAAATACTGACACTCCAGTTTCAACTCACCTCAGTGACCTTCTGAGTGTTTGTGTGGGAGGATGTGTGTGTATGTATTCACATATCACGGCATCTAAGCATGCAAACTATCCATAAAAACATGCTTACATGCATACCTGCACGCGTATGTATGGCATGCATGTCTAAGAAAGACACTGTTTGCATGTGTGACAGAGTTTGTGTGTGCACGCATGTGTTCATATCCCCTATTAACGATGCATGATGGAGTGCTTTACTTTGAATATATATGTAACAAGTAATGAGGTGTGAAATGCCACACATTCTAATGTATGGCAAGTCCAAGCTCTAAGAGTTAAACATGGTGAGTGTGTGTGTGTACTTAGCAAGAGATAAGGTCAGATAATGGTAAATTGTGTGTGTCAGTGAGAGGAATGGTGGTCAGAGGAAGAGAGTTGACAGCACAGAGTTTTGCTGTGCTCTCATAATCATCTCATACACTGCTAAACTAAAAATGTCTTTTTACGTCACTTGCACCCTTCTGGTACTTGTGCTTTACGACTTAATGTTGAAAACAGTCTGAAAGAGGAAAAGTAGATATGTCCAATGTACCATGTCAGTGATATAGAAAATGAGCTCCATTTTGTTTTCTATTGTCCTTTTTACTGGGAACACTTTGTTTTTTAAAAGTAACCCCAATCACGTAAGAATCATTTAAGTTAAACAGTTACTTAGAGAAACATTAGGTGAAGAGGATAAAAGCCCCTTGTCAGGATAACAACTTAGGCTTTTAGCAAGGGCATTTTCTTTCTTTCTTCTTCAACAACTAGTTACTCGATTTAGTAGAAAGGTTTTACGTAAACAAATCTGAACTTATCTAGATTTATAGAATGTTGTGAGTTAGGTTTTTACTCTGGCTTTGTATATTTGTTACCAGAGGATGTCTTTAATGCTTTGATTTTTGTCATGCAGCAGTGTCTTGTACTCCGTGTTGAGATGTGCCAAATATGTGGATGTTAATAGAAGTCACTAACTATGCGTACATGCAGAAAAAGAGAGGTTTTATGATCTGTGTATTCTACATAAGTGTGTTCCGCTCTTGAGTTTAAGTGTAGTCTATTAGATTAAATTGTGTGTGTGTGTGTGTGTGTGTGTGTGTGTTACAGAGCTGTGGTTCAGGGGGTCCAGATGGCAGGCATGAGGGGCCCGGCCTGCACTGGAGTCTGGCTCTAGAGTCCACAGGGGCTCCCACTTCAACTGGACACATTCCACAGGTACACATAAACACTCACCACAGCAACACACAAATCAACATTCAAGTTCAAGAACCCAGGATGTTTTCTTAGTACTGAAAATGGACATAACATTTGTTGCTCAACCAGAGCCCTGAAGTGGCAGAAAATGCTTCTTAAGGCTGCTCTAATCAGTATTTTTGGGGGTCCACGCACCTCTAACAATGTCTGGATGTCAGAACCTACAGGTCCCACACTTAGCGTCCACATTTACAAAGTTAGGCACCAAAAATCTCATCATCTCACCACATGGTGGTGCTATAATTCATGTTTTCCCATTTTTATGCATAACTTCTGAACTGCACGAGCTAGAAACAAAATTTCTTCTCCACTCGATTCTGTGGATGATGTTGCAATATTTGAGAATAGAAACCCTCTCAGATCACGCCATTTTCCGCCATTTTGAACTATGTAATATGTACTGTACAAACAACGTGTTCTAAATAGCCAAATGTGTGATCAAACTTCATGAACATATCAGAAAACATTTCTTTGTTGATAAAAAAATCATGTGATTAGTTTTTCAGCTATTTATCTGTAAATGTGTAATTTTGGTGAATATTTGAACTTCAGCTGCATTAATTCCCATAGATCTACGTTATTAAACTTTGAGATTGTGAAAACAAAAGACAGCACATTAACCAGCAGAGCCGATAGTTCTGGGGTTAAGGATCTGACTATGAACCACACAGTGCTGGTTTCAATACCAGGGGGGACCTGTGCTAGTTGTCACTCCTCTCTCAACTCCTGTCTCCATCCGCTGTAGTTTGGGAGTTAAAGGCGTAAGAGGCCGCTGTAATAACTTGGCATTTTACAAAATCACGTCGCTGATCACCAGCAAAATATTTCATAATGGTTAAGTGTTGCAGATGATTAAGTTATTCACTCTCATTGACTTCAATTACTGATTATGTGGCACCAAGGTCTATTTCTGCCCATCTGTTGTCAACTCTTGTGGTTTAAAGACAATAAAATTATGTGCTTAGACCCTGCTTTGTAATAGTTTTTATATTTTATTTATTTTTATATTAGTAACGCGATGAACCCACAAGAATTGAGAATTGTCACCCGACTGTGCAGCCCCCTCAGCCCTGTGCAGTGTTTTGGCATCTTTTAACTCACTGTTTTTGGTTTTCTGGCTGTTTTGATTCATTCTCATAGTGTTGTTTCTCAGCACCAAACACAAAGCACACAAAGTCAGTCACTAGCTTGTGAACATAGAGGAGCATTTAGCAGTTAAAGAGCCAGATATTTTTCTTAAGAATTGTTGGAGACCAAAACAGACCCAAACAGAGAGTGAATATTGGACTTATTGGGTGGCTGGTAACACAACTCCAAATAAATGGTGATGTGAAGTATGTGCCGGATGTGTAAGTAACTGTTTGCTAGAAAGTTTGCCTTGATATGGATTTTTAAAGGTGTTGTTATGTTATGTCGATTAGTGCTTACTGCTCGTTTCTGCTGTACTCAAATGAGCAAAAAAAAGTCAGTTATTGCAGGTTTAACTCATTCAATACTAATGCTGCTGTTAAAGGTTCCTCCTTGATGATGTATGTATGCTTGGATTGTAGCTAATTATTACTTTTCACCACTTTCAGTTAATCTGTGATAATTCTTCCAATTAATCAAAATAAATCAATCATTTAATACTTAATTTGTTTGACCAAGAGTAAAAAAAACATAAAGATATGAAAATCAGCTATCTAAAAAATAACATTCAATCCTCATTGTTAATTATCTGGATTGTGTATGTAGAAAAATGTTTTTATGAAATGGTATTTCTACTTGATAACGATTAGTCAAAGTAGTGATTTATAACAAGCATTGTTCATTTGCTTTCAGTCTATCCACAGTTTCAACAACAATGTACTCCTTAGGTGCTTTAGATAACTTTTTTTCCTCCTGTGTTTGGCTCAGGACGTGTGCCCATGAGGTCGTCACCACTGGTCCTGCTCCTCCTGATAGGCGTCCAGGCTGTACTGAACATGGGAGATGGATTGGCCCGGAGCACCGGGGCAGCCAACTACAAAGCAGGACAGCAGACGGTAGCCAATCACAGAGCAGGACAGCAGCAGACCACAGCGGAGGACCAGCTTTCTGAACATTATTCTTCACAGGAGCATCATAGGACCAGCCACCACAGGACCAAGAGGCCTCATCGGGCAGCTTTACACACCCACGATAGGAGCCCTGTCGTCGGGCACTCCACATCAGATTCCACCCCTGACCCCTCCATCCCAGTGGTGGACCCCAAGCTCTTCTCCAAGAGACGTTACCGTTCTTCGCCCCGTGTTGTCTTCAGCGAGGTGCCCCCATCACACGATGCCCTGGAAGGCGAGGGCTATGACATTGAAGGGGTGACGGGGGTGAGGGTGAGGCGCAGAGCAGGACCACACAACATGCACAGAGGAGAGTACTCAGTATGTGACAGCATAAATACCTGGGTGGGCAACCTGACACGGGCTACTGACATAGCCGGGAATGAGGTGACAGTGCTGCCCAACGTTACAATCAACAACGTGGTGAAGAAACAGTTCTTCTATGAGACCACCTGCCGATCCCCCACTCACAGGGGCTCCGGGACTGCAAGCGGGGGAAAGCCAGCAGGACGAGGTGGCAAGCAGGGCTCCAAATCAGGCAACTCAGGCTGTCTTGGCATCGACAGTCGCCACTGGAACTCCTACTGCACCAACACACACATATTTGTAAGCGCCCTCACCATCTTCAAGGAACGGACAGCCTGGCGTTTCATCCGCATCAACGCCGCATGTGTGTGTGTTCTCAGCCGGAAGTCTTGGGCGGGACGACTGGGACATTGACAGAGGAGGACAACTCCTGACCACTGAACTATGAACCAAGCACACACATTTCTCCTAAACAGCCACTGCAGCTTTATTGCCAATACTGTAATCCTCTTCCCCACCTCCATACATACACTCACCAACACACACACACACACTGACCATAGCATTCAAATCCACATACACAAACACACATACACAAACAGCTTCATCTATCCAACCCCTTGGCCCCTGACCCTACCTCAGTCTGAGAAGTCCTGGTTGTTTTAAGTTATGAGGACTGCATGTCATATTTATGGTTTATACAGTCAAATATGAAAATATATACAATTTGTGTATATATACTAAATGAATTCAAGCTTTTAATGTTGTTGTTATTGTTGTTGTGTTGTTCATGCTGTTATTTATTAAACACCTCAGTACTTGCCTGGTTTGTTGTGTCAGTTATAATGTTGATTTTCACATTTTAGCTTTAAAGCTGCTTGTAACAATAGTTGTATGTTTACAATGGAAGAAAGTACTTGGGGGAGTTGTTTATAGTGATGAACTCAGAGAATCATCACCCAACTCTTCAGTTCCCCTCAGCTTTAAGGAGCTTTTTTTTAGCATCTTTCAGCTCATTGTTTTGGTTTTACAGCCTGCCTGTTTACTGATTTGGTTCAGTCTCACCGCTCTCATCAGTGTGATTTCCAGACATAGCAGGCTTATACTTTTGTGAAAAGCTTTGATTAAGCCACTGTATGCAACCTGCCCAATACCAAACAGCAGACACACACAGTTAGTGCTTATCTAGGGAATATGGTGGAGCATTTAGCAGCTAAAGACCCAGGTATTTTCTCAGGAGACCAAAATAGAGCTAAAAATAGTGTGCATATTGGACTTAAATTTATCAGGTGGCCAGAAACGTGACTCTGAATTAATGCAAATGATGCTCCGTGTCTGCTCAATGTGTAAATAGACAACTGCTTGCTAACAAGCTCACTATATCACCTTTATAAAGTGATAATATGAGATTGTGTTAATAGATTATTTTGCTGCCCCAAGTGGCCGAAAAAAGAAAAAAAAATTAATGCAAGATTTTAAAGTAAAATCATTGGTTAAAGTGTACTCTAAACTAGTGGCTCCCAAACTTAGGGTTTGGGCCATATAAGGGGTCATAAGATGAATCTAAGGGGTCATGAAACCATTAGCGGAGTAGGAAATAAAAAAAATAAATAAAAAAAATATTTTTTAACTTTTCTCCAGTCTTAGCTTTTTCCAAGGATATACAGTACAGTTTGACCTGTTCATGTCACAGAAAAATATTCAAATTAAACAAAGGGGAAAATCACTCTTTGACAGGAGAGTTCACACAACTCAACATGCACCATGTGACAAGGGGCCATAAGTAGACATTGCTTCATATTAACCGGTTACACGAGAAAAGATTGATAAACATCGCTCTAAACCCCAAATCCCAGATTCTCGCAGTGCAAAGCTTTTTAAGACAGCTCAAAAAAGGCATGACATTACCAGACACTGAGTCAAACTCCGTGTTTCTTCAAATATTTTGTTACTACCAGTGACTGTTCTAAATATCAGGTGACTCATGTCTCAATCGGAGCTGCAGCACTGAGGAGCACAGCACAGACAGACAGACCTTCCCTTGCACACTTGTACATCCATAACTGATTCAGGAATGTCATGCACACCATGCAGGCCTGAGAGTCCAGCTCTGCATTTTATACACACAGAGGAAGATGGATTGGCTGTAGTGTTCCCAGCAGTAAGGCAAAAATTCCTGTCACCTTGGAAAACTGGTGTAAACACAGATGTGAGAAATGCCTGTGAGTCTGTGTGTGTATGTGAGGGAAGGATGGAGGTTAGATGGGACCAATTAAAGAAAAAAAAACGACAAAATGAAGTTAGGAAGGTGCTGGTCCACCATGAGCCACCAAAACAGCTTCATAGCACCTTAACATAGATTCTCCAAGTCACTTTGCTGGAGATCTGGTGACTATGACGGCCATAACATATGATTCACATAATTTTCCTGCTTATCACACCATTCAGACCACCGTTTCTCTATATACTGTATTTTATTCAGGTTTTTATATTTGTATGGTCGAAATAATGGCAGTAACAGGGTAACCAAATGTAATTCCACTCTTATTCCTTTCAATACAATCAAAACTCACATGTAGGTTTGGCATTAACATAAGAAAAAGTATTTCACAACACATAGGGAAAGCACCATATACTTTATAGTATATCTAGAGCACCCTGTGGACAAACTCTACCGACTCCCCTTTTGTGGTAATTACAAGCACAAATATATTAAGGAATATGGACGAATATGTACATATTAACACAAGACTCCTCTAAAAGACAGGTAGACAAAAACAGTAATAATGCTTTGACCTGTCCTTATAATTTAGGTTGATTTTGTGCTTTGGTAGTGCATATTTCCAAGAAACTGTTCAACTGAACAAATAATCACAAACCAAGGGATACACAATAAATATGGCACCCTCAAGATCTTTCCTTGGCAAGTAATCTGTTTTTGAATGCTGCAAATTACCTCTGGTTAACGAAGGAATGAGAGCCAGTCACAGATACACACGGAAGATGAGAACAAGAGCATTTAATCTCTGCCAAAACCTAATATAATACATGTACAATAGATGCCTCTTACAAAATTTTTTCACAGAACATACTACCCTCTTGTGGTCAAGTGGAAAATTGTAGCTGCAAGATGTTAGTGACAAAAGAATCAGGAAGGAGATCCTCGTGGGCCTTAGGTTTACTCATTTGGGTCTAAATAATTGGATTTATCACATATTTGCAGCACCTCAGTTCATTTTCAACTATAACAGGTCCTCCATCCTTCATCTGGCCTTGAAGAGGGACCCTGTGTCAAAATCTAGTTTTTTAAAATACCTTAATTACGTTGGTTTAAGGTTATGCTCATTTTTTGTAAAGCTGTCTTTTATCAAATTGCGCATAAAACCTTGATCAATTTAGTATTATTCTATCATAGGAGTACTTTAAGGCTGCAACCAACTTTCATTGTCAATAGGTCTGACAACTTTTTCCTTTTTTTGATTGATTTCTCAGTGTATGTAATGTCAGAAAAAGAGAAAAATGCAGATCATTATTCCTTGAAGCTCAAGCCAAGTTAAGTTCAAATCACTTGCTACGTCTGACCAACAGTCAAAATCTAAAGATGTTGAGTTTACTATCATGGAAAACTGAAAACTACCAAATAGCTAGAGTATTACCATGTAAAATGGGGCCCCATCTTGTGTTAATCCAGCCATGAAAAGGAAAAAGGAGCTTTTATAGAGCTCTTTCTATTTCTCTCTCCTCACTAGAAGTTAAATTCTGCAGCTCTTGTCACATCATCACCTCCCCAGGTGCCTGTCTGTGCTCTCACCCTCACTAATGCTGCTACTTTCCAGATCATATGCAACATTATTCAGCTCTGAATGTGTTGCCAGGAAACCTCATCGCAGTAAGGTTGTCTCATCAAAGGCTGTTCAGCGGGTGACCTCAGATAACCTTTTACTTTGGCAGAAGCTGCAACTAGGCGGTGTAATTTGTTATCCATTCCCCGTTTCCTCTCAATTTTGCTACAGTAGCTGTGAAGTTATGCAAGGCTGTAACCTGCATGTCAAGAGAGAGAAATGGAGCGGAAATTCTGGCTGCAAACTCTGATGATGATGTTATACCTTGTGCATGAATTCATGTCGTAATTTATCCCATAATTTACATTTTTCAAAATGATTTTCAAGTGTGCAAAGATGGGTGAATATGCTGAATAAACAGCACTCCCCTCTGTCAACAGCTGCTGTCAAAGTGCCTTTAAGCAAACACTGCAGTGTGCCTGAGCAGCTCTCAGGCATAAATGTGCAAAATGGTTTATATGACTAAAGTGCACAGCTGCTCAGGTGATTTTCCCTGATAAAAAACCCCCAAAAAAAACCACATTCAATGTTTGCAGAATGACCAGTAGGGGGTGCTATGCTGCCACAGATAGAAGTCTCATTCAATTTTAGACTCTAATGCTAGTTTGTTGATGTAATGATGGTGTTTTGATCACAGCTTGATTAAAATTATATCAAAATAGCCTACTGTGTTGCAGTCTACTTTATCTTTATTTCTCTTCTGACAAAATGAGACTAACAGATATCATAGTCTGTCATCAATAATGACCTCAGAGGAAAAAAGTCCAGGCCCTGACCAGACAGGCAAAACAACAGCTACTGATCCCACCCTTTCAGGCGAGCAGAAAAGCATGGACTTGATTATACGTGCTGAGGCGCTAAGTCAAGGGCATATTTTCGATTCTTGAAGACAAATTGTATGAGAGATGAAATGTCTTCAAGAATCTAAAGCAAGTCCAGTTGCCCTTGACTTGGCTCTTCTAAAAATACCATAACCTGGATGACTGAGAGTCTTCACAGACTATGGACTTAAAGGATAGGTTCACAGTCTTTCAAGTCTGTCTTAAAATAATAGTCAGGTGTCCATATGAACACTGAAACAGGTTTTGCTTGCTGTGTTCATATTGACCATTAAAAGATCCCCTCCAAATGCGCTTACAATGTAAAATATGGAGGACAAAATCTACAGTTCTCAACTTGAGCAAAGGTTTATTTAAAAGTTTATCTGAAGATAATATGAGGCTTCAGATAAAGTGAATATCTTCCACAGTTAAAGTCTTTTTAATACAAAATTCCCTTGTTGTGTCTTGACGAACAATGTTTTCCTGTTCAGCTGCAGTGGAAGGATCATAACAATAAAAGGGAATTATGCACTAAAAAGACAGTTACTTTGAAAGACAATGACTAATTGATTGATTTGATTTGACTGATCTGAATAATTTGGATAGCTGAAGCTTCACATTAGCTTCAAGTAAACTTTTAAATACATTTTTGCACAGGAAGGCTGTAGATTTTGTCCCTCATCACTTATATTGAAATTATATTATGCAGGGATCTTCTAATGGCCAGTATGAACAGGAGGAATGATTACAGCGAGAAAAACATGTTTCAATGTTCATTTGGGCACCTGACTGTTGTTTTAAGTAAGACTTGAAAAATTGTGAACCCATCCTTTAATTTAAATTCTGACGATGTTTACAATAGACAGCGCAACATGACAATTAACTTCCAACATGTCTCTGTCTCTGGTTATATGAGGCTGACATACAAGATTAAACCAAATATAGTCGTACACAACGCAACCTATCTGCCTACTTAAAACCCAGAGCCATTGTAGACCATGTCAACCCCATGATGGGCCTGTTAAGTATCATGTTGAGCTGTAAAATGATCTAGTCTGCTATTTGTTATCTATTTTCATGGAGGTTATGACCTGCAAGCATTTTTCTTGTTCACATGGCTTGGAACCACATAGCAACTGGGCCACCAACGGCCAACAACAACTAACAAGCAAGGACACAATGGTCTTGTCCCAGTCTTATCAGCCTTTCCTTTTTTGGTACTGCCCTGGTTAGCGTCCAAACTAAACCTTTTAAATTTCCTTCCGTCCTCCACAGTTCCACTGAAGAGTCTCAAAAGACAAACTTTGCTGCTCTAAGAGTTACAGATGGTTCACCTTTGAGACCTCCACAAGTGAATGACTGAAAAGAGCCACATGTTGGTGATTATTCACGTTAATACATCATCTATGCATTTTTTTCTAACACTTCTCTCCATCGTCACTCCTGTGTGACTCCTCCTTCGCTCCAGTGTTCAGCCTGGCAGACTGCTTTGTTCCTCTATAAGGACATTTTCTAAGTGCCCAAATTTCCCTGCGATAAAACTAACTGCTATTTGGATGTTCCCTCCGCTCTCCATGGTTGTGGGGGAAATATTTATGTTGAAAATAGTGTTGCTGCTGAGTTACATGCTCCCAGTCTCTGATGACACTGAGGGAAGAAATCCAGCAGAGGGGCTACTCTTTCCATTTCATTACAGTAATAGTACATTTAGTTAGGGGAAGCCTCCTGTTGGAGCCTATCCACTGCTTTACACCAGGTTGAACCATGCTCTGAGGAAAAATGAGTCAACTGTGCGTTAAATAAACAGAAATGTGTTGTTTTAAAAGATTTTCCCTGAGCACTTACTTATTTAAACTGATTTTCATTAAATCTTTAGAAATTAAATCAAATGAGGAGGCCACAGACGATACATTTGTATGTCCCTCTTTAACTCATTACTAAGGACTGAATTCAGTGCCATGGGAACAGAAAAAGAAGCAAAAAATGTTTAAGGTCCCACTTCATCATTTGAAAATTAGTCAGTCTACTGATGAATAAACAGGCAACTAAATTGTTTTGATAACATTAACATTTCCTGTACATTTAAACCAGAAGGGACACATTCTGGTTTAAATGTACAGGAAATGTTTGAGAAAGTACTGTACTATTGTTGGGAAATATCTCTCAACACCACTTTTTTCTTGTAAAAGGGAGTTGTTTAATTCCTGTAATCAAATGATCAAGCAATCAAGTGATTACAAAACCTAACGGAACTTTTACAACTATTCATACAAGCTGTGAGCTTTCCCTTGCTTAATCACTGTTAGCAGCAAGCTTGTTCTGTGCATGAGGTTTGAATTGCAGCAACTCTTGTCATCAAATAAGCTGTTTCCCACATACTTCATATATGCATGACGAAAGTGTTGGTTAATAGCCTACTATGTCGTAATCATGAGAAAAACGGCCCACTACATATTGCAGTCAAACCATGAGAAACTGTGCAGGAATTATAGCAGGCAAGAAAATAACACAAAACTCACTAATTTGTCGGTGCCACGGACACTTTTTTGAATACTATAAATATTACATCACTACATCACAGTTTTAGCTTTATGAGATTTTACCATTTAAGTACCATAAAGTGTCGTATGCTAATCGGTACGTAATAAGGAGGGTTTTTTGTTTGTTTCAGTGAAAGCGACACTTCTGTAAATATTTGCCAAGTCCCCATCGTGTAGTCTCGGTCCCCCCTCTAGCCCCCCCCCTCTGTATTATTGAAAGGGGCGGGTTGGAAAGAGTCTAAGCGGATCCTGTGGTGTTTTGTGTACGTGCACGCGCGCGCATGTGTGTACGAGAGCGAGAGAGAGAGAGCGAGAGAGAAAGAGAGAGAGAGAGAGAGAGAGAGAGAGAGAGAGGGGCTACAGAAACAACGCGGCTTGGTGCACAAGTGTTGTGACCGGGGTGGACCGTTATTGTCACGTTGTGCGGAGCGAATAACACAGCCGTCAGAGCATTTTGCGAGGATAAAGGCAAAACACTGAGACATCCAGCCGAAATGGGGAAGGTGGAAGGAGGAATGAAATGCGTGAAATACCTTTTGTTCGTGTTCAACTTCATATTCTGGGTAAGTGCATGTTCGGCGGCCGTGGTGATGGAGCAGATGCAAGCTGTGCGTAAATGAACATGGAGCAAGTGCAGCAGTGCTCACTCCACACAGCTGCTGACTTTCACGCGCACGTGTTATTTTAGTAACGATGCTCACATTGTTTACGGCTTTTGCTCTTGTCCGACTGTTCTGTGCTTTATTTAGCAGCATTGTGCGGCGTGGGTTCACTCTGCGTGGCGCGGAAAGGGTGACAGCCAGATAGGTTTTTAGTTTTGACTCGCCGGACTCAAATCAGATTTTCCACAGAGGAAAAACCCGCCCCCTTTTTCCCGGTGAAGCGTGTTTTTGAAAGGAAGGGCTGAATGAAAAGACAGAGCCAGGGAGAGAGATTGAGAGACAGCATGGAAAACAAACTCAGCAGTTGGCTTCTTGCGCCCGCGAGGCTTCATTAACGAACACCGCAGAAGTGATTGATAAACGGAAGTCACTGAAAATCTCTCAACTGCTTCCTCTTCAGCAAAAAAGCAGCGCTTGGGTACTCATGAGGCACAAGAGAGTCACTTTACTTAAGACAAAGTGTCAGGTGGATGTGAAAGGTGTGTTTGTGTGTGTGTCCTGTACACATGCTTTGCACATGTGCCTTCATAAACCCCGAGGTCCTTGGTGAAGTCCATTCATAGTTCATGCTGTGAATGAACTCACACTAATCTCTCGCCATCCATTGTCTGCATGGATAACTTTGGTTGTGTGTGTAAGGTTGTCCGCTCTCAGTCCTCAGAGGGGAAGTTCCTTTGTGTGTGTGTGTGTGTGTGCGCGCGCGAGTGTGTGTGAGAGAGACATTTTCCAACAAGCATCTGTGGAGTGGATCAGGCACTGAGGGTAGAGTGAATGGATCCATTGTGACAGCGGGACAATAGCATAACTTCAGTCTGCTGCTCCTGCCTGCATAAGCAGTAGAGCCTGCTGGAGCCCTTAATACAGCGGCCCCACCAGTCCCATCATTGAGTTGTTCTATCTCCACTTAGAATTGCCACATCTCAGATGGGTGTGGCTGATATCTCCCTTGAAACATCATCTCTGTCTCTGCGTCCAGAGACAGAGATGACAGACAGATGGAGGAAGACGACAGGTCATTGCCCGACAGATGAGCAAATGCTTAGTGAGAGAAGAAAATGAGAGAAAGGAAGACAGAAAACGTGATGGGAGAAAAAAAGGGTCATTGGGAGATTGGAAGGGATATTCATGTGCGTGTGTGCGTGCGCTCACATGGCAAAAAGAAGAACAGTTGGCATGAACTTGACCCAGATAAAAATAGAATCAGTAGATCACTATGAGGACAAGTGGATATTCTGTTGATATGAGTGTATTACGTGTCACAGGACCACAGCAATATTCAAGTGATTGGATGCTCGTCCACTTTTTGGTGCTCTCTGCATATGCACATTCCCTGTACTCTTTCTGAGCAGTGATCACTCTCTGCTCATGATCACAGCATCCCAATCCCCCCTGGGCTGCAGCCCCCTCTGTTGATGGTGGAGTGAGAGAGGATGAGTGTGAATGTGTGCATTGAAAGCGGGTGGAGGAGGGGCAGATATGATTCCCTTCAAATCCCCCCATGAGCCCCGAGTGGACAGTATAGTGCAGACAGAGACAGGCCGGTGGCGCTTCTGTTGGACAGACTGTGACACTGAATGCTGTCAAAACATGAGCGCTGATAGACATACCCACACACACACACACACACACACACACACACACTTAAAACACAAAAATGAAGTTGTTTTTTACCTGAAAGATGAAGAGTTTAACCTCCCTCATTTCACAAAAACATACAAAGTGGCTCTGTGTTTATATATCTTTTCGAACATCATGATGAAGTGAGATTCTTGCACAGCCCTGTTATTGAATTTTATGGTAACACAGGCCAAGCTCTTGTGTATATTACTCTGATAGCTGCAAATACAACAGCTTGTATCAGAACATCAATGCCTAACTTGCTTGTCTGGTCTGTGTTTGCCTGTTATAGTTCAATGACTTCCCTGTTTAGTCAAAAATTAAACCGGTGAGTAAACAGCGTTGGGCAAACATTGCATCATAGTGATATGCGTGGATGGTGCACCGTATGCAACTGTCACATGAATTTTACCCCAGTGTTCTTCCTCATCATCAAAAAAAAACTGATTGGTTCATTTTTGCAGTGTTATGATCATGATTCATTTGGTTAGATAATGAAAAAGCATTAATGTGTTAGTTATCTGTCCAACAGAAAAAAAGCAACATCAGCATCACTCAAATGCCTTTGTGCAGCTGCAAAGCTCTTCACATTGAAAAGGCCACACCAGTGTTTATGCTTGTTTTCTGCATTTCTTGCTAAGTTTTAATTTTTTGTCATTGTTGTTTAAGGCCAAATTGTTGCAGACTCAACAACAACATCAGGACCTTTAAGCTAAATGGTCCTCCCTCAACCAAAAATTAAAACCGTGACACAAATGTTGATTCTTGCTTTGTTATAGGCGGTCTTTGTCAGCATAACCAATATCTGCCCAGGCTGACAGGAGTTTTAATATTTATTTTTCTGTGTTATTGTCCATGCCATTGCCTCTCAAACCATATTTAAACTATCAAGATATCCATTTCAACAATGTGACATTCAGCAGACTGGAATACTTTCTTCTTCTATATGCTTTAAGACTTCACTTAAAGACTTAATGACATTGCAAAAAGCTTTTAGACTTAGCCTAAAACAATTCAATTCTGTTGTCCAATTAAAGGTAATTGTTCTTTCTGATACAGCAATGTGCATAGTTTATGTCTTGAGATAAAACCTGTGATCAGTGGTGTCCCCCAAGGAAGTGTCCTGGGTCCATTGTTGTTTTTATCATATATCAGTGATAAATCAGTATGTCATTCGTTTCTTGATGTTGACAAGTCTTCATTATTAGTTTCTTTACATAAAGGTAGAATTGTGTCAGTTTTATTTAGTTCAAAACCAAAATTAAACAACTTATGTGAAACAAGCATAGTTGTAAAAGTGTTCAGAAACTGAATCCAGGGACTAAGTTCCTTGTCAGTTCCTTGTTCCTTGCATAGGGATTGTTTGATGCTGCTGGCATCATGTCTGGTACAGGGCTACTTTGACAGAAGCCAGTTTCAATAACTCAGTTATCGATAGAACAGGATCTGTTGTAGCTGATGTTACAGTTTGATTCAATAGAAAGTTATTTATTTATTCAGGAGCTTTTAAAATGTTATATTTTTATTGTTGCATGTAACCATGTTATTACATCATGTGGACCATATTTTATTGTCCATAACAAACAGCTGAGAGTAATATTTTTTATTGTCAAATGAACTTAACTAAACTAATGTAATAAGAAAATTTAAAACAAAATAAAGCAAGAATGTAACATCAGATTGACAAATTAACTGATTTCTCAATTTGGAAGAAATTGTTTTTCAAAGTTAACACAGCTTTACAGAAGAGGATTAGAGTTCTGACTTTAAACTTGGAATTATGACTTTAAACTCATAATTCAAATACATTTTTCACATGTGGCCATAATCTTCTTCTATACAATTTGGAGATCAATTATTCAGATTAGTTGGCAATTAGTTGAAATGTAGAAGAGGTGTCCAATATCTTGAATATTTCTGTTAAAATTTACTAATGTTAAAATCAGCGTTGACACTGAAACTAAATTGTTCCAGTGCTCAGACCTACAAACACACTTGTCTGTACAGTATGTTTCACTACACTCCCCCACCCTCGCCCTATGGTAGAGTACAATGGGATTTACTCCACCCGTAATTATCTCACTCCTATTTACAATTTCCCTCTGCCCATCATTTTTAATGTGCCCTTGTGTCTGTTTTCCCAAACATATGCTAGACTGAGGACTATTTTGAACAAGCTTAAATCACTCACCAGTGACTGCTGGATTTGAAGACGTAGTTTACAGCTTTTTTGCTTTCATATTCTGCTTTTGCTTTAATTTACAGCAAAGCCCTATTTTTTTCATGAAAATAAGGTCTAACCTAGAAAGCGGATAATGCCACAGACTGTCTCTGACCAAGACCACAGCCCTGTGTCAGCTCAGCCCCTGCTCTCATGGAAATTCCCCCTCACAAAAACACTATTTAACAGCACTGTTAAAAAAGTACACCATAAAAGAACCTCAATAAAGCTTCGAGATTTCCATCCCCTTCAAGAAATACCCAGACATGCAAACTATCATCAGAGCTGTTGGGACAGAAAGAGGACACAGGTTAGAGTTAAATCTGAAAAAGATGCTTCTTTAGTCCGTGTCCGCGGGCAAAGAAAAAAGATGATGGGTCCTCTAACAACTTATTCTCTCTTTCTTTCTCCCTTCCCTTTTTCATGATCTCTTTCATTGTGTTTGTCTGTTTCCCTCCTATTGTGCGCCAAAGCATATAGTCACAGGGAGACACTGGGTCTTTGTCCCACTGTGATGTTAGGAGGGAGGGGTTGAGATGGGGTGGGGTAGAGGAGGGGGATACATGGAGATAAGTCAGGGGGTGGCGGGGTAGATTTGGGAGGTAGAAGCAGGCAGAAGGGAGGGGTGTGTCTGGTGTCAGCCAGGGTAATGATGATGGACAAAGTGGTGGGGGGTATTTAAGTAGTGAGGGGGTTAATGGGACCTTTGGGATAGTCAGGCTCGGGAGTGCCAGGATTGAGAATGTACTTAGCATGTCAGCTACTGACTAAAATGAGAGCTTTCAGTGCGGTATACATCAATAGATCTGGTTTAGAAAAGGTTTTTAAATGTAGCCATAATAGTAATGAGGTTTGGCTGAGCACTAAGCTCTTTTCAACTGGGAAACAACCACCTGCTCCCCTGTACAACACAAACACAATCTACAGTAGCTTGGGATGACCCAGCGCCTCCAGCACTAGGTGCATATCCACACAATTCAGTCGGCAGCAATCCTCACCACACACCTCCACCAACACCATTGCACCATCAGGTGTTCCGACAAATACCAGCACTAAATAGATCCAGAGCCCATATTCAGACTAATCCAACAAGCCTACAGATCCGCTGCCTTCACTTCGTCATGCTTTATCACTTTGGACCTGCTAATCCTGAAACCCCAAGAGCTCAGCTGTCCCATACATCAGCACGCATGACACTAAATCCTCAGTTTGGGAGGAAGCCGGCTTCCCAACACCTGCATGCTGATGGTTTACAACTGAGCTACTGGCTTTACTTCAGACCAACACCATAAAATATAAACTGCGGATTGGAGTGGAGGAGGACAGGAGTGTAGACAGTGAGGGTGAGGATAAGATACAGAAGATAAAGAATGAAAAAGGTTTGCAGAACCAGAAAAAGGCAGAGATTTGGTGAACAAGAGGTCACGAAGATTCAGACGTAGAACAGCTTGTTATGTCTGAACTTGGCAACAGGGTTTGTTTCAATAAATTCACTTATCACAGCATAAGGACACGGAAACAGTCATACAAACAGCGGTCTACCTAAATACTGAGATCTAGGACACAGAGAGACCATGTGACAAGCACTCCTAAATACTCTCCATTTAGACAAATCATTTTATTTCTCTGCACACAGACACACATAAACACTGTGTTGTTTTGAAGCTCCGCTCAGAGATTTTTAGACTAGATTATCCTCAGGGGGCATGGGCTCAGTGATCATTAAAACCTCTCGGTATTGGAGCATCCGTGACAGTTTCTGTCCTTCAGAGCATCTCAGATCACAGAGAAAAAAAGCATTTACTTCAAGGTCCTCTGACATTAGAGAAAAATAGTTTGCTTTAAAGCGGGGGCATTGCAGGGAGTATGATTGTGTTCAATGTATACTGATGGTGGTTTACATGAAGGAAAATATGAGCTACATGTAACCACATTTCCAAACAAACAGGAGGGCCTGTTTAAGCTCAAGGTGCCACACTGCTGCCCACAGCCAAGCGGGTCATTTTCTCCCTACTGAGAAGCCAGAGATTGTTACAGGGTGTTTTAAATTTCAAAGTCACTTTTTTTTTCTGGCGTCTGCTGGTCTAAAACACTTAAATCATCCACCCCTAACATAGACAGATATTCAGACCTATTGTTTTGACACAAAATATTCACTTTTAGCCTAACTAGCCCTTAGTGAAATTATACTTCTGTTGCCTGAGTGCAAAGGGTGGAGGGCCAGAGTGGAAACTCCACGGCACCGTTTGCTTTATTTATGTGGAAAATCACAATTAGGCAGAGCAAAAGAACAAGCCCTCTGAAGGCCGGGAAAAAAACATGCACTCCCACTGTTCTACTTGAGATGAAAAAGTTGTTGCATTTGTAATGAATGCTGAAACCAATTTGCTGCAATGATGTCAGATCTGAGCCCTGATAGTGAGAAACATGCTTTGGTATGAAATACATAACATAAAATTGATTATCAACTTCAAAGTTATTGACTGTATTTCTGCAACCACGCGCTATTTTAATGATTATTACATCTTTAACCACAGAAGAGGAAAGAAGATGAGGGAACACTAGTGTGGGAAAACAGTTGGTATTTATTAGGGTTTGGTTTAAAGCCTGCATCCACATGAGACTTGACAGTGCATGATTGCAGACCACTGGTTCTCTATTTTTCTGTTTTTTTATGCATTTTCTGTAATAAAAACGTAGCAAAAGCTTATTGCATGTCTTTCTGTCCTCTCTCCCTACAGTTGATGGGATCCTTGGTTCTGGCAGTGGGACTGTGGCTACGTTTTGATCCAAAAACTGTGTCTCTGCTCAGTGGCGATAAGGCTCCAGACACCTTCTTCATTGGTGAGTATTATAGCACACCTCAGATTGTCTTCACAGTTAAGGAGCACACAGTGTAAGTGTGTAACAATATGCTGTATCAAACTGTATTGCTTAATACAAAAACAATGATTCAATGCATGTGTTGAACAACGTACCACACATTTTGTACAAAATCTGTTGAAGTACTGTTGTCAACCAGAACCTGTTTTTGTCAGCACATCAGGTTATTTTTCTTGAAAAGAAAGAAAGTTTTCTTGCTTGGGTTTGTGTCTATTTATGACTTTTTATGGGTCTGTTAATGGATCAAGAAAAGTGTTTGACTGGCAATATAAAAGGAAATTGGAAATGTATGGCACATTCTCCTTATTTTTGCTGTATTAAACCATGAATTTTGCAAACTAGGAACGATCCTTAGAGCAGGGAGGAAAAGTGAAGACTGACTTTTGACTATGACTTTTTTATTTTAAAAAAAATAAATCTATAAATTAAAGCTCCTACTGTATTTCTGTATAATTTTTAATGGCCTACATACATATCAAAAACCAAAATCAATTTCATGTTGTTGTCTTCTTTATCATTCTCAGTCTGGAGAAAGGCTTAAAAATGTTTATTGACATGTTTCCATGCAACTCCCTTCGCCTCTAAATAAATTTCTGTCATTACGTCAGAGGGGATATCCCCACCCCTGTTATGGAATTTTCCAACTTTAGGGGTTACAAATTGGTTTACTCTGGGTCAAGTCTGGTCCTTGAGGTCACACTGTAATTCTTAAGCAGGAAGGGGACATATTCTCCTCTCCTTGAGACTCCAGCTGTCTGTGATGTTTTGGGGAAAGCAGAAACCTCTCTGATAGAGGGTAAATCAGCATTGCCATGGTCACCAAGGTCGAAGGAGGCTGTCCTAGACAACACAGATAGGTGGATGTCACAGGTAAAATGCAGTTCCTTGTTTAGAAACTAGTGAACCAATTAGACAAATTTTTCATATTTTAGGCTGATAAAGACTAGGACTCAGACCTTCAGGGGCGAGAACTGAAAGAGACAACATTGGAGCAGAACACTCTGGTGTTTACTGTTTTCGGTTCTCCACTTGGCCAGGTGCTTCAATAAACCTGCCGATAGTTTTAAAAGTGTGTACACAAGGCAAATAGCTTGCTTCGTCCATCTGGCTTTAGACCACTGCTACTGTACCAAGGAGAAAAGTGTGAAAAGAACTTTGATGCCACTGAAGATGTTGTTGAAATCTATTTGTGTGTAATGCTTTAATGTGTCTGTTGGTGTGTAATGTCTTAATGTGTGAGTGTGAAAATGGGCAACAAGGCATCCAAAGCAGTGAGTAGAACAGAATCTACAACCGAATTAATCAACTCACCAAAAGATAAGAGGAAGACTACTTGTGTTTCAGTAGAAAATAAACATAGCAATTTGTAACTGAACAGGTTTATTGAAGCACCTGGCCAAGTGGAGAACCGAAAACAGTAAACACCAGAGTGTTCTACTCCAATGCTGTCTCTTTCTGTTCTTGCCCCTGAAGATCTGAGTCCTAGTCTTTATCAGCCTACAATATGAACAATTAGTCTAATTGGTTCACTAGTTTCTAAACAAGGAACTGCATTTTACCAGTGACAGTTTATGTCACGTTGCATGGAACTTCCGCTGTTTTGGTTTGAATGTCTGACTGTGTCAATAGAATCTACGCATCCACCTATCTGTGTTGTCTTGTTGAATATAACACACACACAGGCCTTGGGTATAAAAGAAAACTATCCAAAGTCTTGGTAAGTCTGTCAGTGAATGTGCAGAAGGCTGGTGATTGTTCTGATAAATTATAGCCACATTTTGGCTTCCATACATGGATGAAGTTTTTTTGCTTATTAGGTGTGTGCATGCCTCTTTCATGCTGGCGATGAGTGTGAATATCAGGAAATGACAGCTGTATATAGAGCGTAAATACACTACAAGGATGCTAACCACCTTCCAGTCAGTCACTCTGCCCACACGAGAGACAGGAGGGGAGGAGGGACAGTTAAAAGGCATATGGAAGAGGACAATCATAGAAACAGATGGGGATCCATGGCAAAGATTTGAAGGAAAAACAAGACGGGATGTCACATGAAATAACTGGGCAAGAGAGGAGAGAGATGTGTTTAGCTGCTGAGTGTAGGACTCGTCTTCTGCATCCACGCACAGCAATTTGTGTGAAAGCAACGATAATGTCAGTTATTTTAACAGTCTCCAGACTAAACTATTCTATTCTTGATTGGTACTTTATTTTCTTCCCTGAAGCCAGCTTGATAAGGTTGTGTAACGTTGGACTAGTGTTACAGAAAGTTATTTTCATACATTTTTGTCATCACTTCTTCATCACTTCTCTTTGTGTGTGCATGTGCACTAAGACTCAGATCGCCATGTGGCTCGACTTAGGATGGTTGGCATCTGTCAGGTCCTCTGAGAGTATAGTGCTACACATGGCTTTGACAGTGAGAGTGCTGTCCCCACAGGCGCAGCTGAAAGCGCTCAACAGTTGCTATGTCTTGTTCCCATGGCACCAAGCCAACACAAATCTTTTTTCTTTGTACTTCAAAATGATGTATTGTTAAAAAAAACCTCAGAGTAAGAGCAGTTTGTGAGTGCAACTACATCTCATGTCACCAGTTGTTATGAGTTAAGAGCTGATCAGCATGCTAACTGATCATTTGACACCTCAAGTTGCCAACTGAACAACAAAAGGAGTGACGCTCCAAACTCAGTCACTGTATCACATCAAGTCTTTTTGTTGACACACTTGGAGTTCCTATGAACCATGTTCTTCTCTTGTTCCCACCTGAGCCCACATCACCTGGGGGCTGAGACGTCCTCTCTCACCCCTTCCTCTGCTGAGGCGTCGCTTAGCAGCAGACTCCACCTGTACGAGGGCACACTGGTGGAGCCGATCTGTTGTTGAGCTTCTCCCTGCAGACCTACCCATGATGTACTTTTCCTAATCAGTGGGTTAATAGGACTTCAAAGCATCCCCACTTAGACCTCCCTAAATCATGCCAACAAGGCTTTTTATAAGTCATCTCATATGGGTACACTATTAGAAGGCGCAACAAGTGGGTCCACTCTAAAAAAGGATTTGACAAAGCACCAATCACTTTGCTGCCATTTGTTCGCCTGACCACAGAAATAGTACAGTCTGAAATGTTAATGCCACTGTCTGAGCTCTGCTTGGCAGTCTAGATAGAGTGACTCTTTCATTTTACATTCTCAGCTCTCTGCTGCCTCCTGCTGGTGTCTTGATATATTAAAATTGTAGATTAACTGAATGGCCCGTCTCAGGACTGAGCATATTAAAAAATAAGTGGTAGGTGATCAAACAGCACCTTTTTAGACTGACAAATCTTACTTATGTTGATCTATGGAATATATCAAAGTGCAGAATATGCTGATGCTGGTTTTTCACCTTATAATTAAAGACCTGCCGGTTCGTTCTAGGTGTGTATATCCTGATAGGTGCTGGCAGTCTGGTAATGCTGGTTGGTTTCTTTGGCTGCTGTGGAGCTGTTAGAGAATCTCAATGCTTGCTGGGTTCGGTGAGTACAAATGCATACAAACACATGAGTAAGAAACTGAACTGAAATGCACCTATAAACTATTTACAAGAACTGTATATTTATTGTCATCTGTGTATTTTTTTTCAGTTCTTTGCCTGTCTGTTGATCATCTTTGGAGCTGAGGTGGCAGCAGGGGTGTTTGGATTCCTAAACAAAGACAAGGTACATTTATTATTTCACAGCTGGAGTAGTTGATATGATGTTTTTGCATAGTACAATAATTCACCTTTCCTCTCTCATACAGATAATAGAAGATGTTCAGAACTTCTACACAACAACCTATAATGAAAACAGTAACAGCACATCGATCGTCTCATACCAGAATGTAGTAAGTCAAAAATAACAGATTATTACAGTTTTTTTCGTTACAGCACATTAATACAGTGCTCTTAATGTAGAAAAAAATTGCATATTAAAAGGAATTTAGCATTTGCTCATGTACATGCTTCGATCATGTAACGTCTTACTTCTCACTTTCAGCTGAACTGTTGTGGAACTCGGGCTAGCCCCTGTCCTAATAACAAATCGGACATAAAGGTGAGATCTGTCTGCTCCAGACTCAAAATGCAAATTAAATTCTGCTATTTTGTTGTCCTGTGAGTGAATCATGGTGCTATACAAAACATCCTGGTTTACTAGAACTTAACACTACTTGAATCCGCGTATCTTTGGTGAACAGGACTGTGAGACAGGCATCCAGGACTTCTTCAACAGTAAACTCTTCATCATTGGGTACGTGGGCATCGGCATCGCTGGAGTCATGGTGAGTCAGGATCTGAGAATAGTTGAAAACACTCAAACACAGGTTGTGATTGGGAATGTTTTTTGTTTTTTTTAAAGTTAAACATCTACTTTCCTCTTAACAGATCATCGGGATGATCTTCAGTATGGTGCTCTGCTGTGCTATTCGGAACAGCAGAGAGGTCATCTAAGCTGCCCCTCACCCCTAATGTACCCAGCCCAGAAAGACTGTACAGCCTTCAAATCAGATGTTAACCCCTGTCCATCATCTACCCAGGGACCCAGGAAATAGACCATGTTCAAAAAGTCCTTCCCACTATGGTGCTCAACCCAGCTCTCCTGGTCTTTCTCTATTTTTTCTGTATTTTTTTCTTTATTTATTTGCTGTGACAAGCAAAGTAGTATGCTGTACTCTTAGTCATTCACATATTCAGTGGGAACAGTACCTCTATTTGTGATGTTGACCCTACAATCTTTCAAATTGTTTTTCCTCATGGCCATTTGGCTACCACTACAAATTTTAAACCACATACTGTTGCAGTGGTGTCAATGCTTTTTCACATAGTCTTGACACTGACCCTTTGGCTGTGGGAAACTTAAGCCCTGAGAGAGCAATCTGAGGTGAAAGCAGCTGAGTTTGCTTGTCCATTTCACACAAATGAACACACACACACACACACGCACGCACACGCGCATGACACACAAGCACAGCAATGTTATGCTACGTGAAACCACGGCCTTAAAAAAGGTTGTCTGGCATCTCGTAGGGAATCCTGATTGGTGGAATCGGAGTGGAGTGGAGTGGAGAGGGAATGGCAAGTGAATGCTTCGAGAGTGCATCCATCATGCACACATCACACACATATAACACACACACTGTGAACTGTGCAACCAACACAAATTGCTGTCTACAAGACAAATCCACAGTTATCATAAAGGGATAATTCAACATTTGGGGAGATATGCTTATTTAATTTCTTGCTGAGAGTTAGGTGAAAATATTTATAGCATTCCGAAGTCTGCATGGTAAATATGAAGCTACAGCCAACAGCCAGTTAGCTTAGCTTAGCATAAAGACTTGAAATTTGGGGGAACAGCCAGCCTGGCTCTGAGGGGAAGTTTTTTTTTTTTGAGAGTGGTATCAGTTTTCTCATCTAACTCTTGGCAAGTAAGCGTGTTTCCCAACATTAGAGTCATATGTTGAACAAAAATAAATGCAAAAGCTGCATGGAGAAGTAGGAAAAGTATATCCAAAATTCTGCATTTGAAAATGGTTAGCAAAAAGCATAGATGATTTGTAGTTAAGGAGCTAAAACTTGCAAACACATTGGTATGGTCCTTTAAAGATGATTATAAAAACAGCCTCAGGCGAACGGAACTACAGACTAAATTCTCTCTTTATCCCAAAGGAAAAGCTCCTCATCTGTTTGGCAGAGCGACCTGATGACATAAATACCACTTCCTACCCTTTCTTTGTTGATATGTATGCTCTCTTAGACTCTCTTACATAAGAGAGCGCCCATGAGTCTGTGTTGACTATATGTCAAAAAGACCCAGATCAGGTGGACATGTTTACAGGCTAAACATATACTAGGTTGTTAACTGAGAATAGGCACCGGGGCTGTGAAATTCAGTTATCCAAGCCAGGCCTTTGATCTCTTCCCACTTCCATCTTTTTTCCCCTCTGTGCCTTGAAAGTACACCGCCTACCATAAAAACTCAGAAACAAACCTTTATATTCCTCTCACCTCATCAACATCAGCAGATAGGAGGGCCGGACAGACATGTTCAACCTGGAATCACTTCCATTTATCCAAGTTCAATCAGGACACTGTTAATTCTGCAGGGTCTATTCCAAGTGTCAGGACTCCGTTATGTAAATATGTGTGAGTTTTTTGTAGTTGTACATTATTTGTGGCTGATTTGACCGTTATTATTTAACATGCTGTGTGTAGACAGAGGCTTGCAGTAGTTGTACAGTGTTGTAGTCATGACAGTGTTTGCGATAGTCAAACAGAGCCAAAACAGCCCCTTAACGTGCCTTTCTTTGATAACAAGCTATTTTTGAACAGCAGGCTGTCTGGACGTAGCGAAAGAACGTAGCAAAAGTGTACATATGTTTGTAGAGTTGGACTGCAATTGAATTGTCACACACATTCGACGAGTAGCACATACGGCTCGATTGACTTACCATTACTATTTTAGTGTGTAAAAGTGTCACACTCAATTGTGTCTTCCAAGCCAAGAGAGCTGAAGTGGTGAAAGCAACTCATTCATCAGCCAACTATTTCAAAAGCCTCTTGACACTAAGAAAATCTCAATTATCTTAATATTGTTTATATCCAAATGACGAGAGGCCAGTAGGCGGTGTTACATCTGAGGAGACAAGACTATCACTTCAGAGGCTAGAACAGGTTAGAACTGGATGAACTAGAAACAGGTTTAGTGCTACTCAATCCACAAAGCTGTTACTTTGTTCTTCAGTTATTTGTTGGAGCAAATCTAAAGATATAACATACTGTGCACCTAAAAACATTGTGTACGCTGTCGAGCCTTTCATAGTTGATTGTGTGTGGTAATTTATTTTAATACCATTCCAGGCTTCTCAGGAAGATAGGTGTTTGAAGTTTAATAAAGCATTTAAAGTTTTACATAGTTTCCTGTGTCTCATTTCATCGCAGAAGTTCTGGTATCATTTACTGTTATATTGAAATGTGTTATCTTTTCAAAGGAACTGGCACAAGAAGTACAGATAAGTCCATTAGTAAAGTGATAAAAAGATGGATATCTCTAGCGTGACAGCATGTCACGTCATGTTCTAGGAGCTTATACCAAGTAACAGGTTTTTTGAGTTATCTGGATGACTACAGCTTCAAACCCAGAATAGAACATCAGTTTATGTGCAGGATTCGAGGGGGCTGTCGAAAGTCAGCAAAGTTATCCAAATAACTCAGTAAACCTGCTTCTTGGAAAACATTTAAGGGTATGCTTGGCAAAAACAGAAAACATTCAACTTAGGCATGTTGACTGAGCCTTGTCAAATGCTTTTCACATGTACATGTCCAAATGTACTGAGTTTGGTTTTCAATAACAAAAGTATCAGAATATTTTGGCATATAAGTCATTTTAGTTGATTCTGGCAAGCAGCTTTTTTTTTTTTACTTTCTATGGATTTTTTTTTTTCAATATTTAAAAACTTCTCTTATAGCATCAAAGACATCTCTTGATCCTGATACCGGTCTGCATCAGAGTCCTCCATTACACACACAGCCCCAGTCACATACTCTGCTTCCTGCATTGGTTTCAGGGCCTGAAAGTATACCAGTAAATCAACACAAGTCCTTTCCAGTACTGAAATACATCCTCTATACCTTGCCAAATATAATTCATGTAGGCTGATATTTTCATCAGATTACATGTGAAAATGTGTGCATGAGAATGTGCAGTGCTGACATTAAAATAAGTACATAAAGGATGATTTTTATTCCCTCTGAAGAAAGGAAAATACACTTTTTCAATTCTTTTGAACAGAAAATAAACATGAATTCCATCAGCATACATCTATCAACTAAACATGTAGTAGATATCCAGTTGTAGTGGAGTATACTGTAGTTGTAGATACTAATTTAGAATCATCAGTCACATGATCTCCAGGAAAGCCAGTACTAATTAGCTGTAGTACATAGTATACGGTATCAGGAATAAGGTGCTTAAGGTGGTAAAAATGTATTATGTTTTAGCAGAGTATGGCTTTAACGCAGCTTGTAAAGAATCAAAGTGACCCACTTAAGAGAATTTTCTTTTAATGTTTTAAAATCACTTTCAACCTGTTAACTTACATCGTAAACTAATTTGCATTATATTTCTTCCCAACCGATTGTATCTGATATCCCCTGTGATTAAGTAGTTTTCCAGGTTTAGTAGTGTGAGGCTCATGTCAGAGTTTCACCTTTCTGCACTTGAGCTTAAAGGACAGCTGGATATTTAGTTGAGGGGATAGATATGCATGCGGTGCAGAAGAGCCTGCAGGAATACCCCGGGTAGAGTTTCTCCAGCACTGCAGCATGAGCATTTCTACTGGCGCAAATGTATCCATGTGGGTGATACATGTGCAGAGGAGTAGGGTAACACCTTTCAAGCTTGCGTGAGAAACTGTATTAGATGGTCTCCAGTCAACCTGCTGCTAGTTTCCAAAAGCTCTATCTGAGAACACATTACTGAATGAGTTCCATCTCTGTGATTGTAGACTATACACACACACTGCACAAATAACACAAGTAAACAGTGCATTTATTAATATTTATTCAGCACGTATAAATCGGTATTTACAAGTGTACTCAGCTGGTTGAAACACTTTCAACAATTTGAAAATATATAGGATACATATTTACAGTGGTAAAGTTGTTAAAAGCACCTCGACCCACTGAATTTTCCAGAAGAGAGAGTGCAGCACTCTGATCTGCATCTAAATGCCTCACATGATACATTGAAGTAGGCTTGTGTGTCAATTACTGACAAGAAATCCTGACCAGTTACAGACAACCACTGTCAACTAAAAGAAAATGGCCAAGTGTGGATTATGTTGCACTTTTTCAGAAGACTTGGTCCCGAAAGCACAGCGAATCCCATCAATAAACTCCTGTCCATCATCACTCTAGTTAGCCTCCATCAAAACAACATCTCCCTCACCATAAAGAAGCGGGTCTCCACTGCAGAAAGCCTTGTGGAGCTGTTTAGCTGCAGAGTTCAAACTTACACGTTACATAATCAGAGTTGTGTAGGCTGCCATAAGAAACATTCACAGTGCCCGGAAAAAACCCAAACACCTAAAGCACAAGTGTTTTGAAAAATAAACACCAGAAAGTATCTATGGTAAGCTACCACCTTGTGACCAACTACAGAGAAGTGTAGATCATGAGAATGGACAGATAATTTAGAAGCACGGGAAACCAGTCTTTTTAACAGAGAGCAGTAAAACACAGAATCCCTGTTTAAATGGCGGATAAATGTTTCATTGTAAGCCATGTTTTCCAGATCTTTTCCTAACCAGGGTGTTTGAAGGGCAACATGTGGCAATCATTGTGAAAAAAAGTTATTTACCGAATCAAATCAACTTTATAAACAACTACACTATATACATAAACAGGGATCAACATCCATGGCGCAGTTTTACATATAACCCTTTAAAACAGGATTGGAGCCATTCAAGTCAAGTTTTGATTTCTTGTCATTATTCGGAAGTTGCCCCCTGGCACACTAAGTTCTCTTTTGCCACACCATGTAACACTCATCACATAGTGATTGGCAAGATGGGGGAGTTGGAGGGAGAGGCAGGTTAGGGTTACAGTGAAGGGCAAATGATAAGACACGGATTTAGTGGTAGGGTCTAAATCTTATGAACCACAGAGAAAGGTTTGCTGCCACAGGAGTGAAGTCAAGTCTTATCTGGGTGAAATGATGATCAGTGAGAATAGTAACTCTCTTTTCTCGCAGTAAGCTCCCCTGAAGCCCATAGACCCGAATGTTTCAATCTGAGTCCCTTAAGTACGAGACAGTCATGCTAAAGGCATCATTTGAAACCACTTTGAAATAAAATGACGTCTCCCTGGTCCCTTTAGTGTTTTACTCTGAAAACTCCAACAATAAATGAAAGATACACAGTAATAGAGAGCTGGATCCATGACTATGCCCAGGGCATAGCTGCCTGTAATTTAATGAGGCGGCAGAAATGCTAGGAAACAGCTTGTTTATGCAGAGTAGATGTTGTACGGGGTGTACCCCAGCAGGAACTCTCCAACTCCTACAAAGTACACAACCTGGGCAATGCCAAAGAGAGGGGCAATGACGAGCGCCCGGCAGCTGGCCCCCTTGAGGAAAGCTCTGGGACCCTCCTTTCTCATGATCTTTCTGCAATGGAAGCAAAAGCTTAGAGTTAGCATGTAACATAAGCAACTTACACCAACCCTGTAAGGGCAAGGGGATATGTTTCAGCCCAGTTACAATTTCTGAGAATAAGGTGACCATTTTACCTGACACAGTCCACCACTCCATTGTAGGTTTCCTCGTTAGCTCCTTTTTTGAGTGATTGTAGCCTTGTCTTGACCACTGCACAACCATGTAGAAATGTTTAGGCAAACCATAATAAAATCAGTTAAGCAACTTCAGTTAAAAACAAAACTCATTCGACACATTTAAGCAAATGCCCAAATTTCAAAACACTGATTGTTCCACTGACCGTCGCATGGGCTGACAGCCACAGCGGCAATGGATCCAGCCAAGCATCCAGACATGAAGGACCAATAGAAGGGCACAGTTGGATTTTCAGATGAATGTTGGCCGAGCTGGTGCAGATGTGCAAAAAGAGGGAAGTACACGACCGAGAAAGGGATGTCCCTACAAAAGGCAGCAAATAAGCATGTTCACCATATTAGAGACCGTTGACTAAAGATGGAAAGCCATGTTAACTAAATGCAAGCATTAAATATCATCTCACCTCATCAATGTGGCCGCGAGTCCCCTATACAGTGCTGTGACACCTTTAGTCCTCAGCAACTCTCTGGTGATCTGCATGGCTGACACACGGATGACTTGAGGTGCAGGGCTGGCGTTGTAGGAACGGCTAAGAACAGCACTGGTCCCCCCCATCTTCAGAGTCGTTACCACGCTAGGTATCACCCTCTGCTGGGCCGCTGGCAAATACAGGAAAGATACTCTCACTGTCTTTCACCATAGCATTAAAAAGACATCTAACATCAAATTTCTAAATGTATTATTTCATACAAGTAATCAGTTCTACTGATTTCCCTTTAATTTACTAGCTGCAGACTGCCTTACCTAGCCTGCCGGCATCCTGAAGCTGGATCTTCAGCATCTCCATAGGTGTGGTGACAATGACTTGGCACATTCCTGCACAGCATCCTGCCAACATCTCTTTCAGCACCGTCAACTTACTACCGAAGACAAGCAAATGCACATTTGTGAGGCTCAAATCCAAGCATGATTTTGTAGTGTACACCAAGACTAAGTCCTTTTTAGTGGCACTACTCACCCATCTTTGCTCAACTGGTGGCGGAAGAAGTCGTTGGCAGCTAGTTTGATGGCCTTCTCAGGGGTTACCAGGGTGAGATTTACTGCAGCACCTACAACAAGAAGTATTGTTCATGATGAACTTCATTCTTATGAGACAAACATACAACCACTCTCACATTTCAAACAGACAGCAATAGTTTATGTTAATGCTTTTATCTTCAGTGCAGGCTGTGCTGTGAGCTGTAATATTTGAAAACAAAATAGAGCTGGCCAGTGCCAGATACTGTGGCCCACAAATAATTTTTACTGTCTTTCAAGGTAGACCGCTGATCCACTTACATTTAGCCATTAACTTAACCATTTACATAGAATTTGACACACTGAAACAATGTCACAGCATATCGGCTCAAAGAAAATTAAAGAAGGTTGACATAAAAAAGCTGAAGTGTTCCTCCTTGAGAGTCTCATTAAATTGGTAGGTTTGGTATAGGCGACATGCAACGTCTTAGTTCCATTAATTTTAAATATGGTAAGCCAATAAAAACATATCACAGATCTTTTGTACCTCTATATGATACCTTTTCAAGGAGACTATTCAACTGTCATATCTCTAAAAATGCCAGTATGGACAGTGTGACGAGCTTTACCTCTGTACATGCCAAAGTAGCCTTCAGATTTAACTGTCTTTATTAGGCAATCCATCCTAGGAGGGAAAAAACAAAACAAAAATGGATTAGTTGTGCAAATTATTTATAATAAACACTTGATGTTTGTGCAATCATAATAAAGTAACTGTAAGAAGTTACAATTAGAGCTAGAAGTCATAGTCCTGCTCCTGGGAAGAGCTTTCATACCAGGAAAAAGTTATATTCTGCTTTCCCAAAATAGTCTATTCACAAAAATGCATTACTAAATACTGAGAATCTAACTCCCCAACATGGGTCCAATAGCACTTGGTAACCTCAGTCTCTCAAGCTTGATACTTATCACAGAGACAGAAGCTGTAAAGCTATCACTATGTGGTGATGATGAATTGACTTTTAAGAAACTTGCATCATTAGAAAAGGCTATTGTATGAATGTGCATTTCATTAAGTATACAATTTCAAAACAAGAGAAAGAACAGGTTTCTGGCAACGCACGAGGTGAGTGGGAAACATGACCTATCAGTAATCTTTCTTTTGTCGAGTGTGGCTCTTACATGTTCTTGTATAGTTGCTGCCCACTGCGTTGGTTCTGCAGGCGGGTCTTGGCCAGGTCGATTGGGAACACACAGGTGACTCCTACCATGCCTGCAAACCCTCCATTAATCAGTTTGGCTGGGAGGCTGTACAAAGACAAGTCAAAACAGACATGAGCATAACAATCATTCCTAAAAATGGAGTAGGGTAGGGCTGAAGTGACCAAACCTGCTCAAACCAACACTTTATAATTATTTTTGGCAGTGGTCCTTAACTTAATTAAAAGAATCAATAAAGCCATGTAAACATACTCCATTACATGTAAAAGTCCTGCATGAAAAATCCTACTTAAATAAAAGTACATAAGTATTAGCAGCAAAATGTAGTTAAAGTATTGCAGTAAAAGTAGTGGTTTGGATCATCTGACTAATATATTATTATATATGACATCATTAGATTATTAATACTGAAGCATCAGTGTGTAAGCAGCATGTTACTGTTGTAGCTGCTGGAGGTGGAGCTAGTTTGAACTACTTTATATACAGTCAGCTAGTTTAGTCCAGTGGTTCCCAACCTAGGGGTCAGCCCCTTCCAAAGGGCCACCAGATAAATCTGAGGGGTTGTGAGATGATTAATGGGAGAGGAAAGATGAGAAAACAACAAAAAAAAACAAATCTGTTTTCAGTTTTTGGACTTTTTCTCTAATCTTTGATTTTTGGTGAAATATTGGATCATTCGAACATTTATTGAAATGAAACCATGTGAGAAGTTTAGAGGGAAAAATCACTACTTTGTGGAGCTGCTAACAACTCATAGATCATCTGAAATGTGACCCCGACTACACACTGCTTTTTGTAAGACATCAATAGCCAAAAAGGTTGGAAACCACTGGTTTCATCTTTAACAATGTGTTATATTTTAAAAGCTTGTTATATTAATCATTGTGTCAAATCTTCATCTAAAAAGTAACTAAAGCTGTCAAATAAACAGAGTAGAGTAGAAAGTACAATATTTCCCTCTGCAGTGTAGTGGAGTGGAAATATAAAGTAGCATCAAATGGAAATGCTCAAGTAAAGTACAAGTACCTCAAAATTATACTTAATTACAGTACCTGGGTAAATGTACTTAGTTTCCACCACTGATTTTAGGCACAATATCAAGGACATACTGTAGACAGACAAATAATTCATTTTGGTTTTTAAAGTGTTTTTAAAGTATGTAAGACATTAGCCAATGGGGTTCTATATTGTAGAGTCATTGCATCAGAACTGAGTATAGAGTGACTGCCCCTAGGAATCTGGTCATCCAAAAATAACTTGTAGAGAGTAAATCAAACAACATACACATTTTCATGAGGCATTACACATCCTGTAAGGCTTCTATGATTTATCATTTTAGCTCTTAAAAGATTACCAGATGGCAAACTAGAACTGTTTTCTATAATGATTAATAGAAGTAAATAACCAAAACATGCTTTACTCCTATTTTACTATTTGAGAAGCAAAACATATAACGTTGAAGGGTTTGGTGTATTGTTGTCATCGAGAGAGCAAGTTCTTACCTAATCTGTTGTTGCTGGGCCATGGTTCTTGGTTGTTGTGAGTGCAAAAGTTGGTCAGCACAAAGACAGAGGCCGTGGAGGGAGAGCAGGCTGAGAGTCCCTGAGAGACACAGAGCAAGGCGAGAGTAGAAAGAAGCTCAGGGTTATATATATAGGTGAGCCCAGCCCTGTAGATCCAAGGGTAAATTCAACATCACTCTCCACCCCCTGCCCTGCCAGCCATGAAATGGAGCCAGGATCAGCCATCATCCTACTGAAATCAAACCACAATCCAAGAAGCTTCCAGGGATGCACCTGCCTACTTTGTGAGGGGGATAGTTTCAGTTGCAAAGACAGCTTCTGTCCAAAGCCTCATTTTTACAAAACACACTTATTGAACATAATATTGGTTACTCTTTTCATGAAGTGGGTAAAATCAGATAAAATCCACTATTCACTATTTATCCACTATCTTATTCAATTTCTTGCAGATATAAGCCTAAGATAAAGAGAGTCAGTATAGTAAAATACCATGACTTACGTTATATATGCAAAAGTTGCTGCAAAATAATGTCAGATTAATTTCACTCATAGACAAGTAGTATTAGTAGTAGTATTCAAGAATCCCTTCTTAGACTGGAAATGATAAAATACACAAAGGGCAACATTCAAGTCAAGATTTCTCCACTTTTATTTCAAACTTAAACCTATTTGGTCCTAATGTACTTAAAATGATTTCAAATTGAGCTTGAAAGCACACCAAATGTTCAAATTGTAAAACAAAGCGATTCTGTAATCTGTGACAGGTGAATCTAGGGGTCAATAATGGAAAATAGATGTATGTTTTGAGAAAATATTGAGGGCCACCAGTTCCTGCTATCACAATTCAGTTCAAAACTGGTTTTGCTATTTAAATACTATGAACATTTTAGGTAGCCTGACCGCTGATAAAAACTTTTGGCAGTGTCCTAATCAGACACTGGATCTCACAGGTCACAGATTAAGGTGTAACATTGATTTCTGAATATATTCTTACGTTACACTGCTCTAAACCAAAATTTACACATTTTGCACACCTGCAGTGTCACTTTAACAGCCGGCTCCAGGATACTGACAAGGACACCTAGCAAGCTGGATATCTTGATAAGAGCATGCATTAATGCATTAATGACTCACCTTGAGATGAAATCAAAGATTTAATTTTGCTACGACAAAGTTTAACTGCCGACTCTCCCCACATACAGTTGAATAATTGGAAGGAGCAAGACAGCACATGCAAGTCAGGGGCGTTTCAGATCTGAATACTTGGCCAATGATCAGAGTTCCTTTGTAAAGTGGGTCAACTCATCTCAGGAAAACCAAGACAAGCGTGATGCAGCATGGTTGGTGCCAGATCAGATCAGCTGGAGGGAAGATTTGCAAAACTCTTGAGAGAGAGACTAACCTTAAATCTTAACCTAACCCTAACCCTAACTTTAACCCTAACCGCACTCGCGAGAGCTCGTCTGTCCACCTGATCCAACCTAGCATTTACCATGTAACATTTCTTCGAGGTTGTTTAATTTCGGGGACCTTTCTCACAGACTTGCCTAACACTGGTGTAACTAATTAGGCCATATTAATAATCACTGCATTTAATTTCAGTGTTCCAGTGGCAGGGCTGTGGTATTGTGCATGCTGTCTCTCTGACAGCTTAATGAAACATTGAGACAGCCATCATTGATTTTTAACTTATACACCTGTGTCCTCTGGAAGAAAGGTCCTCTATGTGTACAAGTAAGTCTGTGTGAAACCCTACAGAAACCCTGGTGAATCTATATATATGAATAAGGTCATCATCATCATCAGTATGCACAGACAGTAGACTTTATTTAATAGGGGAATGCATTTATTTTGCATTCATTTATTTTCTTGTATCCATTACCATTTCATTCATGTACACAGGCAATACAATCCACAATAAAGCTCTAACGCATGCTCAACAGAGTATTTTAGCGATTGCAATATCTTGGCTAACAAACTAGAGAAAACATAAACATGAACAGCTGAGGAGCTGAGGTGCACCACAAACACTGCTGGTCCATGGTAACATGGACCTGGTCCACGGTAGCAGCTGCATCATTTGCTATACACGTGAATTGCTGGTATCAGTATTCTGGTTCAGGTTTCGAAAGCGGGCTGGTTCTCATTCTTCAAACTTCCAAGTGCCATAGTGCACCGGTCATGAGGGATTTGGCTGGAGCGGACACAGTGGTGTGTGCGTGAGTCACAGCGTCTACAGCTACAACAGAGGGCCACAGGAAAATACAGCTGTGGGTTGACATTCTGAGGACAGCCTGGAAAATGAACAGCTTGGTACACCAGGGAGAGAGGCACACAGCTACGCTGGATCAGGAAAGTCCTTCCAAACCGTCCTTTCAAATTGGTGTCCTGGAGTGGGGGAGACAGCTGTTTGAGGCTGTTCTGTGGTTGAAATTATGACAATGTGTCAACTTTTTTCATGAGTTGGGAAATGTGTCAGAAGAGACGGTGATTGAGAGAGTAATGCCTTTTCACCTCCATATCTCTTTCACTATGTTTTCATTATGATCCAAATATTGATCTGAGATGCTGTATCAAAATATATATTTGCAATATCTCTACCATCACCTCCCTGTTCTGATGGTGCCCAAACCACAAGGGTGTTGCATCAAATATTCTTATAATGTACATCACCTCTTCAAAATCACTTTGTTTTAAACATGCCTCAACATTGTTGAAATTGACATTTCCACAAGAAGTGTGTGAGTGTGTACCGGTTGTCACCTGTGTGTAACAGTAGCCACTGCAGATGGTGGTGTTGATAGCCACACACTGGGCACAGTCGTGCCTCTCAATCCATATGGTATGATTCTTCAGCATACAGGCACACACTGTTCCACTCGTCAACACACAAAGCAGCATGCATTTGAACACAAACAAAGGCATGCTGCAAATGCACGTCTTGCAAGTCTGATATACAACACACCACTCAGGCTGCTGAAAGACAGTCACTCTGAAAAAAAACAAAACAATTGATGCGCACACAATATCAATATTAATATCATTGCAACAATATCAGTTTGTTAAATCTTATGCAAACCAAAATTGTAGGAAAAAAACATACCTTGATATACAGTATGACCCTCTAGTAGTTCAAGAAATTATGGAGATTCTCTTTTCAAAGTGAAGATGATCTTTCTCTTTCTGGAGTCACCCTCTTGTTGCATCCACTCAGTGCCCCAACTCTCCCCTGTTCCTCTCCTCTGTGAATATCTAAAAAGATCAAGGGTGTCCATCCTCTTTTATGGAAACCTTAATCCACCCCGACTGCCCTAGAAGACTTCAGTCTACATCAACATCATTCCAGAAATCACATGTAAGCTGTCTTCAATGTTTGGAGATAAAAGTGGTCTCAAAACACACATGCACACAGGGAGAGAGAGAGAGAGAGAGAGAGACAGAGAGAGAGAGAGAGACAGAGAGAGAGAGTGTGAATGTGCAGTGTTCATTTTCACAGGTCATACTAAAGAATATGAGGGATGGGGGCATTCTAGTATTACATAATGTTACAGCAGGTCAAGGATGCTGCCAGACATTGTCTGTAAAAACCACAAACAACAACAAGAAGTTATACAACTCCAGCCCTGACCCTTACACAGGTGTGGCTGACCAAAAGCTGATCCATGTGGTTGACCACACATTTTAGCTCATGAGAAGTCTGACTTCCATGCCCTTGTTTTGATTTCAGCTGCAACGTTTACCAAAATTCTTTGAAAGTGAGTCACCTTTTAAAAGTGACACATTGATGTGAAATGAGACACATCTTTAATAGCATGGATGCCTATTTGTGCCACTTAATAATAAGTTGGTGAATCAATTGAAATAAATCCATAATAAAAATATCCATTTTATTTAGTTATCAAATGTAAAAATAAATATTATAAACATATAAAACAACTAATACATCTGTCCATGTCATCAACAAAAAATAATTTATAAATAAAAACAACCAAATTTAAAAAAAATGGTGAAAAAAGAATAAAATGTGGAATAAAATTGAAAAGAATTAATCAAAATAATTTTTACATTTTTTATTTTCCCACTGGACAATGAGATTGGACCCAAACTGTTACAAAAAGCTGCCACTACAGAAGTTGCTAAATTTACTGTTTCTTATCATAATAAACAGGAATCATCTCAGTGAACACAGAAAAACAATGAGACTGTAAGATAACTTGAAATTTAAGATTTACAACAGCCAAATGAAATGAAATGAAAATGAAATGATCATAAATTGGAGTTGATTGTTGTTAGTGATCTCATCTGGCTTATGCTGGGTCAGCACTCACATGTTTTTGCCTTACTTGAGAGAAAAGGTTATGTCCTCCTTTTTTAAGCCATTAAAGCTCCCATCATTCCCATCTGTCCCTAATGGGAGTGGCCATGTGCCCTCAAATTTTTCCCTCATAAAGTAATCAATAAACATGTTTACCAGACACACTTAAGGATAAATGGCCAATAATTATCTGGTGACCAAAGACTTGGAAACTGTGAGTTTGACAGTTGTAAACAGAAATTATCATTATTATTACATTAATGTAGTCGTTGTACTGCCACTGGTATCACTACAATTAAGGGTGGCCACTTAGGAGTTTTGAGTTTAACAGTTTTAACCAGTTAAAACAGTTTTTGTATAAGTAATCGAAGTTGATGGGAGTTTTTCACCTACTGTTTATGTGTGTTAAATCACCAACACTCCATTGATAAATTGATATTATTTGTAAATGCCAAATCTCATTCTAATCAACATGTCAAAAATGAAGTGTGCAGGGAAAAAAAACAAAAAGAAACACTTCTTGAACCTGCTCCCAGATTAATTGGCAGGTCAACATCACAACATCAGGACTGATTGTAAAAACATAAATGATCATAAATGCTGGAATGATTCTAATCAATTGAGAAACCATTTCATCTAGAGGTTAAATTCTTCAATCACCTAGTGAATATAGCTGCAATTTACCTTTAATTAACAAACTGCATATTTGAAAATCAATACTGAAAAACATCAATTATAGCAGCAGTTCCATTAGTCTACTTAAACCCAGAATACTCTGATTAGATTGAGATTTTGTCACAGTTTTCTGCTTCTGACCCGGCCCCTGTTTCTGTCATCCTCTTTTTTTGCTCTACATTCATGATGTCGGGTCACAGTTATGTAACAAATCCATCAGATAATTACAACAAAGTGGGTCGGTGACAGTTCACCAACTATCTGTCCTGACACAGATCCAGCTGTTTTGAGACCGATGCGACAAGTGGCAAAATAACACCTCTTAAACTATGGATCGAGGCATACAAAGTAATGATTTGATACTTTATGGGTCATACCTGAATTGAAATAAAATCATTCAACAATCCCTTTATTTGTCCCCAAAGAGCAACTGATTGTGCAGCAGGGATTTAAAAACACACAAAACACATAAACACATACATACTATACACAAGTTTAAACTATTTAAAAGAGAAACTATGAGTAAAACTATAAAACCATGATAAACCATACAATATTTAGAATTTATATTCATGATTGGTGTATGTTCTCATATTATTGTTCCCAAGTTGAGAGATGGCAGAGTTTCTGTATCTGTTGTATTTGTTTAATAATGGGCTCTACAGAAGGAACCAGTATGGTAAGAAACTCTGCATGCAAGAGTAAATGTTGTCAAGCAGGTTTGTTGTGTAGTGGTCAATCCCAAACCCAAGCCATATGCGGCTGCTTCAAGGAGAAAGAGGTCTCAATCAGAAACAGGCCATTAGGACAGGTCATTTGGTTGCCCTTCTGTTGCCCCTCTGTTCAACCCCTCCCTTGGCTATCATCATGACATCTGCAAGTGATGCCTGAGGTTTTAGTTGTGTGTCTCTCAGTTGCAGACAATACAGGTAACTCTACACGCACAGATGAGGCCATGGAACTGGGTCAGACTGAAATTTGTATCATTAAACCTCACATAGGTACACAGTGAAACAATAAAACTTTCTTGGAACATGCTGTACTTCTATAAATGTAAAAACAATTAAAAAAAGAAAATCTTAAAACTTAAAAAAGAACCCTAAAAAGTTATTGTTTTCTTGTTATTCATTACCATACATTTACATTTTGGTCCACCTTTAGGAAACAAACCTTTTAGCAAAGGATGTCAATAATAATGCTTAACTGCTGAACATGTACTGCAGGTTACAATTAAATCAAACCAGTGGCTTCTGATATCATTTATACAGTCTGCAGAACAATCCTCAACTAGAGAAAAAACGTGTAGAGTCTGAGTGGGGAGTTTATTTGTCATTAAAATGTTGTTTAGTTTTAAAGCTTTAAAATGTAAAATGTAATGTGAAATTGATGTTGGTAAAAGTGGGGGGAGAGTAGTCTGAATTGGGTTGTGGAGCTGTGCTCCATCTCATACATCGCACTCATTTGCCAGCCGCGAACGATTCCAAGCCGGTGAGCGTCACATCCGCCCGGCAGCGCTGAGATGCTGCTCCGCCGAGCTTCTCCTGCGATAGCGGCCCACTGTGGCCCATGATTTCTGTTCATTCGCTCACCCACATCAGGTGATACCCTGTTAGGGTAACTATTGGCTCTTGTCTCAGACCTTCCCCGAGGTGATTGGTGGAGTGACGAGCACTCAGCATGTAACCTCTACAATGAGCTTCCACCCACGAAGCTATGGATGAGCAGCACGACGAGTAAATACACCTGGTAAAATGCATGCACTCTCTGTAGTGGTGTAAATAATATCAAAACTTTGTGTTTTTACAGGGTGGATGTCTCTGATATAAAAGCCGAAGTGGCTATTATACAATTCCTATTATTAACGTCTTGGTATCTTACCTATTTCTAACTTGGCAGCAACGTGCCACCCGTGGCATGCTGGGAAACGGAGTCGTTTCAATCGGACTCTTTCTAATCCCTCCTATAAAAGGCATGCAACTTGCTCTTACTGCATTTTCAAAAAAAATAACAAATGTGGCGTTTCTTTTAATAAGAATGCAACTAAATAGGCTACGAATAATTTATTGGGATATGAATCTTCCATTATTGAGAACATTTTGAAATGTCCTCATGATAATTTTACACAAGGTAAATACGTATTTGGCCTACTGGTTCCTGGTTAAGAATCATAGAAGCTTTACCATAAGAAACATAAGAAACAGGCAACTCCAGCATTTTTAAACCTTACATGGCCTACTGTGAATAATCTGACGCTTCACACTATCACCTCATGATCAGTCTCTGCACTATACCAAACTTCTGAACCACAAATCTATTTTACATTCATCAGTTATTAATAAATTGGTGTTTAATCCTTAAAGAAACTTTCAGGGAGCAGGGAGAATGTATTCTTTCAGTTTTACCCTATTCCTTTAAGGTTAAAGTTAAAAATACTCACAAGCACACTATAAGATGGTCCGGTGTTAAATAAACAAGAGAATATGACAGTCATCATGATTTCCATGAATGTTATTGTATGTGAAGAACACAAGAACATTTTTTGATGGTGATTTGTGATTTATTTTAATAAATATGGGTCAAATTTTACCCAGAACACCCTCTACAGTAGGTATAAAAATGTGTATCAGCTGCACAATAATAAATATTATACATATTTGTATACTTTGGGTCACTTGAGGAAAAGTCCAGGGTTAAGGAAATACAACATAACAAAATAAAACTTCTTCCAGAATCACTATATTATATGTCTCTTTAGAGTGCTACCATGCTGAAATTTAACAGAAAGCCTAGTAGTGAACAGTAGTAGAGAAAGCTGATCCCACAGATCTTTCTCCCACATGCTGATTTGACTCAGTTTGACCACTAGATGGCAGACAAACACAATCTCTCTTTCAGTTTTCACTCTTGATCATGAAGTGGATTCTGTATGAGTCCATCTTTTGATTTTATCCCTTTGATTTCATCACAAGTCTCCTCCGGAGGCAGCTGTAACCGGAACAGTGTAATTCACATGATCAGAAACATTTCATAACACTGCCAGACACTAAAGGGATTTCATTAAATCGAAGCCAAGGCTCAGTGGGACAGATGTAAAAGGAACATGGCCAGATGTCACAGCTGGCATAGAAAGACATTTGGTGCTCACAGCCCACAGGTAAGATATTTAGGTGATATTTGTTGTGCTTTCATATGAAGGAATTCAAGCTGAATTGCCCTTAAACTGCATATCTTTGTGATCACACTGACGGATCTGTAGGCGGTAGTGAACATCCTGCTTCCCTGGTCATATAATAAGTAGCCAAAGCAAGGTCCTCTTCACACAGAGGGACAACAGCAAAGAAAGAGGAGTGGATGTACATCTTGTTTGACAGAGGAGTTGGGAAAAGATTGCTGAGAAAATAATTAAAGACTGTCAAACTTTCCAATGAATGAAATTAGAAAATGAAACATCTCTAAGTACAGCTGATACAAATAGTTGCTAATACATTTGCTTAACGTGCCGCTCCCTATACAAAGTCCAAATAGCAAAGGAAGATGATGCTCTTGAAATTGATTATAAATCTGCCAGTATTTTATGAGGATATCAAACAACGTTCTGTCATCCTGGGTTAAAAAACAAGACAGCCTATTTCAAGCCAGAAGAGAGATATTTCTGGGGCCAGTTTTTTTGGCTGACCTTGGGACACCTCAGGAGGAAGAAGAAATAGTTCGACCCAAATCATCATTGGTGTCCTTGAAGACACACTCTTATTATTAATAACCTCAGGAATCTGGAGACTACTTCCACTCCTCCCATCTTCTGCTCTCCTCTCCGTAGTGATCTTTCCATGTCCTAACTTTTTCATTCCACCTTTTTTTTTTTTTTTTGGTCTGTGTGCACCTTCACTTTGACTCACACAGACCCTCAAGGCCCCCACAGGGCCTCAAAATCAATCTCACAGTGCTTAAAATAATCAACCTAGTTGAGGAGGAGGGCTTACCGGTAACATGTACAGTAGCTCACATCCTCACTTGTTCCTTTCACTCCTTCGCCACCTTCCTTTGAGTGTGAGGACTGCCAGACATCTCAAAATTCATTTAGCTTTTCTTTCATTTCAGTATTTGCCTCACTGGTATTTATTTTATTTAATCTAATTTAATATACAGTATGTGTGTGCAGACATGCGTTTTCCTTTAATTCTCCTCTCTTCTCTTATTTAGCGTTTGCTTTTCATTCTTTTATCTTGTTTCGATTTCAAGAAAAAAAAAGTAGTTTGCCATCAAGGTCACTTTTATTTTTCCTGCTCTTTCTTGTCTTTTCTTTTGTAATTCTGTGATTTTATTTTGTTATGCACGTTTATACATTTGCCTGTTCCTCAATTTGCACACTCACTCATACATGCTACTCATAATCCACACACAATCGATTTTTTAGCTCATTTGCACATATTATGAGCATGTACTACAGTGTAAGATGACTCACTACCATGTGTGTGAAAAACATTATTTACTGGAAAAGGGAAGGAAATAAAGGTTACTGGCGCTCCGTAATTGGTGACCCTGTCTCAGTAAGTTGTGACCCTCAGACAGCTGAAGAAATATCATCAATCATCCGGGATAAGAATAGCACCTGAAACACTAGTTTGGATAATTAACAACAACATTTACAGTGACGCAACTAGCTAAAGGTCTTCAAACAATCCCTTCTCCTGTCTGTTACAACCTTTTAACTAATGAGTTCTCCTGCTGTTCAAGCTGCCACTGTGTGGAAGAAACTGGAAAACAGTAGCGTGACCCAGGTCTGATCTAAAAGTCACGTTTAGTGAAAAACAGTCCACTGCAGTCGTGATTCCCTCCTTTGTGTTATTTTTTTCCCTCCTCATGCTAATTCAATCATGTCTGGTGAATTTTTTAGACTGCTATTGATTTTTAAAGGTATGCAAATTTGTCCCAACCCATTGCTGAAGTCAAGGAGGCATTGCCCGCTCTATATTACAACTCAAATATAGCTGCACCAATTAAGGCCAACTCTCCTACGCTACATTAAGCATGTGGGAGAAATCATTCTATATCACTGTATTATTTATCTCTCGATGTCAGACTGCTCAGACACGTACCTTGTCAGTGGATGACATCAGCTGGAACTTTG